>NC_139020.1:182596572-182751104 GCF_964662115.1 Mustela nivalis | reverse complement strand
TGGGGAGAAAAGACAAGTATGCCAGGAAGCAGAGGTAGCACTTGTCTCTGAGGCAGAGTCACTAGTGGCTGCCTTGTAGAGAAGGCCAAGGAGGGAGGTTCCTCAGGGAAGCCATGTCAAGGATTTGACTGGTTCTTAGCTGTTGTTCAGGCCAGTGTCCTGTGATTTTGCTTAGTTAAATTACACAGGTGGTTCGGTTTGGGTCTGTAGTCAAGCAGCAGGGATTTTTTTCCCCCTGTTCTTGTGCCAGCCTCCTTTTGAAAAATAAAGGTCTTATAGTATGCAATCTTGAATTTTTTCAACTCCCAGAGTAATTTCAAAGCACTCATTAGATATTTCCTCTCTACAGCCTGCCGGCATTTTACATTTCTTAAGCTAGAGGCATATTTTATATCAAGGGCTCAGTAAATTGTTATGTTGTAGTGAGGCTTGCTGGTTATGGAGGTTATGTTCTGTATATTTGGATTTTGTCTACTTCTTAACTACAGTTTTCAGTGTAAGCTACCACAAATCTTGAAACTTATTTTGGTGAGAGAAAGTGTGCATGTGCATGCGAGCAGGGAGGGAAGAGAGGGAGAAAGAATCTGAAGCAGATTCCGAGTTCATCCCACAGCCTGATGTGATGAGTCTTGACCCATGACCCATGAGATCATAACCTGAGCCGAAACTGAGAGCCAGACACTTACGTGATCCACTCAGGCATACCTGCCTGATGATCTTTTTGATAAATGGTCGTAAGTAAAACAAATTTCTTAGACTAAAGAATAAAGGAATTTGATGGAGTTCCTTATATCCAACTGTTATAAGGGTTGGGCATTTTGAACATAATTATGGACAAAACAGTATTAATATAAAATCATAAGCACTCCTAAAAGTTTTTGTTTTAATCTTAAATATGTTGTTGTGTGGCTAAATATATCAGTTATTTATTTTTTTCTTTTTCCTATTCTTCTGGCTTTTTTTTTTTTTTCTGGTCTCATGAATTTAAATGACATTTGAGTTATAGAAGTTTGAAATCTGCAAAAGCAATTAGTAACTTCTGATTCGTGTTTTACTAGATAAACAGATTGAGTCTGGTTATTTTATTCTCTGAAGTAAGAATTCTGATGAAAGAAGGGTTAGATAATCAATGCATGTAAAGAAGCCAAATAGATTAAAAGACTAATTAACTCATTGATTAAAATTTAGCAGTAGATAGCAAGTATCTCTGAGTCCTTTCCTAAGATTAAAGAGAAAATTACAATGAAATGCAGCATGTTTGTAAAGAATCTAGTCGTATTAGACATTCCCAGCAGGATTTTTGTTTTCCTTGTGTTTTGAGAAAATAAAGAGGCAGGTGCAATATTTATTTATGTACTGAATTTAACAAAACCCTTTAAAAATAATTGAGAACAATGTTGGAAAAGGTTGGCTCTTTTTTTTACTTTCCTACATTTCTTAGGAACATACTCTTGTGATATAGAAAAGGCCACCTTTATTTCCAGGAAGAAATCCCAGTTTCTTTTCATTCTTTTACTGCCTCTTGTGGTTTTCTTCTGGGACATCTCTGAGTTGTTTTGGTGACATCTCTTTAGGTCATTTGCAGAGTAGATCTTTGTGGTTTTTGAGGCTCTGTCATGTCTCTCAGGCTGATCATACAGTACAGCATTAATATTTATGGTAATGTACTTTCCTGTTTCTATTAAAAGAATTTTTAATGATTTACCTCCCCTAGTTCATTACTAGATTTCTCACTGGGGTAATTTCATTTTTGCAGTGAACTCTTACAATGGTTTTATGGTGAGTGGTAAGTAGAGCAGAGTGTGTTTGCTATGTACTAAGCTTTGTACCACCCGAGCATTTTGTGTAACCAAAGGATGGAAACAACTCATCATTTTGAACTTTGTCTGTATGTTTGAATAATGCTGATTTCTCTTTTTCTATACCTTAGTTTTTTGTTTTGTTTTGTTTTTTAAAGATTTTATTTATTTATTTGACAGACAGAGATCACAAGTAGCCAGAGAGGCAGGCAGAGAGAGAGGGGGAAGCAGGCTCCCGGGTGAGCAGAGAGCCTGATGCAGGGCTCGGTCCCAGGACCCTGGGATCATGACCTGAGCCGAAGGCAGAGGCTTTAACTCACTGAGCCACCCAGATGCCTCTATACCTTAGTTTTGAATATACAGTTTTAATATATATATTTCTACCTTTTGGATAGGAAATATATTCATGTTAAAAATTCAAAAGATGAGAAAAGCTAATGAGTTCATTTTAAAAATTACTATGTAGGAGCCATTTTGAGAGTCTTTTTCTCTTTGTAATTCTTTCTGCTCATGGCAAACTGGTTTTGATTCACATTTTTAAATGATGCCTTTTAGACTTTGTGTATTGAGCTTTTTATGACACAGTTTTTAAGTTCATATTTTTCTGAAATTTTTTTCCTGAAATTTTTCACTTTGCCTAAGTGATAAGCAGTTTAAAAATATTCTATATAGGCTCTACTGTAGTTTTTAAAATGCAACTTCTTCAAAGCAACGTGATGTCTTTTGGGAGATGACTACTTGGGGCCAGGTTTTTTTTTTTTTTAAGATTTTATTTATGTATTTGACAGAGAGATATGACAAGTAGGCAGAGAAGCAAGTAGACAGAGAGGGGGAAGCAGGCTCCCCGCTGAGCAGAAAGCCCAATGCAGGGCTTGACCCAGGACCCTAAGACCATGACCTGAGCCCAGAGGTCATGGCAGAGGCCCAACCCACTGAGCCACCCAGGCACCCCAAGGGGCCACGTTTTAATATGCTCTGGGAACTTGGTTTTTTCCCCACTTTTTTTTTTTTTTTACTTAATTTAAAAATTATCAAGGAATTTTTAAATATACACAATGGAGTGTGAATACTACAGGAATTCTTAGATGTATGAATCTTAAAATACAGATCTAGTTTTCCAAGAACAAGTACCCATTTCAAAACGGACGTCTCTCCCCAAATGGTCTGACTTCAGTTTTACTACTCATTTGGTAAAAAGACAAAAACACATTTCGTCTGATATGGAAAGATCAGCAAGATAAATTAAGTGATAAAAGCAGGGAGCAGCACAGTGCATATTGTATATACATTTTTTTCCAAAAAGGGAAATAAAGTACGTTTTCATATTTGCTTGTATATGCCTAGAGTAACTTCAGAAGGATATAGTAAGTAGCCAGCAGAAAGCAGTTACCTGAGTTGTTAGACTACGGAAAGAGACTCTTAACCTTTCTGAGGTTGCTTGTTGACTTTTGAACCATGCGGAGGCATTAAAAATGAATTTAAGAATACATTTTTAAAATAAAAATTTATTTAAAAAATTACAATTTAAGAATATAGCACAACAGTAGTTATTTCCCTGTGGAAAATCCATAAATTTAGGTAGAAGTTCCTTTGACTATGCCAAATAAGCTGTGGACTGATAGGTATGAGAAATATGTTTAAAGATTACTTTTTTCTTATCCCTACTCCCATATGGCAGAGAGCTTATTTGATTCTAACCTTCTTTCCTTCTTCTTTTGTTTTTTTTTTTTTTAAAGGCTGGCGGGGTAGCAGGTGTCGCTGTTGACTTGATATTATTTCCTCTGGATACCATTAAAACCAGGCTTCAGAGTCCACAAGGATTTAATAAGGCTGGTGGTTTTCATGGAATCTATGCTGGCGTTCCTTCTGCTGCTATTGGATCCTTTCCTAATGGTAAAAATTATATTGATATTCTCACTGCTAGAAAACCAAGATAATGAGATTTACTTTCAGGATGCTATGTGATGTTACCCCGTGTGAAATTGCTCATGTGTTGTGCTTATCTCTTGAATTTGTTTTCAATTCATTAACCCACTGCTTTGAATCAGCTAGTGCTAGAGATCCCATTCCGCTGTATTTGTAATAGAATATAAGCAATCTTTCTAAAATGGTTTTTCTTGTTAAAATTCCCAGTTAGAATCTTGAAAATGTTACTCTAATATTGCTTGTCATACCTCGGAGCCATGGTTGTCACCCTTGCCCGCCCATGGAATCTCTTGGGAAGCTTTAAAAAATACTGATGCCCATGTCACCTCCGTAAGTTTAATTGGTCTGGGCTTTGCCTGGGTATCAGGGGGTTTAGTTGCTTCCTAGGTGATTCCACCGTGAGGCTGAGTTTAATAACTACTGCCTTGGAGATTCTTTGGGAGCACATGAACCTGAGAGGCCTTAAACCTTTTCTGTCTTAACTAAATTGCTCTTAGATGATACAGCCAACTCCCACTATCCTCCTCCTGTATACTCTCCTTTGAATGTCTTGTTTTGTTGTAGGTTTGGAGTCACATTATGTGATTTATGGTCCTCTTACTTTGTAATCAGTATAATTCTTTTTTTTTTAAGATTTTTAAAATTTATTTGACAGACAGAGATCACAAGTAGGCAGAGAGGCAGGCAGAGAGAGAGGGGGAAGCAGGCTCCTTGCTGAGCAGAGAGCCTGATGTGCGGCTCGATCCCAGGACCCTGGGATCATGACCTGAGTCAAAGGCAGAAGCTTAACCCACTGAGCCACCCAGGCACCCAGTATAATTGTTTTTTTAAATCTACTTTTCAGTGTACTTTTTCAGATACTTATTTTGTTTACTGACGCTTTCAGTGGCAATCACTAGCAAAGCAAGTGAACAAAACAGTGACACACACACACACACACACACTCAATTATAGACTAACCTCTGCTCTAGGAGATTCTTAAACTCGAGCTTTTCTCAGGATAATTCATGAGGAATTCTTTCATGTTCACCTGACATTTAGGTGTTCATCTGTGTTCACCTGGAGCATAATATTCACATAAAGATAGATAGTGAGTGCAGTGAGAAGATAGTGTTTTGGTCCTTTGGTCTCTCTCTTCTTCTCCCTCTCTCAGCAGCCCTTAGAACAGCAAACTGTCTTTGAGGTTACCCTTCAATTTTCATTTGTCTTTCTATAGTAAGGAGTTGACGGTAGGGAAGCTATTCTAGAGCACCTGCTCCCTGTCACATGTAGTTCTCTATGTGGGAGAGATGTAGCTGTTCCTAAATTTGACCACAGTGCCATCACCTGAGAGGTTAAGAAAGTACCGATGCCTGTGTCCCACTTTCAAAGATGTGATTTCCCTGATCTGAAGTGTGGCCTGGGCATTGGAATTAAAAAAACAAAACAAACAAACAAAAAAAACCTCTTATGATATTTCCTTTATCGTTCTAAAAATTCTCTTTTTCTTACAAATTGCAGAGAGGAATTCGTGTTGGTAGATGGTAGTATTAGCAATATCTATGGAGTACATGGGGCTGTCAGGCTCACAGGACTGTTACAGATTCTTGCCCATAGGACTTCACGTACATGTGGTTTTCAACTTTTGCATGTGTGAGAAAATGTTTTTCTTGCCCTACTTAACTCTGTTTTTGTGCCATCCATAGAACATCAGTGGATGGGTGGTGCTGGGTAGTCCGTCAAAGTGCCTGTGGTTCAGAAATGGCCTTTTTATTTTTCTGTAAATTTTTGGTGAATGTTAAGTTTACTCTGTGGCCCCCCTTTTTTTTTTCTTTTACTGTTCGTTAAGGCTCTAGTCTGCCTACAATACACTAGTGTAACATTCAGTGGCTGTAGATTTTTCTTAGACCATATGGTGGTCACCCCTTATCTGTGGTTTTGATTGTGGTGGTTCAGTTCCCCATGGTGAGTCATGCTCCAGAAGCAGATGATCCTACTTCTGATGCATCATCAGGAGGTCAGTAGTAGCCTAATGCCACATCACATGTCTACCTCGTTCATCTTACTGTATCTCACCATGCAGGCATTTTATCATCTCCCACCATCACAAGAAAAAGGGTGAGTACAGTATAGGTATATTTGAGAGAGAATGACCGCATTCACCTAACTTTTATTACAGTGCATTGTTCTGTTTCGTTGATATCTTACTGTGGCTAATTGATAAATTAAACTGTAGCACGGATATGTATGTATAGGGAAAAATGCAGGATATGCAGGGTCTGGTACTGTGCATCATTTCAGTCATGTACTGGGGCTCTTGAAAAAATACCTGGGGATAAGGGGGGACTGCAGTATTCTGCACGGGTGAAGAGTTGGGGGAGAAGGGATTGAGGGTTGAAAGAGGAAACAGCAGACCCTATTCAGAATCTTTACTTTTATTTGAAGGAAGTGTAGAAAAACTAGGTTTTTGTTTTTAAAGAGCTAGAAGAGGGGTATCTAGGTGGCTCAGTCAGTTAAGTGTCTGTCTTCAGTTCAGATTATGATCCCAGGGTCCTGGGATCGAGCTCCACATCGGGTTCTCTGCTCAATGGGGAGCCTGCTTCTCTCCCTCTGCCTGCAGCTCCACCTTCTTGTGCTCACTCACTCCTGCCATCTCTCTCTTTGTCAAATAAATAAATAAAATCTGAAAAAAAAAAAAAAAAAAGAGAAGAGACTGTAGATATCAGCCCATTCCTTTTCTTTATTGGAACCTTGTGACATCATTTCCAATTAGTGGTGTTTTGTTGGTTGTCACCTTGGAGAATTTTGGGATTTACATTTCTTTTTTTTTTTTTTTTAAAGTAGGCTCCACACCCAGTGTGGAGCCCGAAGTAAGGCTTGAACTCTTGACCTTGAGATCATGACCTGAGCTGAGATCAAGAGTTGGATGCACCCAGGTGCCTCTGGGATTTACATTTCTAAAAGATTTTGTCTATCACAAATTTGCAATATAGTCTAAACAGGTTGAGATGATTAACCAGGAAAACTAAGAAACTGGTAGCACTATCTTCCTTTCCTGAGGATGGGGTGAGAGGGTGGAATGTGTAGCAGGTGGAACTTACTGCTTAACTGAATTTGGTTATTTGGTGTACATTTGGTGAGTGTGCAGAAGTAGGGAAAGCCTTACTGAGAACCACTGTGGGAATAGGGATCTGTGTTAATTATGTAAAACTGTTTGCATTGGTCATTACTCCTTCAGTTACAAGAGTCCTCATTTGGCCCGGTGTTTTTATTTGTTATTAGCCTGAGGAGAGTTTAAAAGCTCGTTGACTTTAACTGTTGAAAACTAATTTTACTATGAAGCTCTTTTTCTGAGTTTTAGACTTTAATGTGATTTTTTCCAAATGTCCTTCAAAAGATGAATTTGTCATTCATTTATCTTTCATGCTTTATCTTTTTGGAAGTGATAAACATCTTTTGATTAACAGCACATGGCAGGTTTTAAAAGCCCTCTTGTGCTGTTAAGATTAGTTCATGGTGATAGGGGTAGCTTTTTTGAGATTTTGATTTCCAGTTGTAATTAAATAGTTGATTATTTCCTTGATGTAAAGGTGACATGATATGGTAAAAAGTGGCCATAGCTATTTTGAGTAAATAGCAATAAAACATTATCAAATAGATGTTTTAGTTAAAGTATATGTTTTCAGTCTTAACCTGTCTATAAATCAGCATAGTGGCTTGTTTTATTGTATGTAAAGATAGTTAGGATCACAGAAATTTGTTATTTTATTCTAGAGTAATTACTAAAAAATGTCAAGTGAGGGCGCCTGGGTGGCTCAGTGGGTTAAGCTGCTGCCTTCGGCTCAGGTCATGATCTCAGAGTCCTGGGATCGAGTCCCACATCGGGCTCTCTGCTCAGCAGGGTGCCTGCTTCCTCCTCTCTCTCTGCCTGCCTCTCTGCCTACTTGTGATCTCTCTCTATCAAATAAATAAATAAAATCTTTAAAAAAAAATGTCAAGTGACTTATTAATACAAAATGGTGAATGTAAGCTTAGCTGTTAGGCTCCCTCAGGGCTGGGATCATGTCTTCGGCATTTTTAGTAAGTCCAGGTTTGGGCATATAACATGGACACTGTAAATTCTACAAGAGTGGGGCATGGGGGAAGAGTATGTGTTTCAACTATTATCTTTTCTCTTACCTCATAATTTAATAATTCGAGTTGTAATTGTTTTTGAGAAACATTTCTAAACAGTTTGAATATATATTTAAACTTTGTGAAAGACTGGTTTGTTTTAAATTTCAGCTGCTGCTTTTTTTATCACCTATGAATATGTGAAATGGTTTTTGCACACTGATTCGTCTTCATATTTAATGCCTGTGAAGCATATGTTGGCTGCCTCTGCTGGAGAAGTGGTAAGTAACAAGTCATGCATATAAAAAACTTAAGGAGTGCAAATCATGCCTATATCTCTGGTACAGATGATACTTTATTTCATTTTTAAAAGATAGTTCTTTTAAGTTATGGAAGTCATAAACCCCAATAAATGTAAGTGGATTAAACATGATTGTTAAATGATAGAGTCTAGATAGGATGAAAGAAAAATCCAGCAATGTGCTATTTTCAAGAGACATACTTAAAACATTATTTTACAGAAAGAATAAAATTATGGAGATGGAAGTAGATATCCATGCACGTTGCGGTGGCTTTGTATTGTGTCAGCGTAACTGAGCTGGAACTCCATTTCCTAGGACTCCCTTTCCAGGATGGTTCCCCGTTGTGCAGGCTACAAGAGAAACCAGCACAACATTTGTAAGGTGGAAGCGAAGCAGTAGCTGGCTTGATGCTTACAGGTTTGGTGTTGGAGTCAGGCACTGGTGCAGTTGATACACCTGGTCTACAGCCTCTCCAGATCCTACTGGATCATGTCTTTCAGCTTCTCTGAATTCTTGGTTAGATATGTGGGCTCTGCAGTAAAGAATGCTAGCTTATACTACGCGTAACCACATTATTGAGGTTGATGAGAAACAGATGGACCATTTTGTCCTTGCACTTCCCCATTTCATATCATTTCATCCTTGCCCATTGCCTGCCCTCTGATTTCCGTCCTAACCCTAGAGGCAGGATCAACTGTTCTACCAAACTTGCTTAATTAGCTCCCATAATTACTGTTCACATCTATAGTAACTCTTTATTCTTATCTCTTATAGTGGTTCCACTTGTCTGATAAACCCAAACTGATAGAGAAATACGAACCAAAAAGAGCTTATAGGGTTATGTCAGTATCAGACAAAAAATACACTGAAAGGCAAAAAACAAAGAGACTGTTGTAAAGTGATACAAGGAACAGTGCTTTGGGGACATGTAATAAACCTGAACCTGGACTAAATAATAGCGCCTCAAATTTTAAAGGAGAGATTGCTGGAAGTATAAAGAGAAATGAATAGAAATGTAATTTTTTAAATTTTAATTTTTCTTTCCTCATGATAAGCATATCCTTTAATCCCCATCGCCTATCGTTCCACCCACCAAAGCTATAATCTTTGTTGAAGATACTAACTTATATCTTAACACATATCCTAAGACCAAGCAGGCAGAAACATTTATTGAGACCATAGAAGATGTGAACAAGAAAATGGCAAGATGGGGGTATTGAATATATATGGAGCTCTGCTCCTAACAGCTAAAGATTATTCATTTTTTTCTAGTATACCTGGCTCATTAATTAAAACGTATGAACCAGTAGTACAACAAAGTGAATTTCAACTTAGTGTTGTGTAGAGATGATGTTGCACAGATCATTTGGTGTCTGATTATGATGGAGGAAAATTGGAAAGCAATGATGAGACAGTCCGTCTCTCAGTTCTCTTCTGTTGCTCTCCATGTCTGTCCTTATGCTGGTACCACAGTCTTGATTATTTCAGCTTTGTGGTAAGTTTTGAAATCAGTAAGTGCGAGTCTTCCAGCTTTGTTCTTTTCTGTCAAGATTGTTTTGCCTCTTCTGGGTTTCTTGAATTTTCTTGTAAATTTTGGAATCAGTTTGTCAACTTATGTAAAAAAGGCCACTTAGATTTTGATATGGATCACATTTAATCTGCAAATCAATTAGGGGACTCTTGCTATCTTAAAAATACTGAATTTTCTGATCTATAAATTTATGATTTTCCATTTATTTAGTATTATTGAATTTTTTACCAGTGTTTTGTAGTTTCAGAGTATAAGTTTTACACTTGTCTTGCTAATTATTTCTTATTTTTCTTTTTGATGTTCTAAATTAAGTTTTTTAAAATTTCATTTTCAGTTAGTTCATTGCTACTTCTAGAAATAAATTCATTTTCTTATATTCATCTTGTATCCTGCAACTTTGCAGAACTCATTAATCAGTTCTAAAGCTGTTTGGTGGATTCTTTAGGATTCTCTACACATGAGATCATATCCTCTGCAAATAGAAGTAGTTATACTTCTTTCTTTTCATTCTCTATGCCTTCTATTTCATTTTTCTTGCCTGATTGACATGGCTAAAAGCTCTAGTACAGTGTAGAATAGGAGTGGTGGTAGTGTGCATCCTTACCTTTTTTCTGATCTCAGGGAGAAGGCATTTAGTATTCCACTATTAAGTATAATGTTAGCTGTGAGGTTTACATAGATGTCCTTTATCAAATTGAGGAAGTTGCCTTCTTTTCGTAGCTTGTTGGGTGAATTTTTTTTTTGTAAAAACACTGTGAAGGTTGAATTTTGTTCATGTTTGTGTTCATCTGTTGAGATAATTCTAAGACTAGTTTTTTATTTTGATAATATGGTGTATTACATTAATTGATTTTCAAATATTAAACCACTTATATGTTACTGGGATAAATCTCACTTGATCATGGTATATAACACTTTTTACTTAGTGCTAGGTTTTGTTTACTAGTATTTTATTGAGGATTTATAATTTATTCTTAAGAGATGTAAGTCTATAGTTAATTTTTTTTGTGTCTTGCTGGTTTTGGTATCAAGGTTAAATTGGTTTCATAGCAGGAGTTGGGAAGTGTTAAGATATTTTAAAGTAAAGTTATTTTAAAGAAATGTAGTTGGATTAATTATATCATTATAGTCAATGAAAGCATATCAGATTATTTCTGGGAAATCCAGGAGAAAAGGAATTATGGTGGAAATATTCAAAAAGCAGTGTCACTCTCTATGAAAATATGAATCATGAGAGACTATGGACTCTAAAAAACAATCTGAGGGGTTTGAAGTGGCAGGGGGTGGGAGGCTGCGGTACCAGGTGGTGGGTGTTATAGAGGGCACGGATTGCATGGAGCACTGGGTGTGGTGAAAAAATAATGAATACCGTTTTTCTGAAAATAAATAAATTAATTTATAAAAAAAATACTGTTATGCTGAAAATAAAAAATAAATTAAAAAAAAAAGGTGATTGTTTTTCAGAGTCCATAGTCTCTCTGAAAAACAATCTGAGAGGTTTGAAGTGGCAGGGGAGTGGGAGGTTGGGATACCAATAGTGGGTATTATAGAGGGCACAGATTGCATGGAGCACTGGGTGTGGTGAAAAAATATGAATGGGTGAGGTTATGATTGATAAAAGACAAAAGATGATCTCTGTTCTTTGGCAATTTTGTAAATTAAAAATTTATTTTTTGTATCTGGAATATATAAAACCCTCTGCTTTTCCATTATTGTAAAATAAATTTCTTTTTTAAAGAATTTTAATTCTAGTATAGTTAACATACAGTGTCATATTAGTTTCAGGTGTATAATACAGTGATTTGACAATTCTATACATTACTCAGTGTTCATTGTGATAAGTGTACTCTTAATTCCCATCACCTATTTTACCCATTCCCCCATCCACCTCCCCTCTGGTAACCATCCATTTTCTCTCTACAGTTAAGAGTCTGTTTCTTGGTTTCTCTCTTTTCTTACTTTGTTTCTTAAATTCCACATAGACAGGAAATCATATACTCTTTAGATCCATCCAGGTTGTTGGAAATGGCAAGATTCCACTGTACAAGAATTCTTAATCTAAGAAATCTGTTGTAGGGTTCCTTGAAGAGTGTTGAAATTAGCCTAAGAGACATTAAATTCACTAAAGTGGTTTTTTATAAAACTTCCTTTGACATTGTTTTAAAAAGGATTTTTCAGAACCCAAGTTAACTCTGACATATATATATATTTTTTTTATTGCCTTCATGATTTACTAAAGTTAAAAAAGTGATGGGACTAACAGTGTATTAAGTTTTGAGTGGCAATTGGTAATTCCTTCATGAGCTATGGACCCCTCTTGGAGTCTAAAGAAACCTATATGGCTCTCTCTCCAGGAAACTGAATGCATGGGCATTTTGCATAGACTTTCTGGACATTTTTATTCCCTCTACTCTTACGCAAAGTAAGAACTTCTGTGCTTGAATTGCAGTGGAAAATTAGCTTAAACTGCAATTTAAAATCAGTTTATACTTAATTTAAAAACAATCCTTTAACCTATTAGCTTAGGTTTAGATTTTTGTGTGTGTGGTTATGCTTTGGCTTTAGAACCTTATTATGTGCAGTACTTTTTGGATATATATATATATATAAAACAAGTTGTGAGAGTTTCAATGTCTCAGGTTGTGAAAGCCTTCCCTTGTGACATCTCTTGCCTCTCATTATTTTAGGATTGCATATTGCTTTAAGTTTAAATTTCTCATAAATTCAATATTTGGTTTATATTTTATAGTATGTTACTCAGAACAGGCAGCAAAAAGAACTTGGCCTCTTACTTCATTTCACATAGGGCCATCTTGCCTGAAAGCTGATTTACCTTGAAGGACAGGCTTTCTTCACTTTGAAAACTTTGTCTCTTAGACTTAAGAAGAATATAAAAAGTGGGCACCTGGGTGGCTCAGTGGGTTAAAACCTCTGCCTTCAGCTCAGGTCGTGATCCCAGGGTCTTGGGATCGAGCCCCACATCAGGGTCTCTGCTCAGTAGGAGGCCTGCTTCCTCCTCTCTCTCTCTGCCTACTTGTGATCTCTATCTGTCAAATAAATAAATAAATAAAATCTTTAAAAAAAAGAATATAAAAAGTGATATATAATTGGGGTAAATAATGATTATTAGATTAATTATGTAATGATACATATTTTCATATCTAGAGCATACTGTCTATTCTAATACTATCTGTAACTGACATTTAAAAAATACTGAAGCCTTTATTGTTGTATCGTGTGTGTTAACTCTTGGGTGCAGGAGGTGGTGTAGGTGGATGTGGGCTAGGAAACAAGTGTCTGTAACACCGGAGATAAACAGTTCTGGGACAGTCATATTTTTATTATGTCTCTTAGGATCTCTATGGTCCCTTAGGTGATGAGGTCTAATATCAGAGGCCTTTTTATATTTCCTGTGATGCTTGGAGAATTTTCAAAAGAGAAGTGATCAGTAGTGGATATATAGAATGACTTCATAGGAGAAACATATCTTGATGTTGAGATTTGTTTGATTTTAAATTTAGTTACAGGGTCATGTGTTGAAAAGATTTTTAGAGTTCTTGTGGAAATGTTGATTCTGATGCTCCAGTTATCTTACTGTACTTCTTTCTTTCTTTTCTTTTTTTTAAGATTTTATTTATTTGAGAACAAGTGAGAGTATAGCCCGGGGCAGGCAGAGGGAGAGGGAGAAGCAGACTCCCTACTGAGCAGGAAGCCTGAAGCAGGGCTTGATCCCCTGACCCTGGGAGCATGGCCTCAGCTGAAGGCAGATGCTTAATCGACTGAACCATCCAGGCGATCCTATCTTTGCACTTTCTTAAAAAAAAACTTCCAAACCATTCAGTATCTATATTCTCTGTTTTCTTAATAAATGCTTGAGAAATGTATATACTGCCTTCTGATTTTAGTGACTTGTTTCAGTTTCATGGAGCATAAACTTTTGGTTTCAGATTCATACAGGTGTTGCTAAAAATAAGAGAAAGAAATGGATGAATTGTTTTAAAATTTTTTTTAAAGATTTTATTTATTTGTTCGAAAGAGAGAGAGCATGAGAGGGGAGAAGTCGGAGAAGCAGACTCCCTGCTGAGCAGGGAGCCTGATGCGGGATTCGATACTCGGACTCCAGGATCATGAACTGAGCTGAATGTAGTTGCTTAACCAACTGAATCACCCAGGCGCCCCAGAAATGGGTGAGTTTAGGAGAAACAAATTTTCATGGGTAGAATAAAAAGGAGTGGAAAACAGAAACATTCATTGCTGTCAGTGGTTGGAAAGGTATAGAGACATAGAGAAAATAGGTAGTTTGGTTGGGTGGTTGTTCTGTAACATTTACTTTGATAGAAGATTGTTGCACTGCAAATAGATTCCTTAGAACCAACACATTTTGTTGGTATCTACTGTGTCCACAATGACTTTGTTTTAGCAACCCTTAAGTATATGAGAGAAACAAAAGCACACTGCACTAGTAACTGTTCTCTATAGCAGCACCTTGATTAAAACTTAATGATGAATCAATAAAGCTATAATTACAACCCTCTACCTTATGTTTGTAATTTGGAATACAGTGAAATCGATCACATAAGATTTAATACATAACAACAGTAAGAGAGGCGTTCTGTGCCATTTTTATGAGGAAGTTTGCTGCACCAAATCTCTAAATCCCTACCTCAATTATTTCACAGCTCAGCTTTCATCAGACACAGGAGACGCCTTGCGAGAAGTAGAATCTGTAATTAGATCAGGAGGGTTGGGGGCAGGTTTACTCTAATGCAGCGGATGTTATAACATGACAGCAATAGTGATTTTTTTTTTTAAGTCTTTAAGATTTGATTTTTCCCAGGTCTTATCCTACCTTTTGCCTAAGTTCATGTTGTTTGCAGAAATAAAAGAATATTGAAATTTCTTTGCAGCCTAATGCAGCCAGTCTGAATTTAATGTGTGCCTGGGTGACCTGTGTAGATGTCCTGATACACACAAATGCTGGTTGATTATCCTTTCTGGCGGCATTCTCATTTGCAACTGAGAAAGCTAGTAAATAAATTGTATCATGTTTTGTAGATGCTTTGCCAACAGCCTCTGCCAGTAACTCTCCAAGTGTAACCCAGAGAGCACCTAGGTTAGACTCCGTGGCCTGGGCAGTAAGTTACAAATGATGATTTTTGGAGACAGCACCAGGAATCCTGCATTTTAAACAAGATTCCTAGGTGGTTTTGGCGCTCAGTGATATTTAAGCACCATGGATTTAGAGTTATCAAACATTTAAGTATATATGTATCCCACTACTACATATCATGACTGGGTTGGTTCAGCAGGCCCACGCTCAGGAATCTCTTATCTCCTGGGCGTAGTGGCACGAGGAGCTCCAGCCACATGCTGCTCAGAAGTGCAGTTCCTTGTGTCTTCCTCGGAGTTAGATCCGTGCGGAGCTCCTGAAAGGCCTAGTTTAGTAACTGGCGGCACACTCGGACATATTGATTTGGATTTTGAGAATAAATTGAGGGTTGCACCCAGGCCTGACATTTTCTTGGGGGCCCATGCCATCCAGGACCCTTGAAAGCGAAGGCAGTTGATGTTTAGCTTGTCTACCATCTGACAAGGTCATTGGACCTTCCATGTGCTGTAGTCCATTCAGGGCTCATTGGTTATCAGTGTATGGATTAAGCACATCATTAGCACCTCTTCCCCCCCTCCCCAATCTCCCCAACTTACACATTGAATTGGCTACTTGGAAGTTCATTCCTTGATGGATGGTCAGGAGTGCTTGTGAGCAATAAAGCATAGTGCATATGTTAGTTACCATTGGGTTTCTCCAGGTGGGGATTTAAGCCATTTTTGATTGTGTTGTTAATATGTTTTAAAGTGTATTTATAGGGACACCCCCTCTGGCTCAGTTGGTGAACTGAGTTGGTGCAACTCTTGATCTCAGGGATGTGATTTCAGGCCCATACTAGCTGTAGAGATTTCTTAAAAAAAAAAAAAAAATTAAGAGGTGCCTGGGTGTTTCAGTCGGTTAAGCCTCCGATTCTTGGTTTTGGCTCAGGCCATGATCTCAGGGTCATTAAATGTAGTCCTACGTCAGGCTCCGTGCTCAGCAGGGAGTTTGCTTGAGAGTCTCTCCCTCTGCCCCATCCCCTTCTTGTACACACTGTCTCTCAGATAAATAAATTTTTAAAATGTGTGCAGTTGCATGACCTGTCCACGGAGATAGGGTGAGTAGAAGAGAGGACAGCTGCCCTGGAAGTGAAGGATGCTTCTTCACTGAGGAGGAAGCCTGCAGTGGTGCTGCAGTTGGAGTTGCTTATGTATGTAAAGGTGAAGGAGGCAGAAATGTACAGGTATCGCTAGGAGACTTGCTTTACATTTACAAGCTGAGACCACACTATCAGCTAGTTAACCACATGCAAAACACGCACTTCTGATGTATTTAAGCACATGCATCATGGGGTTATGCTAAGGCAGCCTTTTGCCCTGCTCTGTTTATTTCTTAGTGTTTCTAGGAACGTTTTTTTCCTTTCTTTCTCTCTTTTTTTTTTTCCGTAAAAGATTTTATTTTTTTAAGTAATCTCTGCACCCAACATGGGGCTTGAATTCACAGCCCTGGGATTAGGAGTCATGTGTCCACCGCCTGAGCCAGTCAGGCTCCCCTGGAACCTTTTTTTTTTCCTTTTCTTTTTTTGCTTCAGGCCCTAAAGTCTCTGAGGCAAACAGACATTTTAACAGCTTCCTAAGAACAATAAACTGTAAGAACTACAAACAAAAAATTATCTCAAGAATCTAAAAAGTAAGTCACTTTTCACTGTCATCCTTTAAAGCCTGTCCCTTTCCTGTCTGTTCCTCACTTGGACCTCTTTGATTCCTGTTATGTAGGCCGGTTTCCTTCAGCTCCCCTGTTTCCCCTGCCATGCCTGTTGCCCTTAATTAGAAGTGTGGATTTAGAGAAAAAGTCCTTATTGTGCTCTAGGCATTAAGGATAAAACGACAAGATGTGATACTGCCTTTGAGAGGCCAGCCGTCTGCAGGTGGAGAAGGATGTGCAAGGTGTAAGTACACTCAGGGGTTCCAGGTATTTTAAGAAAAATGAGTACAAGGTACAATGAGAGCCCGAGAAGAGAGGGAATGGTTGGTTTTGTCTGGATGGGTGTTGATTCAGGAAAGGCCTAAAAGAACAGCTAATCCTCAAGCTGCCTTTTAGGGTATGATTGTTAGGTGGGTGGGTGCAGGGAGGGGTACTCAGGGGTACTGAGAAGTCCTTATGAGACACTTTCAAGTTCTAAATGGAGTGTGGGTGTGACTGCACCATCATGAAGTGAGGAGGGCGTGGGGGCTGGATGGCCTGGGCTGCTGTGGAAGGAGTTTGGCCATTACCCTTTGAAGGGCTGTGCAAAAGGGCCACATTGGTTGGGACTTTAAGGACCTCTCCTAGTAACTGTGTGGAGGTGGACGTGGTGTTGGAATGGAGGGGAGGAAACTACTACAGAAGCCCTAGGAGAGAGCGAGAGATGAGCAGAGCCTCAACTAAGACATGGTGTACACAGAGAGAAGGTGAATTTGAGGGCTAAAAGGTAGAATTGGCATAAAGCTGGCAATTCGTTCAAAAGCCCTTCCAAAAGCATTCCTCTAGTGCATATTTCTTCATGGATGCCTTCGTTACTATGTTCTCTCTCTCTCTCTCTGTGTGTGTGTGTGTGTGTGTGTGTGTGTGGTATACATGCTTAAACTCTCAGAGGGATCCATGTGAGCTAAGTCCGCTAGTGCTTTCCAGCTGTCCCAGCCATCTGAGCCTGAGGAATGTGCAGAGGGGGGGAAGAAGAATGGGAAGGAAGGCAGGGCTTGGAAGTCAGTCCAGGCACGGCATGACCCATGTCTGATGATGACCCTGCTTAAAGGAGAAGCATGAATGTATACAGAAATTTTTTAGGGAGGCTTTTATAAAGAAGAGTCTGTACTGCCATCCCTCCAGTGTTTTTTTTTTTTTTTAAATTTTATTTATTTACATATTTTTAAAGAGAGAAAGAGCGTAAGAGAGGGTTAGCAGTGGTGGGGGGGCATACAAAGGGACAGGGAAAGAGAGAATCTCAAGCAGACTCCCAGCAGAGCTTGATGTGACGCTCCATCCCCCAAACCTCGAGATCTTGATATGAACTGAAAACAAGAGTTGGCCACTTACCTGACTGCCACCCAGGTACCCCCATTGCCCCAATTTCTTGATGACCTCCTTTTTAAACACTTCAGATTGTTTCCTGTTTTATAGGTTTTCTTTCCCTGGTTTGCTATGCAGCTTTGGTTCAGATGGTATTGATTGGTGATCTAGGAGAGTTTATTTCATTGACTGTCTTGTTTAGTTAGTGGTCAAGAGGGAAGGGAAGCTCTGTGTTGGCTTTTTATTTAAGAGCAGTATCAATTTTGGGAACACAATTAAATTAAGCTCAGTTTTATAGAAATAGTGAACAAGATTTTCATGTAAGATGATGAAGTTGAAATCGTTTCAAGCCACAGGAGTGTTATTCGGTCAATTATTGCCATCACATTGTAAATGGAAAAACCAAATACTTCTCTTCAAGGGACCAAACTAGTGAAGATATGATTAGCCACTTCTGCACAAGCCTGCACTTTGTCAGTGACAAACCTTTACTTTCTCAGTTATTGTTTTGTTAAGATTAGGGTTCTTGGTGACATAAGGAATTATGTGCCACTATTACAAAATGGCTCTGCTTTGTAATTGTGTACTCTTCAATATTTGAATGTGTTTTCTGTGTCTATCACTGGAAATTGGGTACATTTATTATATAACTAGAGAATATATTGAGGACTTCTGTAAGGAGGCAGTATATGGCTCATAGGTGGCAAGTAATACAGATCAGGGTCGAAACTCTGATTTGTCACACAGCCTATTTACTGTGTGTCAGTAGGCCATTTCCTTAACCTCACTGAACTGCTCTTTTCCTTATCTTAAAAAAAAATGGCTAATAGTACCCCACGCACAGTTCTTCTAAGAATGGAGTGACACATCACTTACAAAGTACGCGGCCTAGCATCTGATCTGTAAAGTGTCCAGTAAACGTTGGTTCCAGTCCATGCCAAGGAAAGTACAATATTTGGCACAGTTGGAAAGTTTTATAGTTTTGGGAGGAAATCAGTTCAGAAGATGAAGAAATTAAAATTCAAAGAATTTCAGTGACTCATTGAAGGTTTCCCAGTTGCTGTGGACAGTAAAACATCACTGTAGAATGAGGAATTAGAGAGGTGCTTCTCTGTGTACTTCCAGGAGCACCTTCATCTTTTACTTTCAATGGAGTATTTTTAAAATGGCAGAAGTGGTGCAAAACTAGAGACGAGATGTGTATTACTCGGGTAATATTGTTAACTCTGATCACTATAGGGTTTTTTTTTCTATTTTTAAAAGTTTTTTTTTTTTTTTTTTTTAAAGATTTTTATTTATGATTTGACACAGATCACAAGTAGGCAGAGAGGCAGGCGGGGGTGGGGCGTGGGAAGCAGGTTCCCTGCAGAGTAGAGAGCCCAATGCGGGACTCGATCCCAGGGCCCTGGGACCATGACCAGAGCTGAAGGCAGAGGCTTTAACCCACTGAGCCACCCAGGTGCCCCTATTTTTAAAAGATTTTTTAAAGTAATCTTTACACCCAACACATGGCTCAAACTGATACCCCCAAGATCAAGAGTTGTGTGCTGCACGGACCGAGCTAGCCAGCTGCCCCATTGTGAGTTTCTTAAAATAAGAAAAGGTCAGAGTTCTAAGGTGTGCCGTTGATTACTGTGGTAGACAAAATAATGGTCCCCTAAAGATGTCCTAGACCCTAAAACCTGTGAACATGCTACCTAAGCATGGTGAGAAGAACTTCACAGATCAGATAAAGTTCAGGATCTTGGGTTGGGAAGATCTTCCTGGATTATCTAGGTGAGCCCAATGTAATTATAAATGTCCTTATAAGAGGAATGCCGAAAGTGTCGGGGAGAGAGGTTTTGAAAAGGGAGAACGGGACCACAAACCACAGAATGCAGGTAGCCCCTAAAAACGAGGAAATAGATGCTCCTTTGGAGCCTCCAGAAAGGACAGCACCTGGCTGGCGGTTGAATTTTAGCTCAGTAAGACCTGTTTTGGAATTCTGACCTCCACAACTCTTAAGAGTAAATTTGTGTTAAGTCTCTGAATGTGTGGTAATTCGTCAGAACAGCAACAGGAAACGAATACTATTAGCATTAAATGCCAGTTTCCTCCACTGTGAGATTTTATGTGGGTCACAGTCTGTGCATCTGTCTGTGAGGCCTTTGTCACCTCCTGTGAAATCATGGCTAATTTCTGTTATGAAAAGGAACAAAATTGAAAAAGCCATTTCAGGCTTAAGTCTTGTGTAAAATTGTATGAACAGCCTTCAGAAACAAAACCTCAAAAGATGATGTCATTATTTTTGTTGAGAAGACTATTAACTTTCTGTCCAGAATGGAGATAATCAAGGACAGTAGTTTTATCAGACAAGACTAATAGCTACAAAAATTAATTTTTTTTCCCAATACCTACTGACTATTTATGTAAGTGGGAAGAGTCTTATAAGTAAGAAAGGTATGATGAACTTATTATGTTCCCCTATCCATGGATAAAATTTAAACCCTAAAGATGGTAAATTAGGAGTTAGAAATTGCTGTTAGGGTATTTTATCACCTGCTGTGATTCCATTTGTAACCAGGAGATGGCAGAACTGACACACAGATGAACTGTTCAGTTACGGGGTTTTGGTTTTAAATGATGGAATAGATATACTATATATATTAATTTGGAAACCTGCTTCCCACGGTTTTGAGAATTACACAAAGAATGTGGAATAAAAAACAAGTAAGTAAATTATGCATTTGAAAAATTTTCAGGGTGTCATGAGGTTTCTCTCCCTCATATTAATTTGCCACATTGGAGTTTACTCTGCGAAGTCAAAAGCAGCTTTTGCTTTGTGATTAAATTTTGGCTGTATTCACCTTATTTAGGTTTCTCTGTTGCATTTACTATAGATTTGCATGTCAGAACTTGAAGAATTTGCCAATACTAAGCTTTTCAACTTTAAGTTTATTAGGTATATATAAATATGATAGCTCTTTGATGAGAAATAATTCTGGAGATGATAATCAAAAGATATGGCTTTCACCCTTGCCTCCTAAGCCAAGTAGTACTCTGATCTTCAATAACTTCTGTCTCAGACTGGTATGTATTTAAACAGGCTGACAATTGGCTTCTAATTATCAGAGGCATATTAATAGGCTGTTGACTAGATTTCCCAGAGAAAAATAAGAATCAGGTCAGTTATTGTGAGCTGTGCTGGCATATTTGGGGAAAGGATATAATGTTAATGGAAAGCACTATCGGTGATGCCCAGTGACCTTGAAGAGCATTTCAAGAGTGAGAGGACAGGGGTGCCTGGGTGGCTCGATTGGTTAAGCATCTGCCTTCAGCTCACGTCATGATCTCAGGGTCCCAGGATTGAGCCCCATGTTGGGTTCCCGGCTCAGTGGGGTGTCTGCTTCTCCCCTGCTATGTGTGTGTTTCCTCTTTCGAGTGAATAAATAAAATCTTAAAAAAGTCAGAAGTGATAGTGTGACAAGCTGGCAGTGAGCTGTGTGGTATGGAAGGTGGCTATGGCAGTGAAAGGTCCAGAGACTGAGCAGCATCTCTCTCTCTTTCTCCTCTGCTGTCATTACCAAATGGGAAGCTGAAGTTCGCAGTAGTTTTTCTCCTTTTCACACACTTAGTCTTATGACTGATAGTTCTGGATCTTGGTGTTTAATAAATACTAAAAGGAGACATTCAGCTCTCCATTACAAAAATAAATGAATAAACATGTCAGGTAAGTTTTTATTTATATCAGAGAAAGAAAAATCTTGATAGCTTCATTCTGATTTTTAATTTAAGTATCATGTTTTTGGTATGTTTAATTCTAATGAAGCCAGTATTGCATTTTAATGTTGATAAAAGATGGGAACATGTATTTTCTTTATGTAAAACCTTAGTCATTTTGTCTATGGATAGACCTTTGACATACAAAAGACTCTTGGGTTTAATGAAAATGCCACCGTTCCTGTGTCATGGATTCAGTATTGAACCCTAGATTTGTGAGGAAAGAATGCTCTGAAGAATGGATTTACTGAGAGACCCGCAGATGGCATTATTTCCTTTCCTGGAATCGTAGTCCCGTAACATGTTTTTGTTCTTGTGCAGTGAAATACCCTATTGTGGCTCACATTCAAATCCAAGAAAGATCAGAGTTAATAGAAAACCAAATCGAAGGCAACAGAGTTACTGGAGGAAGTAGAGAGTGGCCTCTGTTCTCTCGAAATCGCCATGCTGCGCAAGTCGGGAGACCGTGCTGGCTGCTTTGTACCTCTTCAGTTAGCGAGATTGCTTTTCATCCCAGAACCTTTGCGAAGTTTTTGTTTTGCTTCTGTATTTTTAAGAGATAAAACCATAATGTAAGAACATGAGGGGTTATGAAGCATGAAGTTCCATAAATATTTATGCCAAGCCACACGAGTAGACATTTCCTATTTTCTTGACATATTGGGGTCATTCTTCACTCTTGACCTCTTGAATTGAAAAATACAAGGAGTTAGTGAACCTTTTTCTTTCTTTTACTCTTTCCTTTTTTATTTGTTTATTTTCATTTCTTTAATGAGTGTTAGATGTTGGGAGCTATCCTTTTAGATTCATGTAAGTTTTAATAAACTTTATTTTCTGTCCTGGTTTATAAGTATGGATTTAAAAGTTTATACACTTACAAGAGTAACATGATTTATACCCAGTTTCAGGCCTTAGTGGTAAGGTGTGTAGTGTGTGTGTGTGTGTGTGTGTGTGTGTGTGTTCGAACGCACGTGCACATGCAGTTATCTCTAAATTAAAAATATTTGTTAAGACTAATAAGTAGAATTGCATTGAAAAGCACATTTTATTTTATGATTTTTGGAAGATTTTATTTATTAGAGAAAACATGATTTGGAGGAGGGTCAGAGGAAGAGGGAGAAGTGGGGAGCTCCGTTTGGGGCTCCATCCCAGGGCCCCGAGATCATGACCTGAGCTTCATGAAGGTAGATGCTCAACTGACTGAGCCACCCAGGCACACTCCCCAAAATATTTTAAATTAGCCCTTTCATTTTATTTTCTCCCTCAGTTAAGATCTTTGGTCCAGGGGTGCCTGTGTGGCTCAATGGGTTAAAGCCTCTGCCTTCGGTTCAGTCATGATCCCAGGGTCCTGGGATTGAGCCCCGCATTGGGCTCTCTGCTCAGCAGGGACCCTGCTTCCTCCTCTCTCTCTGCCTGCTTCTCTGCCTACTTGTGATCTCTGTCTGTCAAATAAATAAATAAAATCTTTAAAAAAAAAAAGATCTTTGATCCAGAGTAGATATATTTACCTTTTGATATTATGTTAAAGAAAGTTACCAAGTTGTAATACCTATTGGTTTTAGAGAATTTAAGAAATGCCGGGAGGCAGAAAAGTTGGAGAAATGTTACCTGTAATCTCAGTTTGTTTTTTCAAGTCTATGTAACTATATATGTAGGTAATCTAATGTTCAGTACAAAGATAAAAATATTTTCAAAATTCTGGAGGAGAGCTTGTGCGGCTCAGTTGGTTAAGCAGTAGACTCTTGATTTCAGCTCAGGTCATGCTTTCAGCTTGGGTCATGTGGGATTGAGCCCTGTGTCGGGCTTTGCGTTCAGCACAAAATCTTCTTGGGATTCTCTCTCTCCCTCTGCCACTCCCAACACCCCCCCAAGTAAATCAATGAACCTTTAAAAAAAAATTGTAGAATATTGGCTGATGACCAGTCAGGTGTTGAGTATGGACCAGCCAGGATTCTAGTCAGTTGGAACCCTAGAGCAGGGCCCAGGAGCACCTGGAGTTTCTCCTCAGTTGTTGTGTGCAGTAGTCAGTGGGGTGGCGGGTGAGGGTCAGGTTGCCGAGGTGGGGAGCTAGTTGAGGCTGGGGTGGGTGGGGAGATGGAAGATGAGATGTACCCAGCTGATGAGCAGCTTTGCCCCTATTGATGTGTGCCTTACTGACAATAGAGCAAAAGCCCTTTTGGTTTATTCTTTCAATTTTCATGTGAGCCTATTTTCATGTGAGTACTTGATGCTGTTCTAGGCATTGGGGGTTCAGAGCACGTAAATGTGTTTCTTGCCCTTGAGGGGGTTATAGAGAGATGGGCTTGAAACAACATGGCAGGAGGTGTGAGGATTGATATAGAACAAGGGAGGGGAGGTTCTGGGCTGACAAAATAATGCATGTCCATTAAGGGTCTAAGGTTTTTAGGCTGAAAAAATACCCTTGACATCTTGCACTGAACCTGTACATTATCCCCTTTTAACCCTAGTTTTTAAAATTTTCATAGAAATTTCTTCTTTTTTAGGATGTAATTAAATTATGTATTTTAGGTTGCCTGCCTGATACGAGTTCCTTCTGAAGTTGTTAAGCAGAGGGCACAGGTATCTGCTTCTTCAAGAACGTTTCACATTTTCTCTAACATCTTATATACAGAGGTGAGATGTGTTTTTAAACTTGTTTCCTTTTTGAGAAAGATTTTATAGTAGCTATTAGGAACATTGTGATTTTTATCCCAGGAGTCTTAGAAGAGGCCATAAAGCTAAATTTAATGCTGGATCACAGTATTTTTTTATGCTAAGATTCTCTTTGCCTTTTCTTTGTTTTCAAATTTTAATTTTAAATTTCCCCCCAAATTTCTGAATAACACATACCACGTATCACTACTGTGTATATGTCCTACATTGTAATTGTCCTGAAGTAGTTTCAGAATCAGACATGAAATAAATCATAAAAATGTGAAATGAATAAAGATATATTAAAATGTTACTACAGAACTTGAGGACCTATGGAAGAGAAGTGTAGTAATGGACATAGGGACTAGCATCATAAAATTTATATTAAAGTTATTTTTTTCCTTGTTAATGTTACATTATGGGTTAGAAGTCAGTCTTGCTGGCCCTGTCGGAAGGGCCCATTGAGCTGCTTTTCTTGTAATTTTTACAGAAGCCTTTTTTAAAAAACAAACAAATAGTTCTCAGTCACATGGAAATTTTCAGTGAGTCTAGGTTTTAGAAAAGTTATTCTTCTTAATGGTCCCTTTGTCACTTTGGTGAGGAGGTACTGAGTATTTAATCATCATAGGATCATGAAATCAGTCCAGTCGAGTCGAGGGACCCTGTTGTGAATCATGTGGACAGTTAAGTAAGTCACGGTTTGTCCAGAGATATTTATCACTGTGGAGGGATTATTAGTGAATTTCTGATGTCTTCTGATTAAAACTATGAAATATAATTATGTTTTTATGTGAAGGGATGATTGGCATTATGTATGCCTTTGCTTTTGGAAATGTATTTATTTAAAACATCTCAGTATTATTTTTCAAGCAGAAATGTTGAAAACAACTGAGGTAGTGCATTTGATTATTTTAGAGATATTCCTATTTTAAAGGGAGCTGACCTGAGCCTTGTATGCTTTAATTTATAATCGTTAACCTCTTACAGAACTGTGGTCATTGTGAATGTTTTAAAACTCTGACTTCAGAGAAGTTACAAAGGTAAAATTCTGACTAGAGAATGTCATTCAGAACTCTCTGCTGCTCTAGCTTTCTGAGCTCTTGGCCTTTTGTTTGTTTCAGGGCGTCCAAGGATTATATCGAGGCTACAAAAGCACAGTTTTAAGAGAGGTAACTCACTCAGTTTCCAGTATTGAAGTGCAAAAGAATGACATATTTTGTTGAATAAATTTATTCAGAGAAACTGCTTTAAAAAATTAAGAGAAATTATGATCACTTTTTGAAATACTGTTTAGTTTTATCCTGGTTCTTAGATCTAACGAATGGGCAGAATGGGTTTGCTGAAAGAGCAGTCTCCCCGGTCCGAACGGCACCCAGCCTGTGGCGTGGTTGTTGCTGGGGTGGCCTAATGTCTGGTTTGGCTGAAATAGTAAGAAACAACTGCTAAGGGTAAGATACCAAGTTAGTTACCAGAATACACTGAATTAACGAACACTTAGTGATGAAAAGAAGCGCTTGAGGAGACAAGTGTCTGTAAAGTCTGTGTCGTGTGGTCAACTCTTGTCTTCCCGATAACAAGGCGTGATGAGCTGGGGCATTCCGCTGGGACTGGGTGCTGGCCCTGCGGGTGGCTCGCTGCTCTGTGTGTGCCCAGCAGCCACCTCACTTCTTGTGATTACTAGGAAAGTCTGGGATTCAGGATATTTCTTCTGCTGTTAGTGGAAAAATCAAAGTGATACCAGGATCTTCCTATAGGAAGTACGTCTTAATTTTTGCCTCACATAGCGGACAATATTTTGAAGTTTAAAAGTTGGTTTATGCAAGATTTATGACAGTCTTTGTCTGGTTTGGGATATAATTTTTTTTTTTTTAAGAGTTTAAATCCTAGGATTTTTTTTCAGCTTTATTGAGATATAATTGACAACTAAACTTGTAAGGTATTTAAAGTGTACAATGTGATTTGATTTGATACACACACACACACATCTAATGAATGGGTAGAATGGGTGTGTGTGTGTGTGTGTGTGTGTGTATGTGTCTTTATGTATACGTTGTGAAAAGGGTTAGGACTTAATTTCCTATTAAAGAAAATACAAAGGGGAATCTGCATACCCTTGCTCTGTATTCTTTTTTCTACTTGGATTCCTGGGTGCTAAAATATTTGCATTTATAAAAATGTTTTTAATTTAAATGAATATTGCTGTAATTAGCAGAACACTGAAATTGTCTGAAATCCCTAATTTTATTCCCAGGTAGTTCTTGTGTGTTTGTTTTTTTACTATAGATGGCAATCTTTTTTGTGAAATACCAGCACTGTTACATGTTATTTAAAGTTTTGATTTCCACAAGATAACAGCCTTTAGTGTAGGCTGGTGTGGTTGATGTGGATCTTAGAAAAACTTCCTTTGAAGGAAAACTGAATGTTTCAAAATTAGTTTATTTGTGTGATGGTGACTTCTGTCTCTCAAAAATATCACCCACACTGTATCTTCATTCTGTAGTTATTTTCTGACTCACTAAACGTGTGATTTACTCAGATTTCACTGGGGAACAGCAAACCAGAGGGGCACTGAACCTTTTTTATTTTTCTGAGAGATGCTGAATAAATGAATATATTTACATGCCAGGCAATACTGGTTTTGCATACAAACAGATAAAACACATGGTTACAACTGCATTCTGGTCTTTTAAAAATTTGTTTTGACATATGTCATACTAGTAATTAATTTCTAGGCTACAGTTTTTGCAAATAGTGTGACCCTACTGAGATGACTTTGTTTACTGAAAATGGCATTGCTTTGTTGGAAATTTAATTGGGGTCTTCTGCATTATACGTATTCATAAAAGATCCTTCAGAACTGATTTTAGCTGAAGTATTGCTTTTGTACAGATTCTCTGATAGAACGAGAGAAGAATTATCACTGAATGAAACATAGTTTCTTTTCAAAATGAGAAAAATAAGAAGTGATGCATCTGCTTTAAACAGAATTTTTACATTATAAATAGTTTCAATTCTTACATTATTCTGACACCAATACCAATTTTTTTTGCCAAGAGCTTCTTTGATTGTTTCAATAAGAAAATACATTGAAGCCATAGTGAGAATCACCAGGAAACTTATATGGTTATTCTGTGTACATTTTTTTCTTTAAAACAAGCTTTATCTCCCTAGCAGTAGCCCATTAGAATGAGATTGAAGTTTGAATCTATGCATTATAAGATAGATTGTGTGTGTTCTTTAGATTTTGTGAATGCCAACACTTTTTTTTTTTTTATCTGCATTTGATGTTTGTGGAGATCGTGTGCTTACCCCTTATGTTCACTTCAATTATTGTAGCTGCTGTGGATTGTGGATGGAGTGTAAGCAAGGTCAACGGATTATACTCTCTACCTCACCCTTTCAGTATTCCTTTGTCTCATGATCTTGGCCAAATTAGATGCGGCCAGCCCCCGAGCTGGAGTGGTGTTACTGGAGTAGGATAGAAATGGGGAGCAAAACCACAGCTGCTTTCCTAGCTGGACGGATTTCAGAGCATCCGTTGTCCTGAACGTTCTGTGGAGAGCAGCCTCACGATCTTGTATGTGAATTAGAAGGGCTTCTAAAGAGAAGGAAAGCTGAGAAGTGCAAGCTGTTTCAAAAGAAGTAAGAATAAGTGAAGCTTGGCAAATAGCGCTTTATCCACAGATTCTACTTAGCAGTCATTTTAAGGGTGCCTCCTGTGTGTTGGGCACCATGCAGAATGATTCCTCAAAGATTCACATTCTTGAGGGGAAGCGACTAGGAGTAGACAAGTCACGGTGCAACAGTGATCTGTAGGACCAAACGTGGCTGAGATGATAGAGGAAGCAGTGCTTGAATATACTCAGTTGGTATTTGTTGCATTAATGCAGATGAATTGTTGACCTGATTCTTGGAGTGGCGGTCAGAAACAGTCTAGGAGGCAGGCAGTGGTAACGTCACGAGCAAGAGCACAAGGGCGTGAAAGCACCTGCGTACCTCGCCGAGCTCCCTAGCAGTGGCGTTTTCATGCCCACAGAAGAGGCAAGAGTGATTTCCCTCTCCCTCTCTCCAAGTGAGGATGCTGCAGGGAGGCACTCAGCCAGGTGCGGTGTTCGTTTGGAGGAGGGGTTGGGCCTCTCCCCAGAGCTGGATGCCTACCAGGGTACTGGAGTCCCGCATATGGGAGAGGGCCTTGGAAGAGCCTGGCACATGTCCCCCAGAATCTGGGAAGTAATTACTGGCATTTGACTCTTGTGTGCATAAATCTGACGGTAAGATGGTGGTTGGAGCTGCCTCAGAGGCAGCAGATTGCCATCGTGATTGTGAATGACTCCCGGGTGCTCTTTGGTAGGTGACAGTCGCCACTATAGAGCGCTGAGATGGGTGAGGATGACCTCCCCTCTCCCCACAGTTGTACACCCAGGTTTCAGTGAAAACAGGTCTCCCTACAAACTGTGACACACGCAGTCAGAATCAGGCAGGCCAAACGCATCACTCAGCCTGTTCTGTAAGTTCATAGAAGCCCTAGATCCGTCTCTTTAGCCCCCTGCCCAAATCACCACTGCTGGCAAAGCTCACTCTCAGGTGGAAAAGGCACTTTTTCTCATGTGGTTACTTCTTGTCTGAGACAGTAGCGTTCCCCCTAATGCAGTGGCTGGAAATGGGGACCTTTAGGAATCAAGCCTCAGGATTGCCCTTCAGCGTCTACCCCAGCTCTGTTGTTTGCCCCTCAAACTCTTGATGTTCTGTAATCTCAACTGTGTCTTAGCAGAGACACCCTGTCTTAGGTGTTTCGCCGCTTGTTTGTTTCTTTAGCCAGCATATTTTGGAGGTGATTTTTTGGTCACTCAATAAAGATCCATGGTGCACACGAGCCGCTGGTCACTGAGCCGGCTCCTCGCTGCTCGACACTGCGCACATGCTGCAGAGCGTGTTCTCGTTCTTGTGTCATTCCACACATGGCCGCAGATATTGGGTTAAACACACAGAGCGAGATTGAGTTTGGCTCAGTCTCACAGAGCTTGGTGTCAGTGTGTGGCATTCGTAATTTTGATGCCTGTGGCCGCACTGTGCTGCACGGAAACAGCAGTGGACACTTGGGCCGGGAGTGCGGGAGCTCCTCCGCTCTGCCTTACCAACGGTACCAGCAATCTGAGAGTGGAAAGCTAATCTCACCGTAGCTGTAAATCTGAGCCTGAGCGTATGAGCATATATCCAAGATCTGCTTTACCTCCTTTACTGTGAACCAATTGTTTAGATTATGTTTAAGTCCTTGTGTGAAGGAGATGGAGAGATCCACGTGAAGGGCTTTCTCCAGAGCCCGTCACACGGGGCGCATTTTGTATGCTTAGTAACCTGAAGGGCTTTCGACAGGAAATAACACCTAAGTGTGAAAGGCACCTCTGCCCCAAGCCAGCTCTCTGCTCTCGGCAAGTTGCTTAACTTCTCTGAGCCCACATTGGCCCCTCTGCGCTAGAAACCTCACATAGACTGTTCTCAGTGAAATCTCCCAGCAGTCTTAGGAAAGAGGTGTTCACAGCAATAGGGTCTGCCAGGGGACTCGGACAAGAAACCCAATTCTAGGTTGTGAGGTCCCTGACCAGCCACACACCTTGATGTGTCTGTATTCACACATCCGAATGCCATTTCGTGATGATGAGTAACAATCGTGTTTTAGTTAGAGGCCAGCTGTTGGTATTACTTGTAAATCTCCTCGGCTGCGATTGGAGAGCGTTTTATCCAAATGTCTTGTAGAGAGGAATTTTGTATTCAGTCAACAAATTGTAACCTGTGGCTGATTTCATATTCACTGGCTACTTCTGTAGGAAAAACAACAAACTGGTTATGATAATGTAAAGTTGCCCTAATTGGTGTTTGAGTTGGTCAGAATTACTAACATAAATATGTAGGAACAGTTTTTTGATTATTCTCTTTTGGGTCACATTGGTAATTTACTGGAATTTATTTCCCAGGTAGAGGAAGGCTTTCTTGCTGAGATTGCAACAGTTGAATGTTTTCCATGGAAAGATGTTTTGAAGCAACTATAGCTAGAACTTCTGTTACTTATTTAAGGTCCTTTGGCCTTTGTCTGCTTTCATTACTGTAAAAAGAGAAAAACAGTGCTAGCTGATAAGAAAGGCTTTTTTTCTCCTGGTGTCGCTGCTGTGTATCTGTGTATGTTTATGTAAAATTGTTTTCTTTGATTCCCTTCTTTCTCTTGTGGTTTGTCCTTACCTTTCAATTCTTTTGGGCTACATACAGTTATGCCTATGAATTTGCCTTGGAAAGAGCTATTGGATCTTTGCCTCTCTGTAGCATGCACAGGCTGTAGCATAATGCCTTCCACGAAATTAGCACTCAAGAAATATTTGTTGGGGGGCGCCTGGGTGGCTCAGTGGGTTAAAGCCTCTGCCTTCAGCTCAGGTCATGATCCCAGGGTCCTGGGATTGAGCCCCGCATTGGGCTCTCTGCTCAGCGGGGAGCCTGCTTCCTCCTCTCTGCCTACTTGTGATCTCTGTCTCTCAAATAAATAAATAAAATCTTAAAAAAAAAATTTGTTGGTTTTTCCATTCTTTAAGTCTGATTAATTTTTAGTCAGATGCTGCTGGACATCTTGACCCCTTCAGAGTGCTGAGGCTGTTCTGAGGGGACCAGGAATTAGGCAGGGTGGTGGCTCAGCCTTTTGATCCACTGCATATGAGACCTTTGCTTTAGATAGCTGATGAAATGACAAAGAGTATATGGTTTTCCAAGATTTCATTATTTTAAACCTTGAAAAAAATTGTTGTTATAAGCCTGATTTCATCAGAAAAGTATTAATTGTTGTAATAATTTACTTATTTTCCACATCTGAGTAATTCCACTGAAAAGGAAAAAGGTGATTATAAATCTTTCCAAACTTTGAATGTGAAATTGTTTTTCGCTTAAACTCCAAAGCAAACATATTGAACCCTGTTTTAATCCTACATAATTCATTTTATTAACTATGACCAAACAGAACATCTGTTAAAATTCCATAATGTTAGCTTCATGGGAAAAGAAAAAAAAATCGGTTTGGTTTTGGAATTTTTCCATTGTTTTATTGTCCAGGCTTTCAGTAGATGTGTAATGGGACATTCTTTTTAATGGGAATATTAAACAAATGAAAATGAAATACCCCCTTTAATCACAGAGGATTATAAAATGAGTCCCTTGGTTGCATTTACATTATTATAACTATACTGTGGAGATATTCTATGAAGAATGAGTGATGGTTCAGTCTATGAGAACCTAAAATTATTACTTCTCAAATAAGGATTTCAGCCTGCAGTTTTTCATCATCTCTTAAATAAACAAACATTTTCAGAAAGAACAATTTAGTAAAATTATCTTAATATAGAAAAATTACTCCAGCCCTTCAGTGCATATTTTCTCATGTTTTGTTTACAAGAAACCAGCTGCTATTTACTTTGCTCATTCTTTGGACACATTTCCTTTGCTCTGTGCAGTTTGGAAAATGCTGCCTGTTTCCATTGTTGTACGATGGCCATGCTATCCTGAAGGGACACCAGTTCCTGTGTATAGGGTTTACTGGGATGTAAATGCAGTATACTGACTCTTCATATATGCACATAAGAAAGCTGGTTAAAGGTGGTAATGATCTCTTAATTTTTCCTTTTAAGGGGTAACATCATGAGCCATTACGTTGTAGGACCTCTCTCTCGTTGTTGTTTGTGTTTTTCATCCTATATGAAATATCCTCTTCATCTTTGTATGTCAGTGTAGATTGCATTTAAGCTGCAAATAACAGAAAATCTGACTACATTGGCTGGTGCAGATAAGGGCTTTTCCCCCTACCTCTATAATAAGAAATCTGGAGTCACTGAGTCTGAGGCTGGGTATACTGGTTAGATGAGGGCATACAGGAACAGCCTCTTTCATTCTTCTTGGTTGACCTTAATACTGTGGCTCATTTACTCATGGTCATAAAATGGCTGCTCCCTTTTAGGCATCACGGCCCCCTTCCAAGCATGAAGGTTGGGGAAGGGCTGGGGGCAGGACTCTCCTGTCATTCTATGTACTTGGAAAACAGAGCTTTCTTGGGCCAGGTGTCTTAATGCCTTCCTGAATTGAATGGGGAGTGGAAAGTTACGTGTAGGGAGCTTTTCAGTGTAGGAGGTGAAACCAGGCAAACGGGGTTGGGACTGCTGTTCCTGAGTCACCCTACAGTGTCTGCTATATTCTGGCTACTCATGTTTTCCGAGCTCAAGTTCCATTTCTTCAGAAAGGAAACCATATCATATACCTCCCATTTCATCCTGTACTTGGGTTCCCTCTAAAGGACATCCAGAGCACTTATCTGGACCACAATTTTTGGACATTTAATTCTGTTCTGTAAACTGTAATGTCTGCTCTTACTCTTTGCTGCCTTTGTTTTTTGGGCACCATTGTGGAAGCTCTTAATTTAAAAAACACTTAGTTGTCCCTTTGTAATTCTGAATTGTAATTATTCTGAAAATGAGAGTTTACTTCAAAGTTACTTATTTTTTATACAGTTTTGATTTTAAAGTTAAGATCTTAGAATACTTCTGTTGATATGTGTAGGTAGACACTTCCCTTAAAAATATATATAAATCAGCTTCCTAAGTACTTAACCTGTTCCATTTGCAGTGCTAAGTTCTTCACATACAGTTTTTCTTTCTTTCTTCCTTCCATTCTTTCTTTCAAAAGATTTTATTTATTGGAGAGAGAGCAAGTGCATAAGTAGGAGGAGTGGTAGAGGGAGAAGCAGGCTCTGTGCTGATTAGGGAGCCTGATGCAGGGCTTGATCCCAGGACTCTGTGATCCTGACCCTAGCTGAAGGCAGATGCTTAACCAACTGAGCCACCCACATGCCCCCACATGCAGTATTTCACATAATCCTCCCAATAATCCAAAACATCCCTATTTTGTGAAAACTGAGGTTTGTTAAGGTTGTGGTTCACTCAGAGTCTTAGATCCAGTAAGTAAGGAAGGGAGCTGAGCACTCCAGAGCCCATGATCTGAATCCCTGTGGTCAGCTATGCATTTTGCATTTTATATGCAAATAAATTTTTCTAGGGAGGAAAGTATTTCAAATTAGTAGTATGTTTCTTTGATTCTTATACGTTTAAGTAGGCACTAGTGCTAGGAGTTTGGGGAAAATAGGTTCTCAGCACCAGGAGCCTACCTGACTTTAAAAGAAAAGTTAGAGAACTAAGCCTAGAGAATCTGCTTTGATTGAGATGCTCCAAAAGGACGGTAGCTCACAAGTGCGTATTATCCTGTATGTCTCCATTGATTAGCTCTTAACCGTCAGGCAGTAGTTTGCCTGTCCCTTTTCTGAGGGGACTGCTGTGACGTCTCTAGCTGAAATGCACCAGCCCCAACCCCAAGCCCTCACTTGGTACCCTACCTTTGCATCCTTATCTGAAATAATCTTTTCTTATTTATTAACTTAGTATCTGCCTCCCTCCCCCAACAAAAATATATGCATTGTGAGGGCAAATGCCTGTTGTTTGTTTGGTTACTTTCTGTTAACTCAGCACCTAGAGGACTGCTTGCTATGTAGTGCATCAGAAGATACTTAATGGACAGATCAGTGACTTAATCATACTTACTTCTTAGAAGCAGACTGGTTTTAAAGTACTTAGATATTTAAAATCTTTAGCAGACGCTCAGACTAAGTTGGATTTGGCAAGAATTGTGGAATCCTCACTTAATTCCCAGGCAAGGTAGTGGTTTTTTGCCATGTAAACTTTCTGCACTTCAAATGAGGTTCATTTTCTTCTTGTCTTTTACCATATTTCCTGGTATATTGTGCCTTCCATAAAAGCTTTTATTCTGATGTTGTCATTTCTTGTTAAGGGTTGTTGTCTGAATATTTCATGTATTTAAAACACTTTTTTCAAATGATGTAGGAAATAGCAAAGATAGTACTTATGAAGAAAATCCTTCATCAGACATAGGCAAATTACATTGAACACTGTGGGTCAGAAATTACTCTTGAGATTCTGAGTAGTATATAATATCTTAATGTCTGAGCAAACATTATCTTATAAGGAAAATTAGGGAACAACATTACGAAAACTAAGTTTGAAAGAAAAATCTAGAATCTTAATATGTATTTCAAGTATTGTGGTTGAAGGGAGCCGTTTAAAGGATAAAAATGATTGAAAACATATTAAAAATAATTGTGTGTTTGACTTCCTGGTTGCACATTACCTTGGGATTATATGATGTTAATAGTTACAACTTGAATTCTGATCATGTACGTCACATATATTTTCCTAAGCTGCAGCTAAAACTCTAGGGTGCTCGTCTGTTTTATAGATAAGTAAGCTGAGCCAGGGAGTATGTGGCAGGCCTGGAAGCAGAGGCCATGCCTGCGTTATCCAAAGCCTGATGGGTTGGTTACCCTCTGTTTCCTGCTCATGTTTTTCAGATAAATTCACTGTTCATTCCTCTTGGAATTTTTCAGTAAACCAGGAAAATAAAGTGATTTGAAACAAATCTATTGTCTTGAAGTAGAGCACAATTTCTGAGGGTTACGATTCTGAAACATAGAAATGGAACCATATATACAAGTAGAACACAACCAGATGCTTCTAAATTAGAATTAATATGGTTTCAACATCCCTCATCTAGTCTTTGTGAAGATGGCTTAAAAATGCTTAGACTGATTTCATACTCTGTCCTCTTTTCTTCCATGGACTTCAGCATGTGTTCTGAGAAAACAACACAGTAGTGGGAAAAAGTTGATCATCTTTGGCATCGAAATGATTTTGGTATTTACCTAAGTAATTAACAGGTAATTTATTGACGAGTGGAGAAGGAGAAAGTGGAGCTGTTTCTTTTCCTTTGTGAGACAGTTGGCTTTTTAAATTGAGTTTGACGATACAGAAGTTGTATTCAGAATAACCACTAGAGGGTACACAACGCCTGTGTTTTAAATGTTTGCGGCAGACAGTTTACGTGAACTGGGGAAGCTCCTCCTGAGGTGATTGCTTTGGTACCTTTAAAAACAGTTCAAATTAAGAAATGAAAATCCAAGCATAAATAGTGTTTTCGAATCCAAGGTTTCTAAATAAATAGATTTGTTTTATCTTTGGATAAATGTATGTACAGATTTTAATTTGGGTTTGAAGTTTTAAAACTTTTGTCATGGAAAAATGTAAAGATATACAAAAGTCAATGAGTAAGATGAACCTCTGTGGGCCCGTCACTAGGCTACAGCAAGCATCCGCTCTTGGCCAATATTGTTTCGTCTATACTCAGACCACGCCCCTCTCCGTACATTATTTTGAAGCAAATACTGCACATTACCTCATTTTATTAAAAAATACCTCATTATGTATCCAAATTTACAGTTGAAAAACTTGACAGATGCTCCCTCATTCAAGTGACCAAGTTAACAGCATCACTAACAAGGTCTGTTGACATCCGACACCCCCGATATGACGCACCCAGAAGAGCACAAAACTCTGCTGTGATCTTCTGCCTCCCAGAATGCATCATCTAAACCTGATCCTGAGAAAACACCAGACAAGCTGGAATGGAGAGACTTGTACAAAATTGTCAAGATCTTGAAAAATAAAGATGAAGGAATTTTCAAATGTAGCAGGAGACACAGATGAGTGCAGTGTGGGATGCTGGACTGGACTCCGGAACAGAAACAGTCGGAGGAAGGAAAACCGGTGGAATTCAGGAAAAGTGTAGAGTTTAGCTACTAGTGTAGCTGAAATATTAGTAGCGGGTTTCAGTGATCATATTCTGGTTATTTAAGTTGTTAACATCAGGGGAAGGAAGCTCGCTGCAGGGTATATGTGAACTCCTTGTACTATGTTAGTGACTTGTATGGATGTCTGGAAGTTATTTAAAAAGATAGAAAGCTGAAAAACAAAGAACGCTAGAAGGCATTGAATGAAACACTTTATTTTTTAAGTGATCTTCTAAAATAAGGACAAGTTAAACTTAAAACTTCTGTTTTCATTTTTTATTTTTATCCAAGTAATGCTACATGGAATTGGTTAACAAGTTCAACAGTATGGAACATAGTCTAAGAAACAAAAAGTCTCCTATCTTTCCATCTCCATTTCAGTCTCATTCTCTAGAGATAACCTCTATTCTGTGTTAAACTGTTTCTGTGCTTAGTTCATCTTATTATATCCATATTTTTGAATAATCTATTTACACATTTGTTTCTTAATTTGTCAGCCTTAGATACAATCTATTGACTCTTTGGAATGAAATATGTGGTTTAGCTGGCTTTATGCTCCTCCCAAACATACCTCCTTGTAGCATTCCGGTTCCATAAATTTCATTACTTTGGTTATTTTAGAAACTTTAAGTCACATATTTGTGTCTGTGTTTTTTTATCTGATAAACTTTCAGCGTCTTGTAACTTTCTGTTTTGAGTTGAGGCTGTTACTTCTTTTTACCTCCTAACCCTTTTCGACTTTCAAATTCTACTTTCTGGAATGACCCTCCTGCTGCACTTTACTCCAGTTGGTCAAGTTGCCTGGCTGTTTCACCTTGTCCTTCATCCACAGTCACTTCTTCCATGATTTTTTTCTGGATTGATTGTTTAAGAATTGAACATGGGGAATGCTTAGTATTATTTGAGACTTCAGGGAAGATCACCTGGCCAAGTAGTGTGCTGGATTTGTATAGTTGACTTTCAGACAAGTGTGGGTATTAAGAGTGCTGTTGCCCTGTGCAGTGGAAATTGTATATATAACTTTAGACTCTCCCAAAACTCAACTACTGATAGCCTGCTGTTGGCCAGGAGCCTTACTGATAACACATATCTTATTTATTACATGTTTTATATATTATACTTTTTTAAGGAAGTAAGCTAGAGAAGAGCAAGTGTTAAGAAAATCAGAAGGTAGAGAAAGTACTTATAAAGTACTTTACTGTATTTATGTATATTTTAAAAAATTGCATGTAAGTGGGACCCGTGCAGTTTAAACCTGTGTTGTTGAAGGGTCAATGGCATTTTCGTTTTTTTTTTTTTTTTTTTTTTTTAATTTTATTTATTTGAGTGAGAGCAAGCGGGGGAGAGGGAGGAGGAGGAGGGGAGAGCCAAAGGGAGAAGTAGACTCACCATTGAGCAGGGAGCCCGATACAGGGCTTGATCCCAGGACCCTATGATCATGATCTGAGCCAAAGGCAGACACTTAACCAACTGAGCCACCCAGGTATGCCTGCGTTTCCTTTAGTATTGGTTTTGTGTCACTCTGAAAGACATTTCAAATAGACTTGACTTCTTGCACTCTATCAGTTGCTAAAGTTTTTTTTTTTTTTTTTTAAGGTTTTATTTATTTATTTTTGACAGAGACAGAGCAAGTGAGGGAACACAAGCAGGTAGAGTGGGAGAGGGAGAAGCAGGCTTCCCACTGAGCAGGGAGCCCGATTCGAGGCTCGATCCCAGAACCCTGGGACCATGACCTGAGCTGAAGGCAGAGGCTTAATGACTGAACCAACCAGGTGCCCCAGTTGCTAAAGTTTATCTCCTATTTTAATTTGCTGAACATTTTGGGGCATGGACTTTTGGTTTTTCTCTTTAAGGTTTCTAATTTTTATTTTTTTGGTGGGGGTATGCATTTTTTTTTTTTTTTTAACCTTTTTCAAATATTGAAGTGGGACAACCTCAAAATCATTTTGTTTCTTGTACTGACTTTTTCCCTTTGGAAGCTTGGAATCTTCTATCATTCTGCGCTCACCTGGTGTAGTCACTCACGGTGTCTGGACTTTGCACTGCCTTCCTGGGTTGGATTTGCTGTTCCCTCAGGGTGTTAGAGCATAGTGGTTCTGGGTTTGGGCTTTGCAGCCAGCCTGCTTGGGTTCTACCACACCTCTCCCTCTGACAAGCTTACATCTCTAGTGCCTTAACTGTCCTCATTTGATGAAAAGCATAATGAATCCGGGATATAGTTCATTTGTTTAAGGCCTTTATTTTATCCTGAAATTTTTTGGTCATATAACTACCTTTTAGTAACTATTTATTAGTGCCTAATAAAATTTACAAAGGTATTTACAAACAACATTTGGTGATAACCATTCATAACGATTCTTTGGTGTCAGGTGTATTTCCTGGATTATTATTATTTTTTTTAAGTAGAAAGGAATTATGTCGTTGAACTAGGATTCTTAGAGAAGTATTTTGATCTCATCAGTTTAGTATGTATCCTAATTATATTTTGGAAGTAAGTGATTATGTTTGGTGTAGGAGCCTTTTAAATTGATACCAAGTATTCTTTTTTTTTTAAAGTTGCTTATTTTTATTTATTAAAAAAATTTTTTTTTATAAACATATAATGTATTTTTATCCGATACCAAGTATTCTAATAAAGCTCGCTTTGCCTTGATCCACATGTTGGGGATCTTCCCCAACATGTGAATTATTCCATATTTCTGTTTGGGAGAATGGAATACTAACCAAGTTAAAAATCACTTTGGAGGGGCTCCAGGGTCACTCAGTTGATTAATTGTCCAACTCGTGGTTTTGGCTCAGGTTGTGATCTCATGGGTCATGGAATCCAGCTCCACATGGGGCTCTGGGTTCAGCGGGGAGTCTGCTTGAAGATTTTCTCCCTCCGCCCCCTCCCCACTTAGGTGTACACATGCTCTATCACACACTCCCTCAGATAAATAAGTCTTTTAAAAAAATCACTTTGGAATGAAGTTTATTACTCTTTATAGGGTAAATTAAGTATGTCTTTGGCCTGTTAGAAGATATCGGTAATGTCTGTGCTTAGAGTTGTGATATGTCTTCTGTTGAGCAACCAAGATCTTATGAAAGTTACACTCTTTGCCAATTATCTGTTGGTTCACACAGTTGTTTACAAAGGTTCTTTTCTTCATCCCTACAGACATTGAATATGAATTTGAAAAAAAAATTATATGTTGTGTAGATAATACATCTCAACTACTAAATTTTGGACTAGTTTTGACCAAATGAGAACATGAAAACAAAGGGCCTGGTACAAGTATAGTAACCTCTTGGTAAGTAGTGAGTTGTTAGTATCTCATAAGCCATTTTATGAACTAACAGATATTTGCCTATTTAATACCACTGGGAAAACAGATACTCAGTGGTGTAAGTAACCTGGTCTATATTAAATAACACAGTTCTTAGACGGCAGAGTTGGGCTGAATTCTTTAAACACTTAGACTTTTTTCTTAATGTATATATTTCCTTTTCTTTGTTGGGAGTACGAATGAGTAGGTTTTAAAGTGAGTGGTAGCACCTTTTTCTTTTCTTCTTCTCCCACTTTTTCTTTTGAAAAATTACAATTTAGAGAAAGGTTAAAGTAGATTTTCTTTCGGGGCGCCTTCAGCTCAGGTCATGATCTCAGGGTCCTGGGATGGAGTCCCACATCAGGCTCTCTGCTCAGCAGGGAGCTTGCTTCCTCCTCTCTCTCTGCCTGCCTCTCTGCCTACTTGTGTTCTCTGTCAAATAAATAAATTAAATGTTTAAAAAAAAAAAAAGTAGATCTTCTTTCTCCAGGATTCAGTGATGAACACTTTGCCTTATCTGCTGTAGCCTTCTTTTTCTATTTTTTTCCTGAAACATTTTAAGTGGGTAGCAGATACCTGATACTTCATCATTAAATATTTCTTATATGTCTCCTAAAAATGGAGTCATGATTGATCTCAGGGTTGTGAGAACGAGCCCATGTTGTGTTCCATACTGGGTGTGGAGCCCTCTAAGAGTCCCTCTCCCTCCCCCTCTGCCCCTCTTAAAAAAAAAAAAAAAGAATAGAGATATACTTCTCTTTTTAAAAAAATTTTATGTATTTGGCAGGGGGAGAGAGAGAGAATCTCAAGCAAACTTCCTACTGAGCCCAATGCTGGGATTGATCTCCACAACTCTCAGATCATGACCTGAAGCCAAAATTGAGAGTTCAATGAGCCACCCAGGTGTTCCTTGTTATGCTTCTTTTAACTATCATACCATTATACCCAAGAAATTTAATATTAGTATGTTAATTATCTAATTAATTAATTACCTAATGTATAGTGAGTGAGTTTTATAGTATTCAATGTTGTCCCAATAATAAAAAGTTTATAACTTTTTTTCTCTAGTATCTGATAAAGCATGGCACACTGTATTTGGTTGTTAGGTTTCCCCAAACTTTTTTTCCTCCCCGCTTGATGTTGACGTGAGTGCAGAGTTCTATGAACAGCCCATAAGCTGGGTTGTCTCATTTCCTCGTGATGAGGCTCTGGTTGAAAAATTTGTGTGTGTGCTTGAATACTGCGTGGATGGCGTCAGGGCTTTAGCTTGCATTGTATGACAAGACACATGCTGTCCCCGGCTTGGTGAAGCCAAGTTTAGCCATTTTGTTAAGTTGGTGTGCTCTAGTTTTTTGCACTCTGAAGTTTCAGTTCTCTTTTTTTCCTAGGAAGTAATCTGTGGGGTAATGTTTTGAGACTATGTGATTATCCTGTTCCCCAATAATCTTTCACCCAATACTTATAACATCTGTGGATGCTTCTTGCCTGAAGTGTTTATTACGTTGGTGATTGCAAAATGATGATTTTCCTAACACTGTTATTTTTCTCTGAATTTGCTGGCTTGCAGTCTTATGTAATGCAGCTTTCCTCTTCTACTCCTCTTTTGCTCCTCACCCCAGATTCAGCTCTTTTTAAAGGTGGCCATATGGACTCATGCGTTCTTTTTTTTTTAACCGCTTCATTGAGATCTAGCATGTACCATACAAATCACTCATTTAAAGTGATAATTCTTGGGCGCTTGGGTGGCTCAGTGGGTTAAAGCCTCTGCCTTTGGCTCAGGTCATAGTCCTACAGGCCTGGGATCCAGCCCCGCATCGCATTGGGCTCTCTGCTCCTCTTTCTGCCTCCTCTTTCTGCCTGCCTCTCTGCCTACTTGTGATCTCTGTCTGTCAAATAAATAAATAACGTCTTTTTTTTAAAAAAGTGATAATTCTTTGCATTCTGTTTTATTCATAGATATGTGAAACCATCACAATTAGTCATAGATTCTTTTTTATTCAATAACTATAAGCCATTAGCATTATTCTTTTCTGATGCTCAGACTGTCCCAAATTTGGCTAGTGGGAGCCTCTTCAGGCCTACTGCTCTTCTCAGGACATTCCCCCCACCCTCGTTGATCTTGAAGAACTTACTTATAGTTGTAACAGGGTGTCATGGTCCTGTAAAGAGCCCTCTCAAAGGAGCCCTTGATTGCTTTTCGAAGGGACTGATATTTATAAACCGAGATGTTGACTTTAGGTGTATTATTTCATCTAGGCCTTTTTATTAGACAAAGTTTTTTTTTAATTGAAATACATTGTTTTTATGCCTCCTTCCCTCTTCTCCCATATTTATCTCAGGCAAGAACACAAATAGTTACTGCTTATTTTTTAAGTTGCCATATTGTTAAAATTGACTTTATTGGTGTATAGAAATATAAATTTGAATACATTTATCCATTCATATAACCACCAGTACAGTTAGGGTACAAAACATTTCCATTATCCCTAAAACTCCCTTGTCCTGTTTTTTGTAGCCCTATCCATGTCCTTACTGGTCACCCCTGGCAGTGACTGATGGGTTTTCCATCACTGTAGTTTATTCTTGGTGAGAATGTTATTTAAACGGAATCATACAATATTCAACCTTTAAGACTAGTTTCTGTCACCCAGCATAATGCCTTTGAGAGTCAAACCCAATCATTGCATGTATCTGTAGTTTGTTCTCTTTAATTATTCCATTGTTTGGATACACCACAATTAGTTTACCATTGACCCATCTAAGGACACTTGAATTCTTTCCAATTTGGGCCATTATGAAAAGAATTGTTATCAATGTTCTTGTAGGTTTTTGTTTGAACATAAGTTTCATTTTTCTTGGGTAGATAATCATGAATGGGATTTCTGGTAAATCAGAAATAGTATTGATAGTAAGTTTTTCATAACTTTATAAGAAGTTTATGTAGTGGCTGTACAATTTTGCATTCCCACTAGTAATATGTGCTCTAAGTCATCAGTACTTACTTTTGGCAGGATTTTAGCCATTCTCATAGGTGCCTCATGATATCGCATAATGGTTTTAGTTTTCATTTCCCACTGGCTGATGACATTGAACATCTTTTCATGTGCATATTTGCCATCCTTAGGTATTCTTTGGTGAAGTACCTTTTCAAGTTTCTTTTTTCCCCCTTTTTTTAGTTGGGATGTTTCTTACTATAATGTTTTGAAAGTACTTTATGTTTGGGACACTCATCTGTTGTAACTTAGATTATTTGCAGACATTTTCTGATAATTTTTAGCTTGTATTTTCATTCCCTGAACAGCATTATTCACAAAACAGAAGGTTTTAAGTTTTGGCAAAATCCAATTTACTAATTTTTTCTTTTATGAATTGTGCTTTGGGTGTCATTTCTTAGAACTCTCCCCAACTCCAAGTTATGAAGGTTTCCTCCTATGTGTTCTTTACTTTTTTAAAGATTTTATTATTTGAGAGAGGGAGAGCATGAGCAGGGGGAAGGGCAGAGGTAGAGGGAGAAGCAGACTTGCTGCTGAGCAGAGAGCCCCACATGGGACTCCACCCCAGGACCCTGAGATCATGACCCAAGCAGAAAGCAGATTTTTTTTTTTTTTTTTAAAGAAGACAGATTCTTAACTGAGCCATTCAGGCACCCCCCCCCCCCCCGTTTTGTTATACATGTTTGAGAGTTTTATGTTTGACATTGACATCTATGATCCATTTTGAAATGATTTTTATTTAAGGGGTGAGGTTTAGGTCACTGTTGTTTTGCATATGGGTGTCCTCTTCCAACAGCATTTGTTGAAGTACTGTCTTTTCTCCATTGGAATGCTTTTGTACCTTTGTAAAAAATGAGCTGTAGGGCACCTGGGTGGCTCAGTGGGTTAAGCCGCTGCCTTCGGCTCAGGTCATGATCTCAGGGTGCTGGGATCGAGTCCCACATCGGGCTCTCTGCTCAGCAGGGAGCCTGCTTCCCTTCCTCTCTCTCTGCCTGCCTCTCTGCCTACTTGTGATCTCTCTCTGTCAAATAAATAAATAAAATCTTAAAAAAAAAATGAGTGTATTTGTATTTGTGTGGGTCTGTAGAACAAATTTCTGTTGGTTCCTTGCTATGTGTCAGCAAAGTCTTTCTTTTTCTTTTCTTACTTAGGTATTTGTGTTCATATTTTTGACCATCCCAGTCTTGAAAGATGGTGTTTTGATTTTCAAAGACACTTTCTTTTGTTTCTTTCTTTAACTGAGAGGAAGAGCTGTCTAAGAAAACCCCTGAAACCTACACATCTTCCATTGTTTTTTTTTTTCCTCCCCAAGACATTGTCTTAAAACACACCCCCCCCCCCAAAAAACTGTTAGGAAAAAATGACTTAAGAACATTCCAAACTTAAGTATCTTTAACCTTTTTTCTTCCATTTTTCTAAGAACAATCTATTTTCTCTAAATCTACCTTTAATATGTATGCATCAGTGTGATGGAAGCTTACTTTCCTTCCAACTTTGATTTAACATCCAGTTAGTATCACTTCCTTGCATGGATTGGGCCACTATTTTGGTTTTTTCTTTTTTAATTGCTCTTATATTACCATAGAGTATAAATAATCTTGACATTTATTACTCAAGGCAAAGGTGCTGTGTATTTTATTTTTCTGAGCATGAAGCATCTTTCTTTGAGACTTGTTTTTTTTACAATGTCCTATAGAATACAAGCACTCATAGGGCTTAATAAGATCACTGTGCTCATTTTGGTGAAGATAAACCTGGAACCAGACTCCATGACTCCTAGTCTAGCATGGCCTTCCAAATCGGCAGGTGTGCAAACCTCAGAGTTCATGTGAAGGTTTTAAGGTGAAAGTCCCAGAAATTTTCTTTGTACCCTGTAGCTCAGAAGAAGTTCACTGTGACTGTGAGAAAAATACTGCGACTGGGGTGGCTACCCAGTGGGTTTGCATCTCTGAAAACATGTACAGACTGAGTACGGGGGGCAGAGCTATGGACGGAGCAGAGCTGTGGACTGAGCCCTTAGTGTGGCTAAGACAGAAGACATCAGAGAGTCCATGCTCTGAGATCTCCTTTCACTTGTGTGCACAAGTGTTTGTATGTGTTTGTGAAGCAGCTCATCAGTGGTTGGAAATACTAGTGAAAATGCTGAAGTACTCCCAGGAGGAGAGAGAGAAGTGAAAAGTCAGGGAGTGAATCCCTGTCTCTGGATGAATTCAGTTTTGGGTAATCCTTTTATAAAACTTGGAAAAAGGAAGAGGAGAGTCATGGAATTGATGTGTTGATATGGGGAAGCATTTAATAAAAAGTGTGCCGACTGCCTTGTAAAGAATATTTTTTACCTTGTACTTCAAGTGGTAATAAAACACTGAGTTTGGGCTTGTAATCACATGTGGTGGACCCCATTTGGGGTTGGGATCTTTGTTCATTCCTTTTTTTTTTTTTTTCCCTTAAGAGCTGAGCTTTTCCTCAAGTTAGAAGGGTAAAGTAGAATTACATGCCAAGTTGGGATTTGCTGGGAAGGCTCTATGTAATGTTCTCATGTAAATTAAAGGAATGGGTCTACTTAGAGCGTCAACACTATTAAATAGAAGAATTTTTAAAAAATCAACCTGGTAGTAGGCCAGAGGGGGGAAAAATATCTTGGAGGTATTATCTAATGGCTAATCTCCATTTAATTCTCAGTAACCTGTTTACGGTGGGTGTTTCATTGATTGCTTGAAATAAATGTTAGGAAAATCTGGGTAACAAATGTGTCCATGAGGCTCAGCTATGCGAACAGTAAAGGCGTAGGCTTTGCTCTTGGCTCTTAATGGGTGGGATTTCACTTGAAAAATCTTGAATGAACTTACTCTCATTGGCGTTAAAAAAAATAAAATGTTAATCTCTCATCAGGAACGCTTTTATTCCTTATGTTGAAATAAAGTTAGATATATGCTGAATATGCTAAAAAAATGACTGGATTAAAAAAAAAAGTGGAATGCATTTCTTACAAATCAAAACCCCAAAACCATTTACATCCCATTTCATAGCTTGGAAAGTATTTAGTAGGTGGCACTCATTTTGGGGACTTTTTGAGGCATTGTTCAACCTATGTGACTTTGTTAGCTTGGGCTAGCCTTCACATTTTACCAGATTTGCTTATGTGTGCATTTCAGAAAGTAGTTTTTACATTCGGTTCTTAAAATAAAAAATTGTAGCCATCAAAATTGGCAAGCATTAAGCATGCTAATTAGTTCAACATACTGACCAGTTCTCTGAATTATTAGTTCAAAGAAGCATGTGGACAGGGATGAAATTAGATTTGGGCATTTTTCACTCTAGTTGTTTTAGGATACTCAGGGTTGCTTTGATCTGTAAATAACAGATGCTTTTTCACGCATGGTTCAGGATACATCAAACATGTCTGAAACTTTGTCTCAGATTTAGAACTCATCATTCTTATCCTGAATTGGTTATACACAACTTTAGAAAAGCTTTTTTTGGGTTTGTGTTCGATAGGTAAAGCTGGACTGTTTCATTTTTCATAGTATGTGTGTGCAAGCTTTATTATTTTTTTTATAAACTGGCATAAATAGTGATAAGGCAATGCATAAAATTAACTTTATTGCTAAAATAGATTTACTTATTCAGATGTCGGTTTTCAGAGTAAAAGCCTAGGCAGTTATACAAGCATGAAGAGTGTGTGTGACTATGCATTCATAGACACAGATACTGCTTATGTGTGTGTGCGTGTATGTATATATGCGTGATTACATATGTTTAGCTATCCATGGTGAAGATAAACCTGTCTGCTTCATTTTTATTAGCTAAATATCCTGTTAACTTTAATAACTAATAACTTGAATTGAGAGCAAGCCTGCTAGTCTGCACGAAACATTGTTTTTAACGTAGGTTTCATAATTTACTATTTCTTTTGGCTATCATCTGACAAAACTTTAATATCATTGGGAATAATTTTTGTGTGGAATGGCATTCAGTGACTGGAAGATAGAACGAAAAACATGAAAGACTAAGATGGTAAGACTTGAGAGAGAGACCCTGGAGTCCCATTTTTCACAGTCCCTGATCAGAAGCCTGGCTCTTGGGCCTTGCCTCCAGCACAGAGTCAGATAAAAGAACGCCATGTGACAAGTGCAGGGAATGTCCCCTAGGGTGTAAAGCCTCTTGTTTAGAAATAATATTAGAAATACTAAATAATAATGTCTTACATTAATTAGAGAGTATGACATATATTCTTTAGTAAAGTCATTTTTGCTTTTTTGGTTACTAAATAACCAAAAAAGGTTTTTACAAGACATTTCATTTGTGGCTTTTATCAAAATGATACTATAACAGTAACTTCTTTATTATGTCAAGCATTAAGATACCCAAGTTCTAGTTGTAAATATACCACTTATCATCTTGTGCCTTTTGAAGTTGTTTAACCTCCCTGGGCACTGTTTTTTTTTTCCCATTTTTAAAATGGTTGGCAAAGTTGCAGGCCAAATCTGGACCACTGCCTATTTTTATAATAAAGTTTTATTGGCACACAGCCATTCTCATTCATATCCGTCTCATCTCTGATGCTTTCACACTACAGTAGTAGGGTTGAGTAGTTGTGACAGAGATTGTATGCCCCACAAAGCCTAAAATGGCAATTATCTGGCTCTCTACAAAATCTTGAATGAGATCATGTGTAATCTGCCTGGCTTAAATTTTCTTTATGCCAACTTCTTTTTAATTCTAAGATTAAGAGTCTGTTTCTATTAAAGACAGTATACCATATACCATGTTTCAGTGTTCATTTTCCCTTTTACCCCTTAGCTGATTATCAAGAAACAGAAAATATTGTCTAGATCATTGGTTCTCAGGGTATGGTCCCTGTAGCAGTAGCAGCAGCAATACCTGGGAGATTACAAATTCTAAGGGTTGAAGCTATGGGGGTAGGGCACAGAACCTGTTTTATAAGGTCTCCAGGTGATTTTTGGTGCTCACTGAAGTGTGAGAAACACTGGACTGGGTGACCAAGTTCACTTAAAAGATTTTCTTGTTCTGTTTTGAAGTAAAGAAAAACTTAAATTCTATAACTATTTAATAAATTAGGAGAAAAATGAAATGTTGGATTATACTACAAAAGCCAGTGGCTAGTATTTTATCTTTTTTCTCCAGTAAAACCTTTTGTCAAAGATTGTGTATAAATTTTTAAAAAGATGTTGTTTGTTAGAGAGTGAGAGTGTTGTGGGCACATGCCTGAGCTGGCGAAGTGGTAGAGGCAGAGGGAGAGAATCTCAAGCAGACTTTCCATTAAGTCTGCCTTCAGGCTTGACCCCAGGACCCAGGCCCATGACCTGAGTCAGAATCAAGAGTTGGACACTCATCCCCTGAGCCACCCAGGTGCCCCATGTATAAATTTTAATATAATGACAAACTTCTTAAAAATAGGTCTGTGTCACTTTCAGCATGATTTTTTTTTTAAACAAATTAAAAAAGTAAACAATATGATCGATTTCTTCATGGAATTTTTTTTTCCTTAGGTGGGACCTTGAGGTATTTTAAAAACTAATGATTTGAAATGGTTATCAGAATGAAAGAAATCCATCAGCAGTTGTTCTGCTTGTAAAGTAAATGCTTTAAGAAAAGGGCATTTAGGGGATATAGTAGCCTGTCTGCTGTGGCTGCCTTCTTAACCATTTTAAGTGAAATCAACATTGAACTGACTTTTTTTCTCACCGCAAAAAAACACTGGAAGTGAGCACCAATCAGACTACTCATTTACATTAGGGAAGATCACAAACATAGTGCTTTGTATTAAATCTCAAAGAGAGGAGTAGCAAAATTGCACATGTCAAGAAAGCATTACAAGATGACGCTGTTATTTGGAGAATTGCTTTCATCTTTGAGATATCTCACACCTGCTTCATTTGGCACAGAAGGTTCTATCTCATGAGAAACAGCTTACCCCCACCCCCAATCCTGAAGTACACAGAGCATGGTAGAAGGGAAAACTTTTAATGTAAAAACTCACTTAAGGTGCAGTCTATAAATTTTTTTTTAAAGATTTTTTTAAAAGATTTTATTTATTTATTTGACAGAGGGAGGGAGATCACAAGTAGGCAGAGAGGCAGGCAGAGAGAGAGGAGGAAGCAGGCTCCCTGTCGAGCAGAGAGCCCGATGCGGCACTTGATCCCAGGACCCTGAGATCAGCAGCTTGACCCACTGAGCCACCCAAGTGCTCCTCTAATACTGTTTTTTAAGTGCTTCTAAAATCTATTAATCCTTGGACACTGGCACACTTCTACAGGCTGAATTTACTATTGTGATTGATTTTACTTTCCTTTTGAAATGTACCAAAAATACAAAGTAGTGGGGGGAGTGTGTTTGTATGGGTGTGTGTGTATGTGTGTATTCACCAGTCCTTTATAACAGAGTGAGAGTTAACGGTCTTCGAGTAGTAAATATGATGAATTCTGCAAAGCATTCTTTTTTTTGTAAAAACAGGTTTGGATTTTTAGGCTATAGGTGCTTTTGGGTTTTGTTATTTTATTAAGCATCACAGCTGTTTGAATGTCTTGTAACTTCTTGAGCACCTTCCTCCTAAGAGGCTAACAGTTTTTGATAAGGGGAGTATTTATTTGCTTCGGTTTTTCAAGAAGGTGGAATCTGACTTCTTTTTCGAGTTTTATAGATGACACATTTGGCTGTCCCTGGGCAAAATCCAGTTTAGAATAATAGCATTTAATATTTAATAGAATCCCCGGCTTTTTAAACCATCTGGAACTTTATTTTCTTTGCACGCAGCATCTGAGTTTCAGCTGTTAGCATTTCTCCTTTGCTCGGGGAAGGGTCAATTGCTTTTAAAGTCTTTGATGCTTGCTGTGTCAGTCCTTTTCATATTTTCAGAATGCCCGTGTAAAAGGGCTTTTCATCCATTCATGCTGATAATTCTTTTGAACTTGAGGTTTGAACCAAACTAATCAAATTTAATTATAGCTCAAATCCTGTTGCAGTGAACTCCAGTAGACTTTAGCTTAGGTTAAATGTTTTGTTTGTTTGTTACACTATGGCTCTCCGTGACAAGGAGCACTTGCAGTGGGCCGTTGATTATGGTTTGGGGGACCTTTTGTAAGGCCCAGAATTTTGTTCTGTTAACATTGGTGATACGATCTGAGCTTATGCTTTTCTAGAGGAAATACTGAGTTAGTGTCAAGTAAAATTTTTTCTTGCTTTACATATATCCTTTCCTGTTCATCTTTAACAGTTCAAACAGTTAAAATCTAAGAACTACTTCTTAGAGAATCCTTCTGTTTTATTGTCACTGGTGCTTATTTTTTGTTTGTTTCAGACATCCTCCTGGGAGTACCACCGTGATTTATGCATATTTGCCTGGTGTTCTGAGAGACTTTTTTTTTTCTTTTTGCTTCATCAGAAAAGTTGTAACAGCATTATTAATTAGAGATAAAGTAGGAAATACGAGTGTTTTGGACTGCAACATATATTAGAGTGAGATGGGCTCATTTTTTTAGTACCTTCTCCAAAATGATGGCTAGCATGTGAACACTGTATTTTAGCATCTTGTTAAATTCATTTGTTACTCTCTATTTACACTATCTGAATGTGCAGAGCCCACTCCGGTTAAATTTCTATTTTTAAATTAGATTTTGTTTGGGTTTCTGAGCAGATTTGGGAGTAATAACATTGAAAATGCTTCAAGTTCCTTTTCATCTCTGAATAGTCTGTAAATTTTTATAATATTGGACCAATTTTTGATCTGTAAGAATAAAATGACAGAACTCATTCTTCGGGGCTCTTGATTCTGCGATGGGAAATAGGGCTCTTCAACAAGAGCAAATGCAGCGCTCCCTGTTAAAGAGGAAAATAGAATTTTCTTTTTAAAATTCATCTCAGAATTACCAGCTTCACAGAATTTGTTATAACAAGTGCTCTTGTTTTATAATGAAATGAAATGTGAAGTTAATTTACATCCTAGGTATTTCAAAATATAATTTTGCTTGCTAAGTTGTTAGGGATTTCCAGTACTTACAGTTAAAGGAATTTTGGTAATGATGGTACCACGTATATCGTCTGGGAATTGCCATGTGTAGGATAAGTTTACTCCATAAATCTTTGGTGGGCTGTAGAATTGTTTGCTGTAGTTCCCATTCGGGTCAGAGGGCAGGGCCAGTTTTTGTATGCCTTTTGACTTAAACAGCAGAAAATGTGACATCTTCATCCGTTTGTCAGTATTCTTAAGTAAACAGAAGCCCAAACTATGATTAAGAAGGTAAGACTTCCAACTAACAAGCACTTAGTCTTGTTAGACCTACATAATTTCTAGACAGTAGGGGTTAACGTTTTCATTTTGGCAAAAATGCTTCTACTTTTGCACATGTTTAGGCATTACACTGAAGATCATGTTAGCTCTTACCTAAGTGTTGCCATTAAGAACTTAGATTGATGAAACATGGTTTACCTGTAGGTACAGATGGTGAGAGACACCGCGTTTAATGCCTACAGACATAAACCTGGGAATCGGGATAAAGGAGATGGGTGAGAGCATGGCCTCTGGAGGTAGCCTGTTTTGGTTCAGATCTCAGCTCTAGTACTTATTAGTCCTGCATCCTTAGGCAAAGTATTTAATCTCACTGATCTCATTTTCTTCATCTGTGAGGTGAGGTGAATAGTAGTACCTGCTCATAAGGTTGTTGAGATGACATGTTTGTACATATAAACTGCCTTAGGAGAGTGTCTTAAATACAGCCCTATAGAAATTGCTTGTTCTGATTTTTTGTTGTTGTTTTTCCTCATGATATTGTCCTTATTATTGGGGCCCACGAGTCCTGAAACTTGCTGGCCTCTTCCAAGGACATTATCATTTAGGCTTATCCCGAGTGTCCCTGGTACTCCACCTGATGTACTGAGTATACCCTGAATTTGATCTTTTTGGAGCCTCTTCATTTGCCCTCATTATAATTTCCAGACCATAAATGTCGAAGAGGGGGCCAAAGTCCTAAAGCCGTGAAGTTTTTTTTTTTTTTTCAAACTGTAAGCCAACATCTTAAACTTGAGTGGTTTTCAACACAATTCTAGATATCCAGCTTTTCTTGGAAAAATCAGAGTATCTGGCAGTATCTAGTCTTCATTCCTGTGTGGCATCAGTGGGCTCGAGCTGAGTAAGAGCTGCCTCCTTAGACAGAGGCCCTGCCCTCCAGATCACCGGCGTCTCTACTGCTCCCCGTTATCTCTGACACCTTCCTCCCTCTGACCATTCACACCATTAGTTTGGGCCATATGATACTTATTTGTTGCCAGTAGTTTAGACGAGGCAGTGACAGGCACACTCACATTTCCACGGACTCTTCACTGATAGGTTACCAAATTTTGATTGCTCTATAAAACATGAATCTGTTAAAATTAAGTATACCTAATAGTTCGGTTTTGCCTGTCATTGTGCTGTGCAGGTGGGTCTGTGTTATTAGAACAGGGTACGACTTTCTGAAAATGAGAGAGCAGAAATACAGCCTGTGTTTAAGCTGAAGCCAAAGCACAAGTGATTGAAGCCCAAGCCACGGAAAGTTGGGATGTGAAAGAGTTTGAACATGCAGGGGAGCACAGTTGAGGTAAGTCACAGTGTGAAGGGATCAACAGGAAGAAAGAGGGACAGCTGTGATGTCCGAAGGCAGGCCTTGTCAGCCTGTGCATGGATGACATTCGGGGCCTGATAAAGGACGGGCTGTGGGGGCTGTGCTGCGCAGTAGAGCTTTAGCGGCTTCCCTGCCCTCTGCTCGCTAAATGCCAGAAGCACGCAGCGAAGCACACAGTTCATCCCCCAATAGTAACCGCCAGATGTCCCCTGGTTGGGGTGGGGGGGATTGTTTCTGGCTGAGAACCACTGCTTTAAAGATACGGAAGACATTATTATAATACAATAGTTACTGTTTTCTAGTTACCATTGTTATCTTTGGTGCTGCTTTTAGCCTTTGAATCTTCGAGCATCTGCTTTCCAATAGACTTTTCTAAAACGTGCAGTGTTTATTTTGCTGGCCTTTTAATGCAGTAGCAGAGAGAGGAGATGTTCTTTCTCTCTCCCCCTGCTACAGTCAAGCCCAACTACTAATGTCTTTAACAGCAGGCTGCCTGACAGACTCCTGAGGGACTGCCCCAGTGTGCTGAACGTATTCACAATGCTCGGGAGCTCGAGGAGCCTGGGCCATGCAGGGCCCCCTCTGTGCCAGGTCTGTAAATGAGGTGGTTGTATCAGATAATGATTAAGATGCTTTCTAGATAAAATTTAGGCTGCAAGACGGAAAGTACTCTAAGATTTCTGACACCTTAACTGTATATGTGTGTGTGTATACATGCGCGCGCGCGCACACAGACACACACACACGGACACACACACTCTCACACTACTTTGGCTTTCCCCTTGTCTAAGGTCAGACGTTAATAGTCAAGATCTTTAAACCAGAATATCCCACAGTTTTCACCCTGTTAAAATGAAGGACTTCAAAAAGGGGTTCATGAACATCAGAATCACTTCAGGGAACATTGGAGATGCTTTAGATGACTGTGCTAGTTTTCTATAGCTATATCGTGAATTAGCACAAACTTATTGGCTTAAAACAACGCATTATGTATTATCCCATAGTTCCTTAGACTAGCCTGGGCAGTGAGGCTGGATTCTCTGCTTAGGATCCCACGAGGTAACAGTCAAGGGATCAGCCAGGGCTGTGATCCCATCTGAAGCCTGGGGCGCTCTCCCAAGGTCATATGGCCATGGGCAAGTTTCTTTCCTTGGGGCTGTATTGATATATTAGGATCAAGAAGATGATCACGACACGGGTTACGATTGTTTAGAGCTAAAAAGACCTGGCAGACTTACCTACATTTTATCCCATAATGTTAAGAAACTTGAGAGGTTTTGTTACTAAAAAGTACATCTTGGTTTTTATTTTTATTTTTTTAAATTTGATTTTATTTTTTCAGTGTTCCAAGATTAATTGTTTATGCAACACACCCAGTTTTTTTTTTTTTTTTTTTTTTTTTAATAACAGTGGTATCAATTGTTAGAGTCCTGGGATTTTTTATTAAGCAACTAACAGTTTTTTTAGGAGCTAAATTTTACACTTGCAGCTGTCAAAAGCCAAAGTTATTTCCAAATGATCTTCATCCCCCTTCCCCAGAATAATAATTCATAAGCTTCTTTAGTTTCTTGGGCTCTCATGGACGAGAGATGTTTAGAGAAGCAGTATCCAGATAAAGAGGATGGAGTTCTTTTCCATTATTAAATGTATTACTATAAATTTACAGACAGATGAGAACACATTTTTTTTAAACATCTATTTATTTTAGAGAGAGAGAGTGTGTGCACGAGCCAGGGGAAGGGCAGAGGGAGAGCCAGCAGAAGGGAAAGGGAGAGGGAGACAAGCAGACTCCCCACTGATCAGGAAGTCTGACAAGTGACCTGAGCCAGAATCAAGTTAGAGGGCTGCTTAACCTCCTGAACCACCCAGACACCCAAGAACGTGCCTTTTTTCTTAAGTGGATCGGGGTATTTTTCTTCTAAGATGGTTCTCTGAGAGTAACGTGATTGAAAAATTTAGCCAGTGGTATAAAAACTAAGACTCCTGGTAAAGATTCTTATTATAAAACTTTTATTATTTATTTATTTATTTATTTACTGGTTAGGATTCTAAGATGTTGTTAACAGACACTAAGTTTATGTATTAAGCTTAGAAGGATTTTTAGACTCAATTACCCTCCCCCACCCATGGTGACTGCCACTATATTTATAAACTTTCATATAGTACTGATACCTATATGCCAGAGTCTGTGAGTAGAAGAAGGCAGAGTCATAGCCACCCTCAAGGAACTCACAGTTTTGAGGTAGGAAATCAAGAGCCAGGATCATTTAAGACAGGTGAGAAGTTGTAGAATTGAAGTTAGTGAGGTAGGAGCATATATTAGGTTCACAGCTTATCACAAATTTCCTAAATAGCAGAAACCACATCACATCATTTGCATCTAATGCAATTCTTTCTCTTCTTTTTTTTTAATTAAATTAATTTATTTATTTTCAGAAAAACAGTATTCATTATTTTTTCACCACACCCAGTGTTTTTTTTTTTAAAGTACTCATAGTATTGAAAGCAAGTGAGAGGTGCCAGAAGCAAGCGAGACCGTATGTAACTGGAAATTCATATTATAGCTAAACAAATAAAAATTAGGGTCAAAGATAGCATTCTGATGTATGGTGCATCTAGCTGGTATGTTTATCACAATACTTTATATGCTTTCATTAGGCAGTTCATTTTTCATATGGTTTTGGTACAATTAAATTAGATCATTTTTATGTGAAACAAGACTCCACCAGCATTCTTGTACCTTCCTGGCATCTGTTTAGCAAGCTAGTTCTTATGAACTATTGCTGTCTTTCACAGCTTATTTGACATAAATTTTATTAAAACTGTTGTTTATTTTCCCATAAGCAGATTTTCTTAACATATAAGTACTGTGAACAAAGTGGAACCACTGATGACATGTCTTTATAACTTATGTGCTCAGCTAAACTGACATCAAAGTACTGGTATCAGCATTTTTTTTTAAGATTTTATTTATTTATTTGCCAGAGAGAGAGAGAGAGAGCGAGCGAGCACAGGCAGGCAGAGTGGCAGCAGAGGCAGAGGGAGAAACAGGCTCCCCGCCAAGCAAGGAGCCCGATGTAGGACTCGATCCCAGGATGCTGGGATCATGACCTGAGCCGAAGGCAGCTGCTTAACCAACTGAGCCCACCCAGGTGTCCCTGGTATCAGCATTTTAATCTCCAGTGGGCTTTTAGGACAAATAATTGAGATTATACTGTTTGAACTTTATTTATTTATTTAAAAATTTTATTTATTTATTTGGAAAAGAGAGCAAGAGAACACAAGCAGCGGGGAGCAACAGAGGCAGAGGGAGAAGCCGGCTCCCCACTGAGCAGGGAGCCTGATGTGGGACTCAGTCCCAGAACCCTGGGGTCATGACTTGAGGCAGATGCTCAACTGACTGAGCCAGCCAGGAGTCCCTGAACCTTTTTTGCTAATGGTGAGATATATATAACAGACTTTGCCATTGTAACCATTTTTAAGTGTACAAGTCAGTAGCATAAATGACTTTCATAGTATTGTGTAACCATTACCCGTATTTCCAAAACTTTGTCATCACCCCAAATATGAACTCTTTAACTATTAAGCAATAACTCCTCATTCTCCCCTCCCCCAGTCCCTAGTAAGCTCTGGTCTACTCTCTGTGTCTAAGAATTTGCCTCTTCTAGATATTTCACATAAGTGCATGATAAAATATTTGTTATCTGTGCTTGTCTTACTTCACTTGAGTGTTTTTGAGCTTTATCCATGATATGGTTTATATATCAAAACTTCATTTCTTTTTGAGGCCAAATAATATTCCATTTTATGTATGGAGCATATTTTGTGTATCCATTCCCTTGTTGCTTCCATCTTTTGGCTGTTATGAATCATACTGCAGTGTCTTTGTCCGTTAGCACTGTCCTAACAAAATATCATAGACTGGGGGTCCATAAACAAGAGAAATGTATTGCTCATAGGCCTAGAGGCTGGAAATCCAGGATCAGGGTACCAGGCTGGGCGGGTGAGAGCTTTCTTCTGGGTAGCAAACGTCTTGCAGTCACCTCACCTGGAGGAAGAGGGGGGAGTACTGTGGACTGACTCTCTTTTAAAAGAGCACACATCCCATTCATGAGGTACAATTCTCATGACCTCATCGCCTTCCAAAGGCCCCACTGACACCATCGTTAGGATTCCAGCCTGTGAGTTTTGAGGGCACTGCAGCGTGCAGTGAACGCTGGTGTATAAGTTTCTGAGTCCCTGCTTCCCATTCTTTGGGGTATATACCGAGGAGTGGAATTACTGGGTCTGTGTTCAGCTTTCTGAGCAGCTGCCTACTTTCCACAATGGCTGCACCAATATACATTCCTACCAGCGGTGCATGAGAACTTTTGTTTCTCTCCAACACTTAAGTGTTTGTCATTTTTGATTATAGCCATCCTGGTAGGTATGAGGTGGTTTAAGCCACTTAGATGTTTAGAAGTAAATCGAAGATAATTTGTTTATGAAAGCTTTAAGCTTTGTTTAAAAATACCCAGAATTCAACCATTTTTAAAAAATTATAATTTAAAATATTTTACTTAATAAAAAGATTTGTTAACATACCCTCTAGTTCTTTTATGTATTAACATGGGTCATTTTTATCCCAGTTGTCATGATCTTTAAAGTGTTTATAGCCTCCCTAAAAAGGGGAAAAAAAAAGAAGGCAACTAATGAAATGGACACATTCTTTGTGGAAAAAAAGGAATTTATTACAAATTAATGCTAACGGTATTCCAACCACAGGAAACTAGCTGGGCATCTGTAAACAGGCCACACACATCTGCTTATTCCAATGGTTCTCAGAGTGTGGTCGATTGGCCAACAGCATCAGCATCATTGGGAACTGGGTATAAATGCAATTTCTGAGGCCCTGCCTAAATCAGAAACCTGGGACTAGGGCTCAGAGTCTGTGTTTTAATCAGCCCTCCAGATGATTATGATGCATGCTAGAGCGTAGACCATTCTGCCCATTTAGAGTACTTCCCTGGTCCTTGAGAGCATAGGAAGAGTCTGTGCATCTTCTAGGAAGGCTTTCCTTCTCCCTCCAACCCCCTCTGGCTCTGGGCTCCCAGAGTGCTCTGCTGGGGAGTGCTGAGAGTTTGTTCAGTGTCTCCTCCAGTGTGAGAAGTCCTTCACCCAGGGATTTGCATTTTTAAATTGTTTATCTGTCAGGATGCCTAGCAAGTTACAGAGCTGCTTTTTAAAGGTTCCATCATTTGAATCGTGCATGCAGTGGGTTGGGAGCAGGTATGTAGAGTAATTACAGGGAAGGAGAAGGGAAGCCGTTTGTTATTTGACTTAGGGGGTAGTGGAAATCATGCCAAAACATGGATTTAAGTTTTGAAAAATTTTTCCTTGTGGGATTTTATGACACTTTTCTTGTTACTTAGCTTCCTGTCCACTGCTTTGCATTTTGCCTTGTTTTGACAATGGTAGGCTGTTTAGAATTCGGAATTAGCAGGAGGAACTTGCTTTAAAATACACATGGCTGTCTGAAATGAATTTTGAAAACAGAAGGCGGATGCTGAGATGATTCTGTTTTCATCTTTTGTACAGCCAAGTGTCTTTCAAGGAAGTTATTTATATCAGTATTATTTTACTAGTTTGATAACATGCTTTAGATTTTTTTAAGGGACATTTTTACCCTGCAATGTTTAAATACATGACTAGTTGAAGATAATGGTAAAGTTTGGGCACACATTCTCTCATTAAATAATGGGATCTATGTTTTGCAATTTCTGGATTTAAAATGAAAACGTGGTCACGGGTTGTACTTCACAGCTGCAGTAGATGCTTCTTGGTGAGACAAAGCTCTCCTCACTCATGGACGGGCTTTTTAGCTTAGGCTTCATAAAGCCTCCAAACTGAAGTTGCATTGGAGTTGAGTGTCTAGTCTTTGACAGACTCCTAGGGCACTGTTTGTTTCCCACAATTTTCTGCATGTTTGTGTCAAATGAACCATAAAATGGTTCAGTGCCAACATGTGGTTTCAATAACAAATAAGCACGGGCAAATGAATGTTGTATTGGAATTAGAAGTTTAAACATATATCATGACTTTGACTTCTAAGTCAGTTTGTAGCTTAGCATTTAGTGTGAAGTAATTTATCAGTTACTATTTGGAATTTTTCATTCCATGCACCAGTCATTTGGTGTGTCTGTTGATGATTGAAAATTGCACATTTTTGGTAAGCAATTTTCTGCAAGTTTTTTATTTCTACTCAAGTTTTATGGTTAAGTGGAAGGGAACAAATTTTTTCCTGAGCTCTTTCTTACCTTCTTGATTTTTGATGATTGTGGTTTATACTGCATAAAAATGACCATTTCAGAAATAATTTAATATTCTAAACTCACTTCTTTGCAAAAGATTCTGCTGAAAATGCGGCTTTCCAAGTAGGCCTTTATTGTAGTAGCTGCTTTAAGCATCAGGATTAGGCGTAAGTGGACATCGCTGCTTTCTTTCCTCTCTGCGGTAGAATGACAGGAGGTGGAGTGTGTGTGAATGTGTCTGTTCCCTCAGGTGGGCCATGACCTGGGGGGTGAGGGAGGACAGAAGGGACGATGAGACAAAGAGAATTAATTGAAGGCACATGGAATTGTGTATCTTGCCTTTAACAGGTTTGGCTAATCTACAACCCTGTGTTCCAGTCAGCTTTACTGTAATGAAAGTGATATTTTGGTCTAAAAATAAAGTAATGCGTTATTTTTAAAGTAATGCAATATATTTAAAAACATATTTTCGGTTGTTAAAGTTTGTTTATAGCTCAGTTTTGTTTGTTTTGCTTAAATTTTGCACCCCCCCCTTTATTTGCTAAATTCTGGGACTAATATATTTTTTTTTACATTATGATTTAGTCTCTTCAAAGTACTTGTTACTTTTAGGTCAGTTTCATAGAGCTGTCATTTACCTATAATATGTCTGTTTTAAGCATGCCGTTCAATGTGTTTTGACATTTTCATACAACCTTGTAACCTATCATCCCAAGTAAGATAGAGATAAAGAACATGTATCAGCAAACTTTTTGTATAAAGTGTCACATAATAAATATTTTAGACTTTGTCAGCTATAAAATCGGTGTTGTAACTGCTCTACTCTGCCCTTATAGTGAAAAAGCAGTTATAGACAACACATAATTAATAGGTATGGCTGTGATGTAGTAAAACTTGATTTACCAAACACAGGCAGCCAGCCTACCTGCCACAGTTAGCCAGTCCCTGATATAGAACATTTTCATCATCCCCAGAAAAGTTCCTTTGTGTTCTTTCAAGTTAGATCTCCATCTTCAGCCTCAGCCCTGTGTAACTGCTAATCAGCCACCTGACACTTTAGAGCCTGTGTATATGTGTGTTTCAAAGATTTATTTATTTATGAGAGAGAGAGAGAATGAGCGTGAGTAGGAGGGCAGAGGGAAAGAGAGAGAATCTCAAGTAGACTTGACGCTGTGCATGGAGCTGGACATGGGGCTCCATCTCCTGACCCTGAGATCATGACCTGAGCCAAATCCAGGAGTTGGGTTGCTTAACCATCTGCAACACCCAGACGCCCTGAGCCTGCATGTGTTTTAAAGAACTTAAATGAAGTCATGCAATATGTACTCTGTGGCATATGGCTTCACTTGCTTAGAACACTTCTTTTGAAGTTCATCCATGTTGCATGTTTCAGAGTTCGTTCTTTTTTGTTGTTGAGGGGTATCCAGTTGTATAAATATATCACAGTTTGTTTATCCAGTCTCTTATAGCTAGACATGTGTTTTGTCAGTGTTTGGCTATTAAAAAATTAGCAACTATGAGCATTCTTAAGCATGTCTTTGTGTGGGTGTTCGTTTTAACTGTTTTGGGTGGATACCTGGAAGTAAGGAAGAGGGGCCAAGTGTTTAACTTTTTGGTTTTTTTAAAAAGATTTTATTTATTTGACAAGACAGAGATCACAAGCAGGCAGAGAGGCAGGCAGAGAGAGAAAGAGGAGGAATCAGGCTTCCCATGAGCAGAGAGCCCGATGTGGGGTTCGATCCTAGGACCCTGGGATCATGACCTGAGCTGAAGGCAGAGGCTTTAACCCACTGAGGCACCCAGGCGCCCCAAGTGTTTAACTTTTTAAGAAACTGCCCAGCTGTTTTCCAAAGTGATTATACTGTATTATATTTCTACCGGCTATGATTGAGAGTTAATAGTTACTCTGTATCCTTGCGAACACTGAGTATTGCCAGTCTTCTTACTTTTGTACTTATCTGTTCCGATATGCATTCTTTTTGTTTCCTTGCCTTACTATATCTGCTAGACCCTGCAGTAAAATGTTAAATAGAAGTGGCAGCTGTGGACCTCGTTGTTGTCTCCCTAGCCTCAGGCAGGGGAAAGGATGAAGTCTTTTGCCAATAAGTATGGTATCAGCTGTGTGCTTCCTATAGGTGTCCTTACACAGGTGGGAACAGTTACTTACTATTGCTACTTTTTGTGTTATAATGGTTGTTTAATTTTTTCAAAAGTTTTTTGTGACTCTCTTGAGATGATCATGACTTTATTCTGTTAATGTGACGAATTACATGGATTTTAGAATGATCAAACAACCTTGTATTCCTGGAATAGAGATCACTTTCTCATCATGTTTTATTATCATTTTCATTTATTTCTGGACTCGCCTTACTTATATTTTGTTAAGAATTCTTATGTCTCTCTTCATGAAGGATATTGATCTGTAGATTTTTGTCAGAATATCTTTGGTTTTGGTGTCAGGGTAATTCAGGCCTCATAAAATGTGTTAGGACATAGTGTCTCTCTCTTTCTCTCTCTCTATTTATTTATTTATTTAAAGATTTTATTTATTTATTTATTTGACAGAGATCACAAGTAGGCAGAGAGGCAGGCAGAGAGAGAGGAGGAAGCCGACTCCCCGCTGAGCAGAGAGCCTGACGCGAGGCTCGATCCCAGGACCCTGACCCATTCAGCTCATTTCTTATGTTACTTGCCCAGCCACTTAAAAGTAGGATTGGGGGGGTAGGGCAGAAGACTTGAGAGAGTCCCTTTGAAGCCCAGGATTTGAGAGTGGAGCAGGATTGCCCAGAAAAGCCCATCTGTGCTCTGGAACTTTTGTGAGCAGATCAGAACAGGTGTTGATCAGAACAGGCACAAAACTCACCCATATCCCAGGCCAAGATTGGCTGCCGCTAATGGAGGTAGAAGTCCTTGCTCTGTTTTTTAATTATACTAGGAAAATGCCATCTGCCACGTGGGGAGTTGCTGGAAAAGAAAGCTGATGTGTTGGATTTCTGCAGCTCATTGCTAGGAAATGACCGATTCCATGTGGCACAGCCGGCAGCCTCTGGTCCACTGCTTTGGGGCCTCGTTGCAGGACGTACTTGGTGGGGCACCGGTGAGCTTGAGGTGACTGCTCCAGATTCAGGTCGGAGTGTTAGTGCTTCTTTGGAGAATTTCTGGTTGACATCCTTTGTTAATTTTATGTCTGAGACATACTTACTCTTGTGTGAATGTGGATGTATGTTAGTGATGAGGTGCACATTGGGGATATCAGTCTTTTGTCCTGCTCATTGTGAATATATGCCCAGTTCTGTCAGTCGCCTTTTACTTTTCTCCAAGACCTTCATGTTCCATATGGAGGTTTTATATTTTTACGTAGATAAGTATATCATTTCCCCCTCCATCGTTATTTCTTCCTTTGCTTTTATGAAAAAGCCTGTATCCATTTATTTCCTGAGGGATAATTTATATATTCTCCAGCGCACAGGTGTTCGGTGTACAGCTCACTGTGTTGCGCTTAACCTACATATCCCTGTGACCACTACCCAGTTCATGATAAAAAACTTCATCACTCAGAAGCTCCTGGGCCCATCCTATTTCATGTTTGAATCCTCTCTCCCTTAGAGTTAAGTAACCACTGTTGTGACTTTCCTCATCATCGATATTTTATCTGTTCCTGGCCTTCATCTGAATAGAATCACACATCGTATCTTCTTTTTTTTTTTTTTTTTTAGATGTTATTTATTTATTTGATAGAGAGAGAGTGAGCACAAGTAGGGGGAGCAGCAGGGAGAGGGAGAGGGAGAAAAGGATTCCCTGTCAAGCTGGGAGCCTGATGCAGGCTTGATCCCAGGACCCTGAGATCATGACCTGAGCCGAAGGCAGACGCTTAACTGACTGAGCCACCCAGGTGCCGCACCATGTGTTCTTTTTTATCACCCTCTCTCCACTGAGATTCAGCCACATTTTATGTATAATTCTTTTTAAATTTGTTTTCTATTATCCCTTTATATCAATATTCTGCAGTTTACATGTTGCTTCTTCTATTGGTAGGTATTTGAGTTGTTGGCAGTTTTTGGTATTATGAATAAAGCTAAAATGAACACTCTGGAATGTGATTTTTTGTGAGTTTAAGTACTCATTTCTCTTGTGTATATACGTAGGGGTAGAATTGCTGTGTCACAGGGTAAGATGTGTATTTAACTTAATTGATATGTTGAACTCTTAGCCAGTGGGTTCAACTAGTTTATAACTCCCAAAAAAGTCATTTATTTATTATTCTTCTCTTGTTGGAGAGATTGTTTTGTTCCACATATTTCTAGTGAAAATTCTGTTTTAAGTTCATCTTCAAACTGTAGCATCCACTCTAAGAAATACTGTTTTGTATAATTGAGTGACAAAAACCCAGCGCTGTGGAATGTAACAGTAGGTCAGGCCTTAGTACCCTTAGCATATCTAAGTATTCTTAAAATAGGAAAAGCCATATTCTGTTTCAAAGTCAGTACGTTCCTTTAACAACTTTATATTAGCTCATGTAAGTTCTTTAGGGTGGGATAGAGAGGGTGTTGTCCGCCAAAATTCTGTTGTGGTTTTATTTAAATGTCCTGGTATAGAGGAGACTTTTTCTGTATGTTATTTAATTGATATTATATTTTTATATAATATATAAACTCTCCCACTGAAATGGTTTATTCTTTGTTTAAGGATGTGGGAGAATAATAGTCTGTTGTCTCTAAATTCATCTCTTATGTAGAAATCTGGAAATCTGATTCTTAATGTATTTGGGACCTACAAGGCTGTTTGAGTCTTCTACTGACCTCCTGTAAGAAGAAAGTTATTCTTGGGCACCTAGGTGGTTCAGCCAGTTAAGCATTTGCCTTCCGCTAATGCTGCATTGGGCTCCCTGGTCAGTGGGGAGCCTGCTTCTCCCTCTCTCTCTGTCTGCTGCTCTCCCTGCTTGTACTCTCTTTCTCTGTCAAAAAAATATAATCTTAAAAAAGAAAAAAGCTGTTCTTGTGTTCACATCATGTGTACTAGGCTTCATGAGTGAAATGGTATGATTACAGAGGACTGTTGAGAAAATCTATGCCACAGGGAAAGGGTTGGCTGTTAATACTTACAGAATGGTTGGAATGCTTAGAAAATCTCCAGATATCACAGGGAGGCTAGGGTTCTCCAAAGATGGGATTACTATCTCTAGTACTTACTAACATGGGACTGTGTTCCCACACTGGCTTAGACTCTGTAAATAGGTTAGCCTCACCCAGGGTCTCTATCCCCAACACCAATACCCCGTTTTTTGTTTTTTTTTTTTTTTTTTCAGTGGTTTCTGTGCCTTTACCCCTAAACCTGTAAAGACATTCTTTGTGGGAATGTCTTGTTCTCCTTTTCTCGCTCTTGAACATGCTAGCACTGACGCCTTATATAGTATCATGGTAAGAAAAACGGGAAGGAGCAAACTCTCTTGTTTCTTCACAGTGCCCACGCATCCATTTGGCCCATAACACAGATGCTGTAGTTGCCCTTGGTTCCTAACCAAGAACGCAGACTTTGCTTCTTCTTTTCCGTCTTGAGTTGCCTTGGTTTCTGGTAAGAAGTCTGCCTAGACTAGACTGGAGTAGAGTCTAGAGTAACATGATGTGGTCTTTTAACATACCCACAGACCCATAGAGCCTAACCCCACGTAAAATGGAACTTCACTGAGAAGGTGCCAAAGGCATGAGAGTCATGGCTCTTTAGGGGGTCTGCATCAAGAAACACCAACCAGAAGAGAGGCAGCAGTTGACAGTGATGTTTTCTACAGCTTTCTGAAGAATGGCACATATATGGTTTTGATATAGCAAACCAAGGATTTAAATCCAGTACCTAGTGTTTGCTAGGCCCTATGTTAGCCCATTCTACGCTTAGAAACTTGTTGGATTAAAACCAGCATATATCTTTGAGTGTATAGTAAGGTTTTAACCTCTTTAGAGGCTTAATAATGAAATAAAATGAGACACCTCCCCCAAGGCAAACAAGGCTGCTTTACAGTATTATTTGTATATTAAGAGTCAAATTCTTGGTTAGTTCTGCATAGTCAGCTCAGCTTTATAGCTTATACAAATAGAAAATGGATATTTCATCCAGTGTATATCACAGCAATATGTCTTAAAGGGTTTTGAATTTTTGTTAATTGACACTTATTCTCAAATGAATACTTATGCCTTTGGTCTGTATGCTTGTACACCAACTAATATGTATCTCCCATCCCCACCTGTACCCTTTCCCTGAGTTCCTGTAAGGTTTTTTTGCAATATTAGTTGTTTGAGAACTTTCTTATTTGGGGGGTCAGAGTTGAACTGGAGTTAGAATTGCAAACATGTAGGCAAAACCAGTTCTCTTTGTTACTAAACTAGTAGCTAAAATAGGCTGATTATCCTCCCTAGATCCATAATCTGGCTCTTCTTATCAAGGGGCACTGCAGAACTGGTACTCAGAGAGGAACCTTCTGGAAATAAGGAGCTGCTTCTGTAGCTGTGTGTCCTATAGGGAGGGGGGCGGGGCCTCCACAGAACCAGTATCCCCCAGTGTTCTCAGCCTTTTGAAGAAGGAAAGGCAGCCACCCCCACCTGTACGCTGTTGTGCTTCAGGCAAGGTTCCGTTCAGCTGCTGTAGCGACTAGGCCCTGTGATCATTGTGGGATATGGAGCTAGTCACTTTTATTCAGTAGAGAAGCATTGGTTAGGGTTAGTTCTTGAAACACTTTTAAGAATGTTAGCGCTGGGGTACCTGAGTGGCTCAGTGGGTTAAAGCCTCTGCCTTCAGCTCAGGTTATGATCCCAGGGTGCTGGGATGGAGCCCCACATAGGGCTCTGTGCTCAGCAGGGAGCCTGCTTCTCCCACCCCCTCTGCCTGCCTCTCTACCTACTTGTGATCTCTGTTTGTCAAACAAATAAATATTTTTTAAGAATGTTAGTGCTGTGTGTTGTGCATGACTGGTGAATCACAGACCTGTACCCCTGAAACAGATAATACATTACATGTTAATAATAAAAAATAATAAATAAATTAAATAAGATGGGGGGAAGGGAAGAATGTTAGTTTGTAGGCTTCTTGAAGCCAGAGACCTTTTATTAGTCATCCTTGTATTCCCAGGGTCTGTCTTCCCTCTGGACACATTTTATTGGGCCTTCAGTAGTGTTATTGATGTTAAAGGAGACTGGATTAGACTAAGACATCTAATTTCACAGATTCTTTTAATTATGCTGATCTCTCTTAGTATTGTGATGCTTTTGCATTCTTTCCACACCATTATTAACAGAATAGAATGAGAAGCCCTATTAAGATGCAAATTCAAAGACTGGCTTACTTCATTAAAAAAAAAAAAAAGTACTTCTTTTTGGTTGGAGTTCAACCCTTTTTCCTCTGAAATATTATTTGGTATGAAACACCACTCTGTGAGGCACTCATGGTGTGAATCAGTGTTAGGCCCTCAGTGATCTTAAACTCCGTGCCTATCTTCTAAGGCCTTACCTACCAGGAAGTAGATCAGCGGAGGCTTATGTATATTTCTGAACAGCTCAAATATTTTCAGATGGTTTGTTGTATTGTACCTGAGTTTTTGTGTTTGAGAGACCACCAAGGAGCCAAACACCGATGCAATCACATGAGGGTTTATTTGACAAGCTTAAGCTTGGACCCAAGTATACCCGACACAGCACAGTAGGGATTTGGACCCCCGGCTTAGTTAAGACAGGGGTATTTATGGGTTCCTGTTACTAAAGCAGGGTGGGGGGTCTTTGGAACTAAAGCAGAGTGGGGCTTCCTGGAACTAAAGTAAAGTAGGGGAAAGTTCAGCCCTTGGGCACAGGGGTCTGAGATGCCTGTACTTATGCTAAGGCTAAACCTGAGGTGGAATGGCCTTAATTTTTCTTGGCCTCCACAGTTGTTATCCTGTGTTCTATAACAATGGAATTCTCAAAAATAGGCCACTTGTGTTTCCTGTTCAACAGTCCCTCCTTTCATGTAGAGTTCTGAAAGTCATCTACTGTATTACAAAAGTTTTACATTTAAGAAAGATCAGTGTTCAATAAATAGCTTAGGTGTATTATATTAAGAGTATTATACATTATTTAACCAATAAAAATTGTGTGTCATCAGAACACACACAGTTGTGTTTTCTTTATATTTCTCTTTCCAACTTATTCTTTTATAATGGTTTGCATTTACTTTTGTATCCTTAATTTTCCATTTATTGTCTAAATGGCACCATTTAAAATGTTTTAATAAAACATTAACATTTCCTTATTGGATTATGAGAAAAGACTATCTTTAAGGAAAAATTACCCTGTGAACAGGTGATGTACAGTATTATTATATTCTCTTGGCTAACCTCTGTTGAAAGCCAAAATATATACCAATTATTGTTGAGCTGCATTAGGATTAGTTACATATTGTAATATGTTTGTAAAGTATGTAAAATGCTTCAAAAAATGCCTGGCACTTAGTGAGCACTAAGAATTTGTCATTATTATTCTTATCTTGATTTTAAAGATGGGAAGAATGTAAGCGAAGTGCCTTTTTTGATTTTACATTGAAATTCTGTATGGTCACTGAAGTTCTCTTTCAAAGATTGCCAATTTTTGTTATTTATTTAGCAACCATAATTTGTTTTTACACATTTCCTCCTTTTGGGGTTTTTCTATAGTTTTTAAAAACTCTTCATTTTCTTAAAATTCTGCATACTTCTGTTAATCAAACAGTTTAGAAAGCATTCAAATTAAATTCATCTAAGTGGTACTGAATTTGAAAGCAAAGGATTGTTTCTCCTGGGAACAAGCCATGTCATATGCCATTCTAATAATGACAAACTTTTGCAGTAAATTTGCTTAAAAAAAAAAAATTCCTCTCCCTTCTTCTCATTTCCCCCCGCTTCCACGAGTGAATGTTAGAATGTTAGTTAGACAAAATTAGGATGATTTTCCGTTAAGGCTTTTGAAGGATTTTTTTGTTATAGAGGAATTGAATATTTATTACATTTTGAAATTAAGTAAAATGGAAGAAGAAAACCACTAGAAGCCAATCTATTTTAATATTTTGTGGCAGATTGTTCATCTTTATTTTTCTCCGCTTTATTTTAATATTGACTGAGATGGAGATGAGTCACCTTCTAGAACTGGTAGCTTCCAGAGTAAAGCATTTTATCCTTCTGTTTTCCTATGCCTTTTCTGAGATCTATTCATTTGCTTAAACATTTACTGAGAACCCCTTATATGCCAAATGTTGTTCTAGGAGCTTTGATTCATTAAGACACTCTACCCCACCCTGCCCACCCAGCTCCCAGTCTTCCTGTGGACTCCTGACTTTAGGAGTTTTTGGTGAGTTGGTTTGAAAGACAGGGTGTGGTTTGTGAAGAAAGAAGAGCAGTCAAATTCTGTGCATTTTTGTGAGAGTGTTTGTTAATTCTTTTTTTTTTTTTTTAAGATTTTATTTATTTATTTGACAGAGAGAGAGAGTACAAGCAAGCAGAGAATCAGGCAGAGAGAGAGGAGGGGAAGCAGGCTCCCCGCTGAGCAGAGAGCCTGATATGGGGCTCGATCCCAGGATCCTGTGATCACAACCTGAGCCGAAGGCAGAGGCTTTAACCCACTGAGCCACCCAGGCGCCCAATTCTTTTTCTTTTTAAAGAGTGAGCACAAGAAGAGGGGGAGGGGTTGAGGGAGAGGAGACGGGAAAACAGACTCCTGGCTGAGCAGAGCCCAACTTGGGGCTTGATTCCAGGACCCCCAAATCATGACCTGAGCCAAAGGCAGATGCTCAACTGACTGAGCCACCCAGGTGCCCCACTTGGTTAATTTTTTAGTTTTTTTTTTTAGTTAGTTTAGGTTTTTTTATTATAATTTATAATTTCAATATATGGAACATTTTAAGGGGAAAGTCTCTTGTTAAAATGCTCATTACTGGGGTGCCTGGGTGACTCTTGTTTGAGTGGCCAACTCGATTTCGGCTCAGGTCATGATTTCAGAGTCATGAGATTGAGCCCCACATCAGGCTCTGTGCTCAGCGTGGGGTCTGCTTGAGATTCTGTCCCACCCTCTCCCTCTGCCCCTTCCCCTCTCTAAAATACATAAATCTTAAAAAAATAATAAAATACTTATTATTGAGTTTTTATATTTATAGATAATTCAGTGATATTTTATTATTCTGTAACTTCAGTCTCATAAGGGTTTTCATTTTGAGCACTATTAAAAATAGCTTTAATTATTTAACTAAATGTTTAACTGTTAGTCACTTTATTGACTCCTATTATAGCTGTGTAGGTAATTTTTCTTATAATTTTCTTATAATTTTTTTTCTTATTATTTTTCTTATAATTTCTTATAATTCAACTACCCTCTCCCTACCCACCTCCCCCCGGCAACCCTCAATTTCTTTTGTGAGATTAAGAGTCTCTTATGGTTTGTTTCCCTCCCAATCCCATCTGGTTTCATTTATTCCTTTCCTACCCCCCCACACCCCCCCAACATTGCTTCTCAACTTTCTTGTATCTGGGAGATCATATGATAATTGTCTTTCTCTGATTGACTTATTTCACTCATAGCTGTGTAGGTTTAGCATATGTCCCAGATTTTATATTAGAAACCACTTAATTAAAATTTATCATGGGGGATTAAGAGTCTCTTATGGTTTGTCTCCTTCCCAATCCCATCTTGTTTCATTTTTTCCCTACCTATACCCCACAGCCCTCCACCCTGCCTCTCAAATTCCTCATACCAGAGAGATCATATGATTCTTGTCTTTCTCTAATTGACTTATTTCTCTAAGCATAATACCCTCTAGTTCCATCCACGTCATTGCAAATGGCAAGATTTCCCCTCTTTGATGGCTGCATAGTATTCCATTGTGTATATATACCTCATTTTCTTTATCCATTCATCTATTGATGGACATCTAGGTTCTTTCCATAGTTTGGCTATTGTGGATGTTGCTGGTGCATATGCCCCTTTGGATCCCTACTTTTGTATCTTTAGGGTAAATGCTCAATAGTGTGATTGGTCATAGGGTAGCTCTATTTTCAACTTTTCAAGGAATCTCCATACTGTTTTCCAGAGTGGCTGCACCAGCTTGCATTCCCACCAACAGTGTAGGAGGGTTCCCCTTTCTCTGCATCCTCGCCAACATCTGTCCTTTCCTAACTTGTTAATTTTAGCCATTCTGACTGGTATGAGGTGGTATCTCACTGTGGTTTTGATTTGTATTTCCCTGATGCCAAGTGATGTGGAGCATTTTTTCATGTGTCTGTTGGCCATTTGGATGTCTTCTTTGCAGAAATGTCTGTTCATGACCTCTGCCCATTTCTTGATTGGATTATTTGTTCTTTGGATGTTGAGTTTGATAAGTTCTTTATAGGTTCTGGATACTAGCCCTTTATTTGATATATCATTTGTGAATATCTTCTCCCATTCTGTCAGTTGTCTTTTGGTTTTGTTTACTCTTTCCTTTGCTGTGCAAAAACTTGCTGGGGGGTGGAGGGGTTGGGATAGGGTGGCTGGGTTATGGACATTGGGGGAGGGTATGTGCTGTGGTGAGTGCTGTGAAATGTGTAAGCCTGGTGATTCACAGACCTGTACCCCTGAAACAAATAATACATTATATGTTAATTTAAAAAAAAGTTATCATGGGGACACCTGGGTGGCACATTTGGTAAGGATCTAACTCTTGATTTCAGCTCAGGTCATGATTTCAGAGTCATGAGATTGAGTCCCACATTGGGCTCTGCAGTCAGCGGGAGTCTGCCTGAGATTCTCTGTCTCCATCTCCGCCCCTCCCCCCACTTTTGTTCTCTCTCTCAAATAAATAAATCTTTTTAAAAATGTTATAATTACAATGTGAAATAGAATTATCAAATAATATACTTTATCACTGAAGGATGTTTTCCACAGGGGCAGTAAAAGTCTGATTCTAGGCATATGGGCTTTAACATGTGTTTCAGAGGGTTCATCTTTATTCTTTGAGATGAAAAAAAATACAGATTTTTTTTTCCTCTGTGGTTACTATTACACTCTAAAATGCAAGTAAAATTTTAATAACCTTTATATCTTCATACTCTTTAATTTCTTTTATGCAAGGATTTTTTTTTTATTAGTAGCTTTGTCAAGGTATAGCTTATATACCATTATAATTCTTCCCTTTAAGTGTACAAAGCAGTGATTTTTAGTGTAATTATGGAGTTGTAATTTACAACACAATTGAATCATTTGGGGGTGCCCAAATGATGTCCACTTATGGCACTCTAGGGATAATTTGTCTTATTTTTAAAAAAGCTTAGTTTAGTACTATTTATTTTCTAATAAACTTTATTTAAAGCATTTATTTATTTATTTGAGAGAGAAAATGAAAGCATGTGAGAGCATGAGCAGGAGGGCCAGAGGGAGAGATGGGGTCTGGGAGAGAGAGAGAGAGAAGCAGGATCCCTGCTGAGTGTTGCTGATGCAGGACTCTATCTCACACCCTGAGATGATGACCTGAGCTTAGATCTAGAGTTGGGACTGATTAAGGCACCCAGGCACCCCTAAACTGTATTTTTTAGAATAGTTTTAGATTTATAGAATTATAATACAAAATAATACAGAGTTACCATATTCTCTGTACCCTACTCTCCCTGTTATTAATATCATACTCAGTATGATATGTTTGTCACAATTGAGGAACCAGTATTGATACCTTGTAATGAACTAAAATCTATAGTTTATTCAGGTTTCTTTAGTTTTTACCTAATGTCTTTTCTCTCTTCCAGGATCCCATCCAGGATATCACATCACATTTAGTTGTCATGTGTCTGTAGGCTCTTCTAGGTTGATACTTTTTCAGACATTTTTTTGTTTTTGCTGACCTTGACAGTTTTGAGAGTTCTGGTCATCTCCTCTGGTTGTGAATGCCTCTCTCTTTCTCTCTCTCTCTCTGCTTTTTATTATTATATTCAATTAAAATACTATTTTTCTTTTTAAACTGTGCTTCACCTTTTAAAATTAAATTTTATTTTTTCAGTGTTCCAAGATTCATTGTTTATGTACCACACCCCATGTTCCATGTAATATGTGCCCTCCTTAATACATGAGGCTCACCCATCCGCCTCCACCCCCGTTCAGAGTCCACAGTCTCCCATGCTTCGTCTCCCACTCTGATTTACCCCAATTCACTTTTCCTTTCCTTCTCCCTATGCTCTTCGTGTTATTCCTTATGCTCCACAAATAGGTGAAACCATATGATAATTGACTCTCTCTGCTTGACTTATTTCACTCAGCATAAACTCCCCCAGTCCTGTCCGTGTTGATACAAAAGTTGGGTATTCATCCTTTCTGATGGAGGCTCCACTGTATATATGGACCATATCTTCTTTTTCCATTTGTCTGTTGAAGAATCCCTGACTCTTTCCACAGTTTGGCGATTGTGGTCATTGCTGCTATAAACATTGGGGTACAGATGGCCCTTCTTTTCACTACATCTGTGTCTTCGGGGTAAATACCCAGTAGTACAATTGCTGGGTGGTGAGAAGCTCTATTTTTAATTTCTTAAGGAATCTCCACACTGTTTTCCAAAGTGGCTGCACCAACTTGCATTCCCATCAACAGTGTAAGAGGGTTCCCCTTTATCCACATCCTCTTCAACACTTGTTGTTTCCTGTCTTGTTAATTTTGGCCATTCTAACTGGTGTAAGGTGGTATTGCAATGTGGTTTTGGTTTGAATTTCCCTGATGGCTAATGATGTTAGCATACTATTTTTCTGACATCTCAGACGTGTGTGTGTGTGTGTATACTTCTGCTCCCACACTATCATAATTGTATCCAAATACAGTCTTTGTTTTGTGCTTTGTAAAAGGTGGCTTATGTGATCCGTATTATTCCTTGTTTCGTTCTTCTGTTTTAATATCTAGAGAAGTCTCTTCATGTCAGCTGTTACAGTTTTAATTCATTCTTTTAAGTGACTGCATTTACTATTCTGTGGTAGAGGATTGTTTTAATGTACCTAACTCTTTCCCTGTTTATGTATATATACTTTGCTTCTAAATGTCAGCCGATATGAATAGTTTTGTAGTAAACCTCCCTATACGGAAATGCTTTATTTCTATACAATAAATTTCTTAGAGTGGGTTTGCTGTATCTGATATGTTTTTAAAATAGGTGTTTCTAGATTATATAACATTCTTTAAAAGCTAGCAATTCACCCGTCCACCAGCAGTGTCTGAGAGGACCCTTTTCCTTGCATTCCTGTCTACAATAGAACAGGTCCTATGTTTTGCTGTTCTTACTGATGTTAACTAGTACTTCCTTTGTAGTTAACTTGGCGTTGACAGAGTTTGGGTGTGACTTATTTGTTGACAACAGTGGCTACTGGGAATTGCTTTTCTGTAAATTTGCCGCCTCATCCCCAGATACTCATCTTGTCCGTTAATAAGAGGTCTTTGTACTTGTAACTGTTAAACCTCTGTCTTGTATATTGGAAATATTTTCTCCAAATTTATTGTCTCTTCTTTTCCTTTTTGCATTATTTGCTTTAGAAATGTTTAGTTTTTTCATGTAGTAAATGTGTCTTCTCATTTATAGCTTCTGGGCTTAAGATCTCTGTTGTATAATGTACATATGTTCTCTTAGATTTTCTGGCAGCTTATTATTTTTAATTCAAGTTCAATTTAGTTAACATATAGTATATTATTAGTTTCAGGGGTAGAATTTAGTGATTTCATCAGTTGCCTACAATACCCAGTGCTCATTCCATCAAGTGCCTTCTGAATGCCCATCACCAGTTACTCCATCCCCCTACCTACCTCCCCTGGCAGGTTATTAACAAGACAGATTATTTAACATTTAATCTGTGTGGTATTTATTTTTGTGCTTGGAGTAAGACAGGGTTCTATTTTCTTCTACTTGTCTATAGTATATTATGCTAGCAACGTTCCCCATCTTTTCATAAGTTAAATTCTGACACATATTGAAAGTTATTGCTCTTGTTTTTAAAAATATTCATGGCAAAAAAAAATTTTGGCTATGCATGGGCATTTATCCTTCTGTATAATTGTTAAGGTCAATATACAGCTTTTAAAAAGACAGCTTTATAATAGAAAGAATTAAAGTATATATTAAGCTTGGGAGAACTGTCAAGAATGCAGTATAGTTTCTGCATTTTTTTTCAGATCTTGTTTGATGTCTTCTGATGGAATTTTTTAGTTTTCTTTATATATTATAGGTCATATACCCCTCTTGTCAGCTTTATTTCTGGGCATTTTTAAAGAAGATTTATTTATTTATTTTTATTTTAGAGAGAGATCCGGGGAGGGGCAAAATGAGAGGGAGAGTGAGAACCTCAAGCAGACTCCCTGCTAAGCCTGGAACCCCACATGGGGCTTGGTCTCATGACCCTGAAATCATGACCAGAGCCAAAACCAAGAGTCGGACACTCAACCCTCTGAGCCAACCAAGTGCCCTTTACTTATTGTTTACAAAAAAAATCCCATTTCTTCATTTTAATCTTTAAACCTAGTTTTTTGTCTGTCCTGTTATTTTAAACATTTCTGTATCATTGTGTTTTATTTTAAACAGAGTATTTCTTTTACCAGAATATAGCTAGGTCTTACTTTTAATGGCATAATTTACTTTCTTCACCTGTTGTATAAACAGTTTTTCTTTTGACTTGCTTCATTTATTATGTATTTTAACTTGCTGTTCCTTACCCTTTTCTTATTTTTGCTTTTTTTTTTTCCAGTTTTTTTTGGATTTCTTTTTTTCCTTTCTTCTTCTTTTTTTCTTTCTTTGGAATTTCTACTGTACGTTTCTATTCCATTAAGGGTTACCTTTTCTTTTACTTTTTTCCTGCACATTTTTGAGTATCTGCACCATTTCCTGACAGGTGCCAAGTATAGGGTTTGGTATCCATTTTTCTCTCAGTAGTTTTTAGAATCATTGCTCTAGCTTCTGATTTTGCAGGTGGGAAATTCTGGTAGCTGTCTGAGCTTTTCCTTCTGTAAGGAATATGTTCTTTCCACCTGCAGGCTTATAAAATTTTTTCTTACAGAGTTCAGGCATTTACTAAGTTATGCCTTGGCTTGTGTCTAGAATAAAATGAGCTCTTTTAATCTGCAGATTGAGGTCTTTCTTTGGGCCAAGCAAAATCTCTTCTGTTATGTATTTTATTATTGCCTCACTACTATCTGTTCATCTTTTTCTGCTGGAACTGCTGTTCATCTCATTAGTTCTGTCCTCCAAGTCTCTTATCTCTTCTATCATGATTTCTCTTTTGTTGCTTTGAGCTATTTTTTCCATTTGATCTTTCAGATCACAGATTTGGACTTTTGCCATGATCCATTCTTTCTTTCCTTTAATCTGCTGTATGGTTTATTTGGAAAATTGTGCTTTTAGATGGAGGAAGGCTTCTCTCTGTTGCAGTTAAGTCTCCATCAGTTAGCTTATTATTTTTTCTGACCATTATTGGCCTCTTACTCTTCAAACAGCTCTTTTTAGTTGTGGGTTTGCTCCCTTTGTCCTGGCTGGTAATGGTCTTTCCAGATGCTCAACCTTGTTAGGTTTGTCCTGTTTTCCTTGTCAGCTCCTAAAGGCCCGGTTCTAGTCTTGGTCTCAGATGATTCAGGAGATCTGTCCCCCACCCAGGGGTCATCAGATCTCCACAGACCCGGCTTTTTCTAGAACCATTAGTTTACAGTTGTTGTTTCAAGGTTCCAAAGGCTTGACTCTGGGTACTCACCCAGCTCCTAGAAAAATTAAAGTCACACATTCCAGTTTCCTCCTAAGTCTTCAATTCCATTTAGCAATCTCCAGCAATCTTATCAGGCCTATATCGATTACAGCAAAGGGATTGAAAATGGTAGTGTGTGTTACACATGGGCAATAGGGGTATTATGTTCACGTCATCATCTTCCTGGAATCTTTTTTGGCCTTTATTTTTATTCTGTCATTCACTTAATGGCTTTGGATGTATGCTTTGGCCTGGACTTAACCAATAGTAAAGAGAAAAGCATTAGACATGGAAGTTGGAAGGTAATGTGGATAAATTATAGTTCTCTGTTTTTGCTGTTTTCTTTGTAAGAGGGTTGAATGATTTGCAGTGTCTCCCTGTCCCATAGTCAGGCTTGGTACTATGATTTGTTTAAATCAGTGGAGCTGATGTGGAAGTGATGTATTCTAGCTCTGAATCAGAGGTATAACAACTTCCTCTCAGTTTCTACCTTTTGCCTTGAGAGTGGCATGTCTGAGTTGTGGTTCCTTCTGATCAGGTCTTAGAATCAAAAGGCACATGGAGCAAAAGCCACAGCCTCAAGGCAGCCATAGCCAACCTGTAGCTGTCAAGTGATGTGAATGGAAGAAACAAGTTTGATGTAGGCCACTGGGGTGTGAGGGTCGTTTTGGTAATGCTTCACAGTTAGTGGGTAAAATCTGGCCAAATTTCTTGTTTCTCCTTTCATTAGGGAATATTTATTTTTATCCATCATTTTAAAAAGTCTGTATCAGACCCTGTGGTTTATTTCCTGTCTCTCCTAATTATTCTCTTAATTGGCTCACATGCATAAAATGGTATTGTGGTTGTGGTCAGACACAAACTACCTGTGGGGAGTGTTCACAGTTACAGGACACTGCACATGTAACAGAACTGAGAATAAGGAAACCAGAAAACTGGGGGCAGTGCCTTGTCGCAATTTATTATGATGCCTTAAACTCCACCCAGAATTACTCTTCTGGAAGCATGGCTTCTCTTTAATTGTACAATGTAGATGATTTCTAGTTCTTACTACTTGGGCTCGAATGCTATTTTCTGTTGGAAGTCAATAAGAGTTCACTGGAGGTACATTTGTAGAGTGGCTATGCGAAGCTTTTTATTTCCTGGGATGTGTATATATGCGTTTATCTGACTTTTGATTTAACTAGCAGACGAAACTAATGGGATCTGCTTTTGTATTTTATGTCTTTCACATCTGATTGATACCACTTTTTTTCCCCTTATCGATCTGCTCTTAGCACATTGTTCGAACAAATATTTGTAAATCAGTAGTGATAAAAGGAAAGAGTATTTATTGAACCATTTATTGAGCTGATTTTACTCTAATTCTGCTGCAAGCCTTTCTGCCTACCTTCTCTTCCATTCCTTTGCTTTTCCTCCAGTAACTCATGTGATAAATAATTACTAACCCCCCTGGTCTGCCAAGCACAGGGATGCGGTGAGGAGAAAGGTAGACCCACCTCTCCCTTCCCGCCCTTAGCAAGCTACCTTCCTCTTCTCTTTGGCTCTGCAGCCCCTCCTCCTCTCTTCGGACCATTTTGTAAACTAGTCAGTGCCACACTGCTGCTCAGCCTCCTTGTTGTCATTTTATATTCATGGGGCTGCTTTCAAATATGCGTTTACTCCTACTGCATTATTCTGGGGAGCCTGAGGGGGGGTCCCCAAGAGAGGAAGGTAGGTAGGTGGGAGAGGGAGCAAGGGAGTGAGGGAGCCACCCACGCAGCCTAACCACAATGCAAACCCATTTTTATTTCGTTATCATTCTTTCCAGTTGTAATTCTGCATAGATGCCCAAAGGATATAGCTGAACAGATGATTAAAATATTAGGTGAGATGTTTATTGCTCTTGGCTGGTCTTTTACATTTTATCTATTTATTTTATTTGTATTTTTTAGAGTTTGGGAAACCATCAATTAGAACATCTTTATTGCTAAAAAACAGATTGCTTCGGATATGAGGAAGACCCGGATAAATAAGCATGTGCCTCAGTTAACGAGGACAGCTGGTAGAATAATAAAATAATCTGCCTTCTCTTGTAGGAGTGCTTGAGGGGTTGCTTACAACTTTTTTCCTTTTTTGCTTTCTGAGCTAAGAGCTAAGCCAGGCTGGCTGAAAGGGAGGGACGGAGTCACAGGCGGGAAAGCCGAGCGACTATACATGCGAACGCTGTTCTCAGCCACAGAAAAAAATCTGAAGAACAACCTGATTATGTTTTGTAAGGGATTAAAGTTGCATGCAAATTCCAATCGAAAACATCTGTTTCCTGACCCTGTGCCAGAGTTCTAACATCTTGACAGGAATTCTGGTTGTGAAATTTCTTAGTCTTAAGCACCTCCCTCAACTACTCTCGGCTGTTTTCTTAGAAGGCTTAAATCAACACAGCTTAACATATTGGAAATGACTCTGAAGAACCGAAAAGGAACTTATTCCTTTGCTTCTTACACAACAGAGAAGTTCAGGTTTCATTAGTAAGAATCACACTAATGCTAAGTGATCCTGGTAGGAATTGTGGGGTGATCCTCACAGTTCATTAAAGAAGCCAATAAAAATAAATTGCATCAGTGAAGGAATTAGTCAGTATATATGTATCTGTATGTATATGTGTGTGTGTTTATGTAAAGATAGTTTTTTGTGGGGGCATCTCAGCAGCTCAGTGGGTTAAGCCTCTGCCTTCAGCCCAGGTCATGATCCCAGGGTCCTGGGATTGAGCCCCACATCGGGCTCTCTGCTCAGCAGGGAGTCTGCTTCCTCCTCTCTCTGCCTGCCTCTCTATCTATTTGTGATCTCTCTCTCTGTCAAATAAATAAATAAAATCTTTTTTAAAAAAAGGTTTTTTTTAACTTTGTTGCACTAAATGGAAAACTTTTTTTTTTTTTTAAGATTTTATTTATTTATTTGACAGACAGAGATCACAAGTAGGCAGAGAGGCAGGCAGAGAGAGGAGGAAGCAGGCTCCCTGCTGAGCAGAGAGCCCGATGTGGGGCTCAATCCCAGGACTCTGGGATCATGACCTGAGCCGAAGGCAGAGGCTTAACCCACTGAGCCGCCAAGATGCCCCTAAATGGAAAACTTTTAAAAGCATTTCTAACTTTATTTCTTAAGAATCCCAACTGACAAAAATAGTTCTTCCTTTTTTAGATAGGGTACAACTTACATCTACCTGTGACCTCAGAATTACATTCTACTTAGGCATGGTAATTCTTGGGACCATAATCCCACCGTGGAAGCAATGTTTACAGACCTCTGGAGGCAGGATTCAACCTTAATGCAAGTATTGAACATTTGCCTGGGAGTGTGGAATAGTGTGTTAGAATCACTTCTTGCAGTGTAGAAGCCAGTGTAATTTTATGATTTTTTTTCATTTTGATTGATTTGGTAAATTAAACTTGATACCTAAAAGATGATTTCTTTGTGTCCTGAGAGACCTGAATGTTAACCCTGGGCGTTTTTAAGGACGATTGTGCTAATGAAGGGTTAATGTTGGGCCTTCATCTCGTAATCCCACTGTTGTCATAGGTTTGTTCAGTCTGTGCGATATGTCTAGAATCTGCTGTGTATCACAAATGTTAAATAAATAAAAGTAGTGTTTTATGAGAAAAATTAGAAAATAAATCACCAGGAAACGAATATTGTGAAATACTATGCATTGGTCAGAAATGATAGATCTATATTAACAAATATGGTAATATCTCTTTGATATTTTTTAGAAGAAAAATCAAATTTTAGAACTCTGTATACTAATGTTCAATGAAAAAACCCAAACCAAAAATGAAGTATGTTGGGATAAATGAGAAGATACATCTCAAATGTCAGTTAGGTTTGGTTAAATGGAGGTTAAGGAGCTCACTTTGACCTTGTGTTTTAGGCTTCTATGTATGAATTTTAAGAATGAGACTGTAATCATGCTTTCTCTGTACACATTTTTTGTTATCGGGAACTTAAAACATACACAAGGTGAATGGAATAGTATAAGAAAGCCTAAGTGCCCATCTTCAAGCTTCAGCAGGTATCTGTATTCTGCCATTTTTGCTCAGGTGTATCACCACTTGCTCTACTTGGATTACTGTTTTATTTTTTTATAATATACTTTTAGATTAAATTTGTATCCATTGAAGTGCACAAACGATCATTGTATACTTGGAGGGGTGGATATACTCATGTAACCCACATCACTATTATGCTACTGAGTATTTCCATACCCTAGAATGTGCTCTAGTATTCCATCCCAGTCTGCCCGCCCACCTGGGTTAGTCTTGCCTTTTCTTAGAACTTTATCTAAAAACAACCATACAGTATGAACTCTTTATGTCTGACTTCTTTTGCTGAGCAGACCAGGTGTGAGGGACATTAACATCATAGCAAGTGTCAGTTGTTCTTTCCCCTTTATTGCCAGTATCCTACTCTATGTCTGTACCACACTACATATAGCCTTTCTTTTGTTGATGGACAGTAACTGTTGTGATTAAAGCTGCGCTGACCTTCATGGCACTTTAATTGTGGACCTATACTGTCATTGCTCTAGGATAGATACCTAGGGGTGGAATTTCTGGATCAAACAACAATGTAGCAAATCCCTTTGGAAGTGATTGTCCTATTTTAAGTTCCTACTAGCAACACAGTGTTGTGATTGCTATACATCCTTACCCTTATTTGGTTTTGTCAGTCTTTCTGATTTCAACTTATTACTGATTGTACAGTGGCTTGTCGTTGTGTGCATTTTGAAAAATAGTTTTTAAATTGTCCTAAAGTAGACAAAACAGGGGCGCCTGGGTGGCTCGGTCGTTAAGTGTCTGCCTTCGGCTCAGGTCGTGATCCCGGGGTCCTGGGATCAAGCCCTGCATTAGGCTCCCTGCTTGAAGGGAAGCCTGCTTCCCCCTCTCCCACTCCCCCTGCTTGTGTTCCCTCTCTCACTCTCTGTCGAATGAATAAATAAAATCTTAAAAATAAAGTAGGCCAAACAGAACACTTGTCACTTTAATCACATTACGTGTGCACTTCAGTATCATTCACACGCTAGTGCAACTCTCTCCGTTGCCTGGTCCCAAGATGTTTTCATCACCCCAGACAGAAACTCTGTACTCACTGAGTAAGAACTCCCTGCTGCCCTCTCCCCCACAGACCCTGGTAAACCCTAATTTAGTTTCTGTCTCTATGAATTTGCCGATTTTAGATAGTTCATAGAAGTGGGATGATACATTATTTGTCCTTTTGTGTCTGGCTTATTTCACCTACTATGATCTTTTCATGGTTCACCCGTGTTGTAGCCTGTGTCAGAACTTTAGTCCTTTTTTATGGCACAGTAATACCCCATTGTATGGGTAACACCCATTTTATTTTTCGGTTTATTTCTTGATGGACACTTGGATTGTTTGGTTATTGTGAATGATGCTGCAGTGAAGATTGGTATGCAGGTATCTGAAGATTGGTATGCAGGTATCTGTTCGAGTTCCAGAGTTGAGTTATTTTGCCTCTCTATACCTAGGAACGGAATGCTGCGTCATATGGTAATTCTGTGTTTAGCTTTTTGGGGAATCATCAGCCTTTTTTCTCAATGTGTTTTAATTAACATTCCTCTGATGACGAATGATGTTGAATATCTTTTCATTTGCTTATGTTAGAAATTTGTGTATATATTTCTGTGTGAAGAGCTTGTGCAAGTCTTCTGTGCATTTTTAAAATTGGATTCTTTCCCCCACTTTCTTTAGTTAATAAGGTTTGAAAGTTCTATATTGTGAATAGAATTCCTTTGTCAGATATATTTTGTGAATATTTTCTTTCACCATGGCTTGCCTTTCATTAATAGTAGTACCTTTAAAAAGTTTTTAAAAAGTTTAATTTGGTAAAATACATGTAACATTTATCATCTTAAACATTTGTAGGTATATAGTTCAGTTGTGTGAAGTATTTTCACACTGTTTTGCCACTGGTCTCCAAAACTTTTCATCTTGCAGAACTGAAACTGTGTACTTCTCAAACAAGACCTCTCCATCTCCTTATTCTCCCTGTCTCTAGGCAACCACCATCCTGCTTTCTGTTTCTGTGAATTTCACTACTCTAGCTTCTTCACCTAAGTGGAATCAGCTAGTATTTGTCATTTTGTGACTGGCTTATTTCACAATGTCCCCAAGGCTCATCCATTCTGTAGCGTTTGTCAGAATTTCCTTCTTTTTAAGGCTTAAAAATACACATGCACACACACACACCACATTTTCTTTATTTATTCATTGATGGATGCTTAGTTTGCTTCATTGCTGCTGTGAACTGGAATGTACAAATCCCTCTCTCAGACCTCACTTTCAGTCATTTTGGGTATATACCCAGAAATGGAATTGCTGGATCATATATGATAATTCTGTTTTTGTTTTTGTTTTTAAGAATAATCTTTTTTTAAAAAGATTTTATTTATTTATTTGACAGACAGAGATCACAAGTAGGCAGAGAGGCAGGCAGAGAGAGAGGAGGACGCAGGCTCCCTGCTTAGCAGAGAGCCCGATGCGGGACTCGATCCCAGGACCCTGAGATCATGACCTGAGCCAAAGGCAGCGGCTTAACCCACTGAGCCACCCAGGCTCCCCGATAATTCTGTTTTTTAATTCTTGAGGAACTCTCTGTTGTTTTTCAAATGGCTGCATCATTGTACATTCCCAATAACAGTGTGCAAAGGTTTCAATTTTCTCCATATCCTTGTCCGTATGTGTTTCTTTCTTTCTTTCTTTTTAAATCTCCTACTGGATATGAGGTGATACTTCATTGCGGTTTTGATTTGCATTTCTAATGATTAGTAATACTGAACATCTTTTCCTATGGTTGTGGGCTATTTATATATCTTTTCATCAGAAATGTCTAGTCAGGTCCTTTGCCCATTAAAAAAAATAGGTTTTTGTTGATGTTGAGCTATAGGAGTTTTAAAAAAAATATTCTGAACTTTTTTTTTTTTTTTTTAAAGATTTTATTATTTAGAGAGAGGAGCAGTATGGGCAGGGGTTGGGGGCAGAGGGAAAGAGAGAATCTCAAACCAACTCCTGCTGAATGTGGACCCTGAAGTGGGACTCGATCTCATAACCCTGAGATCATGACCTGAGCCAGAATCAAGAGTCAGGTGCTTAACCCACTGAGCCACCCAGGTGCCCCTGTTTGGTCACTTTTAGTACATTATTCCTATAAATCTTTGGTTAAATTTTTTCCTAAATTGAATTTTAATTCACCTTTAAGCAGATTTTTTTTAAAGCATTTGTTTTTCACTAATTTGCTGCTAGTAATTAGGAATTTTATTGATATTTTTCATATATTGATTCCTTAAGTTTCTTTAGAATTTTCAGCATGGCTAATAATTGTCATTTGTGAATAAGGACAACTTCTTTCCAGTTTTTATGCTTTTTGTCCTTTTTGTTTGTTTGTTTTTGTGCCTGATTGCACTGATTGCACTCCAGTATAGTGTTGAATGGAAGTGAGCATCTTTGCTTTGTTAATGATCTTAAGAGGAAAACATTCAGTCTTTCACCCTGAAGAATAGTATCAGCTATGGATTTTTCAGGAGTCCTTTATCCCAGATCAAGGAAGTTCCCTTGTGTTCTTATCTTCATGAGATTTTTTTTCAGGAGTAGCATCAAATATATATGCTTTTCACTTTGTAAAAACAGTGAAACTTGTTTTTAGGACTTTAGATGTATAGTGGACCATGGATTACTTTGACATTGCTCTTATCTTCACTGTATCATGGTGCTGTGTGACTGGCTTACTCATATGTACATTGATGTCCTGGGAGTGCCTTCCACCCAGACACAATTCCTCTGATGATTCTATAGAATGCAGAGAGAGAAAATCAAATCATTACCTTCAGTGCTAACATTTATTGAGGACTTGCTGTGCCTAGCACATCGAATTAGTGATTGGTGATATCCTTAGAGCTCCTGGCTGTGTTCTAAAAGATTTGCTTAAGAGTCAAAACACTTACACACATCTCCTTTTCTGTATTAGATTTTGATACTCTTTTGTCTATTTTGTGCTTTTTTAAAAAAAAAAGATATTTTAGGATTTTTTAATGTCTCTTATAAACATAAGGAATAATTCACTGTACATTTTCCCTACTTTTATGTTAATTTCGTTTATTAGATAGACGTTCTGTTCTCCAAATACAGTGTGTATAAATGGATTGTGGTTGTTCGATTGAAAAATCAGTATATATTGACTGTTGGAATTCTTTTCTGTTCTGTCAAATGCTAGCAGACCAGATTTGAATGGCTCTCACTTGTTTTGTTAAAAATCAGTATATATTGACTGTTGGAATTCTTTTCTGTTCTGTCAAATGCTAGCAGACCAGATTTGAATGGCTCTCACTTGTTTTGTTAAATTTTGAATTTTGGAACAGTAGTCACTTAGGAGCACCAGGTTTTTAGGTCTTCAACTTGATTTGTCCTTTGTTAACCCTGGGAATGAATGGGAAAAGGCACAGCGTGTTTAAGAGGAGAACGGCTTTGTTACCAATGCAGCACTGAAGTGGAAAACCCTAAATGAATCACAGGAGTTTTGACACTGTGTAATGCAACAAAAAGGGGACCTCTCCGTGGGTCACTTGTAGGATCCCTTGAAAATTGGAACAGGCCAGTTCTTGGGCCATGGCAGGCCTACCAATCCCATGCTGTACTTTAAACCCTTTCTTATTTGAGGTCTTAGCAAAAAGTTTCTGTTTTGTTTGTTTGTGTTTTGGTCTTATTGTTAGGGAATTTGGGGTTATTTCTGCCAAGGTACAATAGATTTCACAGCTTTTAAAATACATTTTCTTGTTCTTATGCTTTCTAGAGCATTCATGGTAGTGTATTCATTGCGGCTTCTAATCAAGTCTTATTTTTAAAGTGTTGGTATTCTAATGTGATTTTTTCCATTGAAAAATAGAATTTTACAGATAAGTAATGCCTTAGAAATCATATCTTTATATCCCCTTTGTTTGTTATAAATCACTTCATTATTTTTTAAGAACCGTTAAGGTTACGGGCACTTGTTTTAAGATCACTGGGTTAAAAGCATTGATTGGCTTCAGTGATGAGTCGGGTCCCGTAGTTAGAGAGGTAAAGCATGTTCATAATGTAATTTTGTAAATTCTTTATTTCATTAGTAATGCCCAGCATGTCATTCCCTTTTTCACCACACCTATATTAATTTTATCTAGTGTGCATGGAATCCTCACATGCACCCTTGTACAGCATTATTGCTGTGTTTATTACTAAGTGGAATCCATGTTGAATTTTAGCAGGTTTTTCCTTCTGCATCTGCCTCTTTGATGGTAGCTGGGTTTACTGCTGCTCACTTATTAGTGCCCTGGGTCGTAACAACCTTATTCAAACAAAACATCTTAAATGGAGGCATTAAAAAGGTCACAACAGTGAGCCATTTTGTAACTTTGGGTGCAATAAAAGGAGTGTGTTGTGTTTTGGAATATAAGACCTCTGAGTACTGCTATTCATTTTCTTCATCTATAAAACATTTTAGAATAACAGCTTACATCTGTTTGGGGTTTAAAATTCCACGTTTTGAAGAAACATCACTGTTATGTAACTCCAAACCAGACACGGGGCGGGAGCTAGCTCTTTGACAGGCCCATGTTCTGTGGAAGTTGGGAGAAGTGTTTGTTTAAGCTGTGGAGCCATACTTGCTGGCAGTGCTCCTTCCACATGTGTGGAACACATTTTCATTATTGTTTCTTCGTCTTGTAAATGACAGAAAGCATTCAATAGGATTTTGACTTGAGGAATATTTGAAAAATTTTACACGTCAGGAGTTTATCTTATGAGGGATATTTCACTACCAGAAACCAGAAATAAATTTAATTATTTCGAGCATTTACAGTGCATTTAATTTCCTTAGACTGTCAGTTAATCTTGTTTTAGAGAGTAAAGCTGGGATTTATTGTCGGCTCACTTTTTAAGATAAATACCCTATAGAATAGTTTGGCCATTCCAACTGTGTGATTTTTAAATCGCTTCTTTAAATTTGAAGGAACAGTTTAATGAATAGCTTTTAATAGAGGAAAATGGGCAAAATGTTCATCTATGGGTTTCAAAATCCAATATCATTAAGTACTAAAAAAAAGTGCAGATAATATTTTACAGGTTATTTATATTTATATTTATTATATTTATTTATATTTAAAGATTTATTTATTTGAGACAGAGAGAGTGCATGCCACCAGGGGTGGGTGCGGTGGGGCAGAGGGAGAGAGAGAGAGAAAAATCTCAAGTAGACTCCCTGCTGAGTGAGGACCCTGATGTGGGGCCGGATCCTAGGACCCTGAAATCGTGACCAGAGCTGAAACCAAGAGTCGGATGCTTAACCGACTGAGCCACTCAGGCACCTCTGGTTATTTTAATTACGAAGTAAGGAAAGCTACCACAGACCATTACAATAAGGTATAAGGCCTTTTTTCATCTTATAAATATGAAATATTTATGTTCTTGTTAAAATGTGATGAATTTACATCTAGGAGGGGAGAGTACAAAGAAAAAGTCATCTATAATCCTAGTACCTGTTAGTCCTCTTGGATGTGTTATTATATACTATATATATATATATATATATACACACACACACACACACACACACACACACATTCACACACACACACATACACACATACATATATATGTGTATTTTTTTTTTTTTGAAGTTTAGAAAACTATTATACTGTCAGTTCGGGGGGTATAGATAGTTAATTTAATTGAACTTTAGTTTCAGAATGGACTCTGTCAGAAGCTTTCACATTTTGGTGACAAAAACACTAAATTTCACTCTTCTTGTGGAATTTTGCATATAGGGTAGGGCGCTGCCTACTGTGAAGACAGCAAACCGTAGACTTCTCTGAGACTCTCCTTTGTCAGCCTAGACTAGACTATTGCCATTGATTTTTTTTCTCTTCCTGCCATTTCCTGCCTGAAGGGAAGACAGATTTTTTTTTTCCTGTGTCCCCTCTCAAGCTCAGGACCATCATTCGCTCCAGCAGACTAAGACAGATGGTGCTAGACTTCTAATTTGTGATTCAGTATAGATGCTTCGGAAGTAATTTAATGCCCTTGGTTCGTGTGAATGTCCATTAATGCCTTCCAAATTGTGGTCTCTAGCGCACACACACTTCAAGCACTTACACACCGTGTGCACGTTGATACCATTCAGAGTCTGGGTTTTACTCTCCCCTGCAGCTGAGCTGAACACAGAGAACAGGGCCAGTTAAAAAGTTAAAAATACTTTTTTCCCTGCTCAGAGCAGCATGACCTGCACGGCCCTTTTGGCCAAGGACTGGCTGTCACAGAGGCGAGTGGGTGACATTGACTAGAGTTCGGGTATTTTGTCTTGGGAAATAGGGAGGTGCGGTTGCGGTTCTGTCCTCAAATTTTAGAAGATGTCCCAGAAAGCCAATAGAGTCTACTGGGGGTGAATTTATGTACAGATAAATGCACTTAGGTATCTTCTCGTTAGAGTAGTAGACAGGCCCTGGAGTCCGGTTGTCCGGGCTTCATAGGGTGTCTTTTACACCCTGTCCCCACACCTTGGCTTCATCTGTAACGTGGGGATAGTGATCATACCTTACTGTCCTACAGGGCGCTGGAGAGGCATGGAATAAAGCTCCGGAAGTGCTCATTAGCACAGGGCCCGATGCACGAGAATGGTTTGGTAGTTCTCGCTCTTCTGTTAACCAGCTGCCTGCAGATACTCTGCCCCAGTGTGCTCAGGGTCCTTAGCATCCCCTTTGCCACTACAGAGGACTCCTCTCCCAGCTTACCCTGGGGACCCGACTGGCCCGCTTGCGCTCTTGCACTCCTCACACACGCTGCTGCACCGGCTCTTCTGTACCTCTGTCCCCGTTTCTCAGCCTCTTCTAGGTGTCTCCTCTGTTCTCTTTCCTGCCTGCTCCCTCTCTCCCTGGGCCTCCCTTTCTAAGTCTTCCTTACTCTTCTACTGCTCCCCTTCCCCACTCCTTCCCTTTCCCTCTCCTCTCCGTCCTTCTCCCCTCTCCCCCCTTCTTTCTCCCTTTTCTCTCCCCTGCTCTCCCTTCTCCTCTCTCCTTCCCTTCCGCTCCTTCTCTCCCCCTTCCGTTCCCTCCACTGTCTCCTCCTCCCTCACCCTGATCCTTCTGCTTCCCTCTCCCCCTCCATCTCCCTCCGTCTCCCTGTTTCTGTTTCAAACTCTTAACACTTGGCCTCCTAAGGAGTAGACAGCTCTAGCTCATCAGCAGAAAAATGTCAAGTCTTTAGTCTTTATGGCTTGTGATAGGAAATATTTATTTTGTCATTTTGATAGCCAGATCTCTGTATCGTGCTTCTCTTTTTGTTTCAAAAGGGATTTACACCATCATTTTATGTCTCTTGGGCTCAGAGAGTTCATAGAAGTCTACAGGCAGTTGCTGCTTTTTTTCTTTTTGAAAACTATGTCTACCGTACCTATAAATTTAATGTTAGCTTTATTACATACGTAAAGTCACAATGAACTAAGGTTTCTAAATAGTAATTATAGGTTCATGATAGTAGTCGTAGGCAAACTCTGGTCTTTCCTACCTAATTTATTTGATTTTTTTTTTCTTTTCTTTTCAGATTCCTTTCTCATTGGTCCAGTTTCCCTTGTGGGAGTCCTTAAAAGTAAGTTTCAGTCTTCATGTAAAATTTCTCTCTGATTATTATAAATGCCCACCATTTTCAATGTGGATTAGCAGAATATAATATTGACTAACAGTTTAAAAACTCAAAATTGTTGATAGTTAAAAATACTTTCTGCTTGTGATTTACATGCCAGTTCAGTCTTTTAAACTTGTTCTGATACCGAGGGTACTGGAAACGAAGCACAGCAGGCATGACTGAAGTCCACGGATGTTAAGGAAAAACCTACTTTCTTCTCTCCTGCAACTCTTTTTCTTCCTGGTTGAATTGTATTTCATTCTGTGTGTGTGTGCACGGGGGTATAGAGGTTAAGGAATAGCAACGTGTGCGAATGGAAAGAAAGCAAGGCCCCCCAGTGTTTGTAGGCCTTTACTTGCCCAGGGCTCCCCCACCCACCTGTAGTGGCTGGCTGCTGCGGAGCTGCGGGGCGGGGGCTCTGTCCGCCCCTTCCATGTCTGCTGCTCACGCCAGCCAAGCGTGGGATTCCCCAGGGGGAACAGAGTGTGATGACTGTGAGTCAGCCTCAGGGAAGGTCACTCATTTGTTTCAAAACAGATGATTAAATTAATTTTTAAAAGCCTGTGTTTAAAACATGATGAAATGTTTTTCTTTTTTTAAATCCTCTGCGGCAATGGTTTTGAAAATGGTGGGTCGTGATATGGATTGTGTGGTTATTTGGCAGCATTTTAAAGACCAATACGAATGAAAATAAGAGAGAACATCTTACGTGGTCAGGATAAGTCTTATTTTGTAAAACCTCAGCATTGCTCGCACATGTGCACATGCATCTCTGTACAGGGTTGTGATGTAACATGTGTGGGTTGCTGTGCATACTGGTCAAAAGAGCTGAAAACCCTGTCCGAGTGGAAATGGTTTATAAATGACCAAACTGCAAAATGGTAAAGTGCCTAGGTAGGCATTTGATAATACAAAAGGTAATTACTTTCATAATTGTATGGAATTAGTAATCAAATCCTGGTCATACAAAATGTCTTTTGAAAAGTTAAAAAAAATATTTGCACTAGGAGTTTATATGCTAACGATAATAAGATGAGACAAAACATTATTCATAAAAAAGAAACTCTGGAATATTCTATATCAATAAATATTTCTCACAAGTGATCTGACTTTAAATATTAAGTAACACAGCTTATTTTATCAATAGACTTTACATATAGTTTCTTGGGTCTTTCATTGTTTTTGTTTTCACCATTTTCTTGGTGGTGCATGGTGAAGATGGATGTCTTGGGCAGTGTTTCTGAGCATGATGTAACAGCTCTCCAATGAGAAGGTCACATTCCATGAGCATAACAGCTTTCCTTGTCTGTGTGTGACCAAAGAACAATGGAGCCAACAGCTGTCCAGCAAACAAGACTTGCTTTATAAGCGTCTCAATAACCAGCATTCACGCAGCTTCTGCACACTCGCTAACATCTTTACGCTCTATCTTTGCACAGGAATGTTTTGAGGCCCGAAGAGGGAAAAGCATGAGGTTTGCTTCTTTTCATCATTAAGGACATTTGAAGCATTCTAGCTAGTTAAGAAATATCTAGAACTTTTCAGAGCAATCATAGATAATATTACTTTTTTTAAAATACATTTCTTTTTTTTTTTTAAGATTTTATTTATTTATTTGACAGAGATAGATCACAAGTAGGCAGAGAGGCAGGCAGAGGGAGAGAGAGGAGGAAGCAGGCTCCCCGCTGAGCAGAGAGCCTGATGCGGGGCTCGATCCCAGGACCCTGAGATCATGACCTGAGCCGAAGGCAGCGGCTTAACCCACTGATCATTCAAGACTTGAAACCCACCGGGTCAGATTAGTATAGTGTGATTAACAGAAACAGTGGCAGCAGCATGCTGTAGTTTTTTGTTTTTTGTTTTTAAGTCAGGTATATTGAGTAATTTTGATACAGGAACGTTCACCCTTTGTGATTGTACATTTTTATGAGTTTTGACCACCACCATTACCAAAATACAGACTATTTACAGTTTTCTCTTTTCCAGAATATCATGTAAATAGAATTGTATGCCATATAGCATTTTGTGCCTGGCTTATTTCATTTAATATGCTTATGAGATTCATTCATACTTTTGCCTGCACCAGTAGTTTGTTCCTTTTTGTCACCAAGTAGTATCCCATTATATGGAAGTACTACAGTTAATTTATCCCTTCACTACTTGATACACGTTTGAGTTTCCAGTTTTTGATGATTATGAATAAAGCTGCTATATATTTGTATATAGGTATTTGTATGGGGACGTGTGTTTGTTTCTCTTGGGTAGGTACCTGGGAGTGAGGTCATAGGGAAAGTATAAGTTTAATTAGCAAGTTAGTAAATTTAGTTGTCCGGCTGTTTTCCGAAGTGGTTGTCCACTTCTGCAGCAGTGTGTTTCAGGCGCTCTGCTGCCATGTCATCGTTTGTTAGGTCATTAGATTAAAGAAACGTTGTTAGCCATTCTAATAATTGTGTTCTGGTATCTCACTGTGGTCTTAATTTGCAGTTATCTTACAGCTCAGCAAGGCTGAGCATCTTTTCACATAGTGGTTTTTTGTTTAAACATCTAAATGTGAACTCACGATGCTTTGTAGAAGTAGACCATTGTGACCACCTCTTTTATTTTTGTTTATGATTTTATCCATTCAAGTTGGCTTTTGCAGCCATAGATTGTAGCATGTGGAAGAACTTCTCTGTTATGTTTATGTGAGAATGCTACTTCGGACGATTTTTCTCCAAAAAAGCTTGAGCAGGTTGCGTACACATTATGCTACAAGGGGAAGGGGGAACCTGGATACAGAGAATGGCCACTGTCCTCTGAAACTTACTCTGCCTACCATTAAAGGTATTATCTTTTTCTGAAATTGCTTCCTCCTGCTGCCACTGTTTCTGTTAATTACACTACTAATCTGACCCAGTGGGTCTCAAGTCCTGAATAATCATCTCATGATCTCTTTCTCTCTGTACATATCACACCACTCACCAAGTTTTGGTGGACTCTGACTTTTTGGAACCTGTGGCCTCCTTTTTATCAGATTCTTATTAACTTGAGCCTAGACTAAGTCCTGACAGTTTCTCTACTTTCCTATCCATTCTACACATTGAATTTGTGTGCTCTTCCGTAAACATCTCTTTGAAGATCTCGGAAATGTATAACTTCCTGAAGGGGCATGTCCACACTGCATCCTTCACTGTTTTTTCCAGCTCCCTTCCCCCTCTCCATACTTTTTCAAAATTCTTTTCCTCCAGCCAGAATGGGTTTCTCACTGCCTCTGTTCCTTGGCTGATTTCTGAGGTGTGCTTCCACATGGGCAAACACTGTGCGTCTTCCAAAGCCAGTGCAGTTTTGGGTTTGGTTTTTTTTCCTTCCTTGAAGTCTTCCGATCCAGGCCCTGAAGCTTTACCCTATCTTACCTCACATTTGTGTGCATTGCTTATTGGTGTTTAATTGCACACTGTGCTATCTTTAAAACAATTTAGACCTCAGCTTTTGAGGACTGGAACAAGGCCTCAGCCCCTGCATTTACAGATCTGTGACAGACGTTGGGAACACCCCATGAAGTGCCTGCATACTCCTGAGCTGGACGTTGGTCCCTTCACAGCAATGCAAGGATGAGTAAGAGGGTTCATGCTTTTGAGGAGCTTGGAGTCTTTGAGAGAGGCACAGAGTGCCAGATAACGTTAAGGTCTTGGGTCTGTAATTGGAGACTTCTCAAGATAATATGGGAGCCAGTCTCCCTGACTCCCCCAGTCACGTCACTGTACTGCCTCATTTCTTCTGGTTCTCCTTTCTCACAGTACGTAGACTGAGAGTTTGCACAAAAGAAGACTAGACACCATAAAGAAAAAGAAAAGTAAAAGGGGTAGATTATCATATCCAGAATCTCTAATAAGACGATAATTTCCCTCTGAAAATTATGTTGTGTTTGAACTTTCTGGCAGCCCAACCAGAAGAGAAGCATGATCAATTACATTGTTTTTACCTGACAAAGACCCATCACCTATTATTTCATCTTGTCCCCTTGGCTTTGGATACTGTCTTCCTGCAGGTGACTTGCACATTTATGGCTCTGTCACAGACCACCTCCTCCAAGTCACAGCCTCGTGCAACCAGCTTCCTAGTTGACATTCTTGCTCAAGGTGTCTCAGGCCATCCAGTTCGGACAGAACTCTTGGCTTTTATTCTCCTTCTCCCCAGCCTGTTCCTTCCTTGTGGTCGCTGTCTCCGTAACTAGCGCAGGTATCTGTTGCTTGCTAAAGTAGAAAGCTACGGTTACTCCACGGTTCTCCTTTGCCCCTCAGCATGACCCAGCCTGTATGCAAGTCCGCTGCTGGCATAGAAGCCTCTGACGCACCTCCTGTGTCAGTTGGCACATTGGCTTTGGCTGCTCACAAGGTCTCCCTGCTTCTATTCTTTCTTCCCTAAAATATCCTCTCTTGACAGCAGCCAGAGTACTCTTTTAATGAAATCAATCAGATAGTACCACTGCCTGCAAAACCCTTTGGCGGCATCTGTTTGAAAAAAGAAAAAGACCTAGCATTTAAACTGTGGCTGATACAGTCCTCTGTCCCCTGGCCCCCTCTCTCTCTCCCATCTTATCCCCTACCGCGCACCCAGTGCGCTTCAGCCCATACCACCTCCTCGCATAGCCCTGCTGCCTCCCTTTGGTTCTCTGCGGACACGCGAGGGTGGTGCTTGCCTTACCAGGACCCTCACATCAGTTGTGCCCTCTGCCAGGAATAATCGGGATTCATTCCCTCTAACACTGTCCCACTGAGCACTACTCAGTCGTGTGCCTGCTGCGTGCCGGGCATTTTCTAGGGTCTGGGAATAGAGAGGTGAAGAGGAGTGATGAAAATGCCTTTTCTTGTTCACTTTCATTCTAGCTCATGGCCAGCTCCTCCTTCCCGAGGCCTTAGACCACGTGTCACTGCAGAGGAACATGCCCTTTCCACCCGTCTTCGAAGGTCTCTTCTCTCCGTCCCTCCTGAGTAATTATAGCACCTGTTTATTCCCTCCCTGGCATTTTAACAGTGTCTTTAGTTGTGCCCTTGTATCACCTGAAGCCTTAGAAAAGACCCCCGCTGGTGCTGAGCGGATCCCATCCGCCAGCCGTCTCACCCACATCATGCACAACCCAGGGTGGGAGGCCCTGGGGTCACCCCCACTGAACAAAGAGGGGGTTTGGAGAGGTTGTCTTTCATCTGGCCGTCCGAGTCTTGGCTGCCTGTCCAGCACCCTTTCACCATGTAACATTGTTAGTGATTGTAACTCTAGTAATAAAAGCAACCATAGGACTGAACTGCTAAGAGTTACAGGATGCCGGGTGCCATGCTGACCACTTCCCACGGATTATTTCCTCTTCATCTTCATGATGGTTCTGAGACAGGTGCTGTTACTGTCTACATTTTGTAGGTGTGGAAACTGAGGAAGAGTTGGAGCATCTTGCCCAAGGCCACAGGTGTTTTCAGTACTAGAGGAGACAGCCAGGGTTTTGAACCCAGGCAGTCTGAATGCTGAGTTGATGCTCTGAGCCATTTTACATGTAGCCGTGCACATAACACATGATGTCCTCAGTAACGTGTTTGCTGTTTCGTGAGCTCAATGGCTGGTAAAAAGTTGAGGTCCTGTTACATCGGATCTGCTTATTTAGGCATTTCTGCAAGTTGTGTTGATTCATTAACTTGATAGCGTAAAGCTTAAAAACACTGGCTGCCGTATTTTTAAGACTGACTCTCCCAGCGTCTGTGGCTCTGTCCTTGGGCAGGGATTGCATAGCATTCGCTCCGGGAGTCAGCTCTGTGACCCACCGAGGGTGAGCACGGGGAACCCGTGGTGCGTGCGGCCAGACCACGTTGTCCCACGTGTCTGTGTTTCATTTCTTGTGGCTCCTTGCTCACTGGGGGAGGCACTTTGTCTTCTGGTCATTCATATTTACGTTTCTATGTTTTACTGGTCTATCTTTTACTCAGCAGGTGTTTATAACAATTCACTAATTGTTTGAAGGTTAGCATGCCTTCTTTTTCAAGTTCAGTGCAAATTTGGATAACCGTATACATTAACTGGGTGATTTATAATTAGTTTCTTTTAGAAGGATGTTCACAGCTATAACATGCGGGTTTACTCTTACTGAACTTTAGGGAGGCAATAGGCATATTTTGGAAGGAAACGATAAAATTCCCTGTAAGAGTGGTACAGTTTTTGTATCATCTGAATATTGAACAGAAGCGTGCAATGCACTCTAGAGGATTGTTAAGAATGCTGGCAGGTCTAAGTAGTTGCCCAGCAGTAACCAGGAGAAATGCGGGCTTTGAGTTCAGATGCAGCTGTTGAAGCAAAATGAAAAAAATCATCTTGGTTATGGAAGACGATGACACCGTGTGGATGATTTTTTAAGATGAAATCATAACTTTGAAATCAGAGGCCAGTGGATTATTCTTTCAGTCATAGCACACATATTTCACTTTTAGAAATCAGAGGCCAGTGGATTATTCTCTCAGTCGTAGTACAATGTATAAAGCACTGACTTAGATTTTTCATGTGTACTTTGTATTTTTAGGCAAATATTTTTAAAAGTACTTTATAAAGCAGTTTTTATTCAAGTTGAAGAGTAAGTAACTTGTTTATTGTTTTCGATTCTTAATTTGATAATAGTTAAAATGTCCATCACCACCCCTACCCACTACAAAATTCTCCCATGCTGTTCAGCAGTCTGTGTAATAGTGTAGTGGAGGCTCAGTGCTCATTGTCTCTGTGTACACTGATTTCTGGTGTCTGCACAGACATGTTTGGTCAGAACAGAGATTCCTAAGAAAGGCATCCTGAAGACGGAGAAGGGAATGAGAAGCGTGAAAGTGTGTATGTATGTGATTTTTGCTGCACTAAGCTTGTACCCTAAATGAAATATTAACACATATTTAAGGGAAGAAAATGCATATTTAAGGGAACAAAACACCTGAAAATAAGAGCAAAGTAATTCTCTTCTGTACAGGTCACTAGTCGACTTGGAGTCTAAGGTGATAAGGATTTTAGCAAAGTTATGCAGTGAAACAGACATCTTTGAACAGTTCAAAACTATATGAGCATTTGAGTTCTTAATTTGCATCCTGGAAGATATGGGACACTTTGTGCAAAAAGAAATATTAGGATGTTACAGTGTTATTTGATTCAGTTTGTAAAGTAATCAGTGACATCTTCTTGTTTCTAAACTTACTGAGGTAGAGGGAGAGAGATTTCATACTAGGGGAGCTGGGAAATAAAACATTCCTTCTCCTTTGAAGTGGGATTCAGTCTTAAGCAAAATGTTTAGAAAGTTCTTGTTTTGTGTAGTTTGTCCAAGGCAGGTAGTGACATCATGGAAAACTTCGTTAAGGAGACATCATGGAAAACTTAAGGAGGCCAAGTGTCCTCTGTAGCCAGGGTCCTGAGAGGGTGGCGGAAAGGGTGTGGCTTCTGGAGCTCTGGGTTCCTCCCCCAACCCTCGTTCAGCTTGTGCACTCGGGTGCCCATCATCCTTGGTACCTGCAGTTGAGAAGCTGCAGTGATGACAAGGCCCAGCACATTCCATGCAGGTTCTGTTACTGAAGGTCAGGTTTAACCCTGCCTCACCAGTGCCACGGCTTAGAGGGGAGGGGTCAGGACCCTCTGTCAAAAACAATAAAAAGCATACCAGGATTCCTCTTTTGTTTTCTTGCTTTTATTACATTTATCTCCTACCTAGGCAAGTTTGTGAGATAAATAGGATCAGATAGAAGATGACCGTGATGAGTCATATTGACTTTTTTTGGCTGAGACAGTGTGAGAAAAGAGGGAAGTTGGCCAGACTTTAGTGTAATCAGATTATCAGACATAGATATATATATTCAGAAGCACTTTAAAAAATGCCTATAATGATTCCAGTTCCTTTCGAGATAGAAGACTTTGGCAGTATTTGACTTCAAAGCACCCATCTCTAGATTCACATGTAACCTCCTCTGAAAAATGGGAAAAAAGGAGTTAGCTTTGTTTTTTTTTTTTTTTTTTTTTTTTTTAAAGACTTGCTTTCTGGTTATTTGTGAGCATTTTTGGTGCTTGTTTAGTCTGTCTGGGTTGACGCTGCCCTGGGCTGGCGTGGCCGCTGCTCCAGCCGCTCCGTCTCGGCAGACGTCCTTGGTTGATCAGAGCCTCCATCCCACTGAACCTAAACAGAACCTTGGAACCACTTAGTACTTGCCAGAAAGCCTGTCCACCTCACTTTGAGTTATGGAGGTACAACCTACTTGCCATTCCTGGTTTAAATTGTTTTCTGCTGAGCCAAGAATGAGAATTTGGAGTTATGTTTGCCCAGTTCTCATCTTCCCCTCTTCCTTATACGCGGTGAAGTTATCAGACACTGCTTACCATTGTAGGTACTCAGCGGGTACCAAATACTTGCCTACCTTCTTTGTATAAGGAATTGTGCATGGCCCTCTGGGATTCTGGAGATGAAGGTGGTGAGCTCCCTATCCTAGAGAATTAGTTCTGAGATGAGACAACTTTTGAAAGTTAATGAAAGCAGTGACTCATTGTGATTTATATTTTTCTGGTGGTGGTAAGGATAGAGGCTTGCCAGGGGATTTGTTCCCAGATAAATGGCGCTTATCAGTGCAGTCCTTCAATTCTTTCATTTTAACCATAAAAATTTTTTAAAACAGTTATTCTGTACTTAAATATAGCCAACCAAATATGCCTTGGCCAGCAGAATTATTAAAAATAAGCATACCGGGACGCCTGGGTGGCTCAGTTGGTTAAGCAGCTGCCTTTGGCTCAGGTCATGATCCCAGCATCCTGGGATCGAGTCCCACATCGGGCTCCTTGCTCCGCAGAGTGCCTGCTTCTCCCTCTGACTCTGCCTGCCTCTCTGTCTGCCTGTGCTCTCTCTTGCTCTCTCTCTCTCTCTCTCTGACAAATAAATAAATAAAATCTTTAAAAAAAAAAATAAGCATACCTTTTACCTTTTTTTGTTGACCCCTAGTCTATATCATGAGCATGAGTTGCAGTAATTTGTTTTATTTTAACTGTTAGTGATACATTTAGATATGTTAACAAAACGGGACTTTTTGTCCCTAACCAAAGCTAATAAAAGGCATCCAACCACAGATCCAGAAAGCTCAAAGAATGCCCAATCAGAATAAAAATTCCTCTAGTAAAATTTAGCCATATTACCCCCAAAATAATACTTTTTAGCTATAAATTCTAAATATTACTAAACAACTTCGCATTTGAGCCCATCTTGCTTTTGATCAAGAATCATAAATGAGGGGCGCCTAGATGGTTCAATCACTTGGTCCTACTGTAGGTTTTGGCTAGGGTCGTGACCTCAGGATTGTGAGATCCAGCCCCACGTTAGGCTCTGCACCAGCTTGGTGTCTGCTTGAGATTCTCTCTTTCCCTCTCCCCCTCCTGCCATGCTCTTGTCTCTCTCTCCTTTAATAAATAAATCTTTCGAAAATAATAAATGAAATTTCTTTCCCTTTAACTATCAGCACATTTATTAAAGACTTTCTTACAAATTCTTTTTTTTTTTTAAAGACTTTATTTATTTTTCTGATAGAGAGAGACAGAGAGAGGGAAGACAAGCAGGGGGAGCTGGAGAGGGAGAAGCGGGCTCCCCACTGAGCAGGGAGCCTGATGTGGGGCTCGATCCCAGGACCCTGGGATCATGACCTGAGCCCAAGGCAGATGCTTAACAACCAGGCCACCCAGATGCCCCCCCCCTTTTTTTTTAACAAATTCTTAAAGAGTTTATATATTTGAGAGCGAGAAAGCGAGAGAGAGTGTGCACAGGCTGGGGGAGGGGCAGAGGAAAAGGGAGAAGAAGACTCCTGCTGGGCACGGAGCCCAACGTGGGGTTCAGTCCCAGGGTCCTGAGATCATGACCTGAGCTGCAGGAAGATGTGTGACTGACTGAGCCACCCTGGCGCCCCTTTCTTATAAATCCTTAATATCTTCACCACCTGACTCATCAAGAAGGCAAGTACCTTAATATCTCAACCAACCACAGCTTAGACACACAACATATCAACCCACACAAAGTTGGTGCTTTTGACACATCTCAGAATGCTTTCAATCCAGCTGCCGTTATAACTACCATTAGCCTGTGTATGTAAATGATCGCTGATTGTCAGGTAGGGAAAGCCACCTGCCGTTATGAAAACTAGTTCTGTCGGAGAAACCCATTCTAGCCTCTTAGCCACTTGCTGATATCACTAGAGCCATGGTCTGGCAAAAGGGAAAGCTTAACTGAGGTCTTCGTTCTGTCCATTTTTTTGGTTCAAAACTTCGCTTTGGAAATCTCTCTTTAAGACATGTTAGTATATGAGTACTGCACAGAGAGATAATTCATTTAATTGAAAAACAACACTTTAAGCAGCCGGTGCTTCGTTTTTTCAAGTGCATGTGCAAAAACTACACAGCAGCTCCGTCAACTACTGTCTGGAGAGCAGTTGAGTGTCTCTCCTGCGTTAGAAAGTTCCGGTGGTGGATTGACAGCACTAAGGCCTACACAGAGGATTATCTCTTCTCATGTGTTAAGTAAATTACCGTCTCCTATTATCAATTTGGAATCAAGCAGATGATTCTGTTCACATTCCTGTCCTTGTACCACAGAAAGCATTTGGTAAAGTTTCATAATCTTGCAAAATTGGAAGCAGCATAACTACTTTTGAATACAACAGCTGAAGTCCCAAACTGAGTTTTCCTACACTAAAGCCAAAACACTTATTTTCAATTTGTTACTCATTCAGAGGACAATACTGTACATTTGGGTGGATCTTTTGAAGTGAAAAACAAAGCCTTGTCTTCATGCTATACTTTAATAGAAAACACCTGACCCAAGCGTGGATTTGCAGCCATTTCATAGTATTGGGCCTAGTGTTTGCTTTCTATCCTTTGAATGGATCCTCAGGCCTAGTGGCTATTATCCTGGGGGTTAAGTATGGGGTGGGGGGGGGGGCGGGAACCAGATTACATCATGCTGTTCTTCTTCAGTCGGCCTTGAGCACTGAGTGAGGACTGATGGGAAATGAAGATACTGTTTTGTAGTGATACCACTAGGTATTCTGGATTCCCTATAATATCCTACTGAATGATAGAAATAATGTTAATTTTAAAAAAGCCGTTGTTAAAAATTGGGTACCTTTAGACAGTATAAATGATGAAATCCTATCGGGCTTATTTTAGTAATATTTTCTATTTTAGTCTGCTGTACTGATCTTGGTACTATGGTCACATAAGATGTCAACATTAGGGGAAGCTGGATGAAGGGTATATGGAAGCTCTGTTATTTCTGTGACTTTTCTGTGAGGCTCTTAGAAATATTTTCTAATCAAGCTATGGTATGGTAACTTAAGAAAAGTTGTAGAAAGTAAGCTGTGCACCAGACCCCAGGCAGCTGTGAGGATAAGATGGTGAGCATAGTAGATGGTTTGCTTTTGTTCACGTCTAGAATCTTTCAGCTTTACTGTGAATGTTGTCGATTACTGACATTCCTAATCAAAAGACAAGAAGATGCAGAAGCAGAATTAGGAACATATCTGCCTGTCTGATTACTTCTACTTGAAATTTCTCATTGACCTGAGATATTAGCAAGTATGTAGGGATTCATCTGAAATTTTCATTTTTTATCTGAAAAAGAAAGGAACTGGGGCAAATAAATCAATACTAGGTGAGGTATAGAGATCCGCCTTTTTTTATTCTTACTTACTTTGGTGCACAGTCTCCGTCAGCAGAGTTCAGGCTCCCAGCACTGTGGTTCTTCACGTTCGCGTTTTCTGTCCCTTGTCCCCACACTCCCTAGTCCTCTGCCTCTGCCTGCGCAGAAACCATAGTTCGAGCAGAAGCGGAAATACTTACTTAGATTGAGAAATTATAACAATTTAAGATGTTTTGGTGTTCAGGTAGGTCCTTAAAAATATTGTTCACTACAAACCCACATGATTTAAACAACTTTTACGGACATCCAAATATTTTCTTTAATCACTTATATATTGTAATGTAGCTTACTGAAGTCAAGCTGTGTACAGTAACGAGGAATTCTTACAACGTTGCTCATATATTATTCTGTCTACAAGACCCGTGGCTTTGTGGCGGGGGGGGGGCACCAACCAGCTTCAGCTTGCCCACCTACTATCTCTGTGAGCTTAGACAAGTCACTTAACATTGTTTAGCACTGCCCCCACTCCTTTCTTTGTGGATAATACACATTTTCTGAAATTAAATGGGAAATGTAAAATCTTTAACATACTGCCTGGAACATGCTAGGTACTCAGCAAGTGATAATTAATACTAGTAATCACTCATACTGTTGCCTGCACTATATTTTTTTTCCATTTTGCTGAATTTATCTTAAAAAAATACTACTCTTAGATTATTGAAAAGTCACGAACAATAACATTTACTCTTTCTGTGAGTAACCTTTCCTGTCTTTCCAACCATTTTTTTTTTTCAGTTGATCTCAGTCCTCTGGTCCCTACACACATATAAGCAAATCGTCATTTCACAGTACTTTCATAATTCACATACAGTACTTTTTACCAATTAGGTTCTTACTGTTATCCACGGTGGTGTTTAAGGAATTTTAAAGTAGCTCCCAAGTGAAATAATTTGTAAATAATCTTTTTTTTTTTTTTTATAAGCTTGGCTTCTTAACTTTCCAGTTTTTCTATTTAGATAATTCCTTGTTTAAAAAAAAAAAAATTACACTCCTGTTATTTAAAGCAGGTGGTTTTGGGGCAGTGGCCCAGTTTGTTTGTTCACTTGAATATCTTACTATCATCCAGAAGAAATTCTGGTGTGTATGTGGAAGTAAGGTGTCTTATAAATGCTGCTCTCTTTGCTGTGCCACAACTGTAACCTGTAGATCCAAGTCCTTGTGTTTGTATACTTCGTACCAGGTTGTCTCAGACACGTTTCAGTTCTGCTACCTGCCCGTTACAACTCGGCACGTTGCTTAACTTCTCTGAGCCTTAACTTCCCGACTATAAAATGAAGGTAAAACGGCACGTACTCAGAAGATTGTAGGTGGGGTTGCGTGAGTTAATGTGTGTGCATTGTTTAGTGCCTAGAATCCACATAGGTTATAGAGAAGTGTTTATTGTGCTTGCTGTTACGTTCTCTGATGCTGTGTTTGCTCCTGAAGTTTCTCACTTGATTCCAAACCTTTTGGCTCTAGAGATTTCTTTCCAAATATGAAATGATCTCTTTATATATATATATTTTAAAAGATTTTATTTATTTATTTGACAGAGAGAAATCACAAGTAGATGGAGAGGCAGGCAGAGAGAGAGAGGAAAGCAGGCTCTCTGCTGAGCAGAGCCCGATGCGGGACTCGATCCCAGGACTCTGAGATCATGACCTGAGCCGAAGGCAGCGGCTTAACCCACTGAGCCACCCAGGCGCCCCAAATATATATTTTTAGACGAAATTATTCTGGCCAGGTTGATAGTGGAAAGTTACGCTTGTCTATGGAGATTCTGTTTTTAAACTGTGTCTTCGGCCATCTGAGCATTTTGATTAGGTGCCCTCCCCAACCAATTTTTTTCCCTCCTAGATTAGAGCAGGCACTTACGTGAAACCTTCTCCATCACCTCCCCTCCCTCTGTTACACCCTTTTCTGCCCACTCTGTACCCCTGTCAAATACTAGACCTAGGGACAGCTGTTCTTTTTCCCCTTGAAAAAAGTGCCTGAGGTCATTCCATGCAGCTCTGTCTTTGCCTGTGGTGCAGCTGCTGAGGGGCCTGACGGGTCTTACCCGGAGGCTCCAAGTGCAGCATGCCCAGATGCATTCCAAGCCACCATGGGAGAAGCTCGGGACCATGGATGTCACTGTTGGGCTCACCGTCTGCTTCCTGTGTTACCTCCTGCCGTTGGGTTGGGTTCTGTCGCATCTGGAGAACTACAAGAAGCGGGAGTGAAGGGAGCAGTCCTGTCCTTCACCCTGTGACCTGACCACCCGTGGCCTCTCCTGATCATGTCCGCTTTATTCTTGGCCGGATCATGTCCTTCAATTACAGTGACCTCTTCCTCAATCCTGACCTTTCCATTTCTCGATGGTGACATCCTGGGACCACGTATATTGGTTTATGAGGCCCTGCTCAGTAGGGCCCTCCAGTAACAATAAAGTCTACTTAAACCTTAAAAAAAAGTAAAAAAGAAAAAGAAAAGAGAAAAGTGCCTGATACCCAGTAGGTACTCAGTAAATGTTGAATTGATGAATTGCATAACATCTTTGATTTTCTTCCCTCCTGTATGATGTGTAATTGACATGTTAGTTGTTCTCTATTATTGCTTATAAACTGAGCATAGTCATTAGTATTTAAGTTTGTTTCAAGTAAACCTCCGCTCTACGGAGCGCTCAAAGATATCCATAGATTAACGGAAGATGGCCTTCAGTGATTACTGAAAGTCCAGTTGAGGCTTCACATTCCTTTTCTAAAAAGTCACTGAAGTGAGTAATGGTGTTATAGAACTGGCTGTATAGCCCGATAGAATATACATTTTTCCATCTCAAAAGTAAAAAGATGATGGTCTCCTGTTTGGTTTCTTATGCTGCCACCAGTGCTTGTATAAGCTACGCAGACAGTGATGCTTTCTGCAAAAGCACAGAGATGTTTGCAAACATTTAAGCGTTCACTGAAAGGATACCATAGTATGACACTCATAGTAAGACTGTCTTGGGACGCCTGGATGGCTCAGTTGGTTAAGCGGCTGCTTTCAGCTCAGGTCTTGATCCCAGCATCCTGGGATTGTGTCCCACATCGGGCTCCTTGCTCAGCAGGGAGCCTGCTTCTCTCTCTGTCTTTTCCAGCCACTCTGTCTGCATGTGCTCGCTCTCTCTCTCTCTCTCTCTGAGAAATAAATAAAATATTTAAAAAAAAAAAAAGAAGAAGAAGACTGTCTTCAGAAGGCTATGTGTAATTTTTTTTTAGCATCTCTCCATTCCTGAGATGTTCACAAAAATCTATTTGGCAGCGGCACTCTTAGTCTAGTGAATTTAATAAATATACTTTTTGAGTAATCATTCTCATCAGTTAGGTGGAAGGAGGTATTGGGAGACCTTAGAGAACACACATTGTGATATGTCTGATTTGCTTAGTTAGTTGTCGGACTTAAAAAAAAGTTGTTCTCTGATTTCAGACTAAATTACAAAGCTGTAGTAATTAAAACAAGAGGGTATTGGCATTAAAACAGACACATAGATCAGTGGAACAGAAAGGAGAGTTTAGAAGTTATACAGTTCATTAATTCATGACAAAGGAGCCAAGTTATAAAATGCGGAAAGGCCAGTCTCATAATGAGTGGTAGATCTAAATGTAAAACCTAAAAACCAAACATTTCTAGAAGGAAACACAGGTGCATTAAGGCCTGAGTTAGACAAAGATTTCTTAGATGAGTCACCAAAGTGAGATCCATAAAAGGATAATTTGAACTTCATCAAAATAAAATATTTCTGTCCGTTTATAGACACAGTTAAGAGAATGAGAAGGCATGGTTTAGGAGAAAATATTTGCGAATGACTTGTATCCAGAATATATAAAGAACTCTCAAACTCAGTAACTGAAAAAAATTAAAAAATTGTTCAAAACATTTGAATGGACACTTGACTAAAGGCCATCTAGGGAGCAGCACCTGGTTGGTTAAGCATCTGACTCTTGATCTGAGCTCAGGTTTTGACCCTCAGGGTCAAGGCCCACATTGGGCTCCACTCTGGGTGTGAACCCTAATTTAAAAAAAAAAAAGAAGATACAGGGATGGCATAAATGTACATTAAAAGAAGGTCAACATCAGTCTTTAAGAAAACATGAATTAAAACCTCAGTGACATCAGGGCGCCTGGGTGGCTCAGTGGGTTGAAGCCTCTGCCTTCAGCTCAGGCCATGATTCCGGGGTCCTGGGATCAAGCCCCACATTGGGCTCTCTGCTCAGCAGGGAGCCTGCTTACCCCGTTCTCTCTGCCTGCCTCTCTGCCTACTTGTGATCTCTGTTTATCAAATAAATAAAATCTTTTTAAAAAAACTGCAGTGACATATTACTACACACCTGTTAGAATGGTTAAAATTTTAAAATCCCAATAATACTATTGGGAAGGATGTGGAGAAACTGGAACTGGTCAGAATGTGAAATGGTAGAACCAATTTGGAAAATGCTTTTGTAGTTTCTTAACAAGTTAAACATGTTCTTACCATGAGATCCAGCTGTTTCACTCCTAGGGATTTCCCCCAGAGAAATGAAGGCATGTGTCCCTATAAAGACATACATGTAGATGGTCGTAATAGCTTTTTTGGTCATAGCCAGCAACTGGAGAAATTCCCAAATGCGTTTCAATAGGCAGAGACCTAAACACATGATGATCTCTCCGTACAATGGAGTACTGCTTGGCTGTTAAACAGGGATGAAGTATCAGTATAGATGGCGACATGGAATCTTAGGAGAATTCTGAAGGAAAGAACCCAGGTTTAAAAATAAAATGTCCACTTGCCTTTACATATAATTCTGGAAAAATCAAACTCGAGCGACAGATCAGATGAGTTAGGGTGCGATGAGGAAGGGCAGGAAAGAGGAAGGACAGAGAAGGATGCTTGGGCTGACGGATGGGTTAAGTCTGTGTCCAGACTTAACAAGCTGCGTACTTTAAATATGCATAGCTCATTGGACACAGTTGGACACATACTTACACCTCAATAAAACAAAACAAAAAAAAAACTGGAGGGCGAGCTCTGCTGTCAGAAAGCCTGGGTAAATGGTGGGTAATAGTAATAACAGGGCCCAACTTTTAGGGTTGTAGTGAGGATTGGGTATTATAACACGTGTTTAGAGACTAGACCACTGCCTGACTCAGAGCTCGGTTCACCATCTGGTGTCACTGCGTCTTGTCTTCTGCTGGTTCATTTGCTCTTGGTGAGCAAGGCATCATGTCTCTGCCATCTTTTTGCTCAGTTTGCAACTTGATGGGTATCTATTTATATAATCCTCAACTTATGTTGTAAACAGGGCAAAAAAGTGTTTTGACAAATTTTAAACCCAGACTTATGTAATAGAATCTGCAACTTTCAAATATGTGTAATATGGGTAAATATTAAAAAAAAAAAAAGGACTGAGGAATGTGGCCGACACTGCTTTGGACTAACTTGTGAATTGGGTTACTTATATGTTCAGAAATATATGGGAAATATTTAAAATGTTACATTGTCTTAGAGTTGTATCTTAATTTGTACACGTAGGCACAAGTGTGTGTATATCCTACGTATTTCCTGAAAATTGTTTCCTTCGAGCCCTTGAATATAGCTGTCACTCTTGTTTCTTTGACTTATTTTAGAATGCAGTCAAGTCCTTGGGAAAATCACTTATGTCATCAGTGAGGAATGTCACCAAAATAGCTTCTCACTTAAGTTCCCATCCCCAGAGCTAACCCACAGGAGGTTCCGATAAATTCAAATATTTAATAACTTGTATTTTTCTTTCTCCTTAAATGCAGGCCCTGTGGTCCTGGAGGCAGGATCATGTGGTGGATTGTTGGCAGTCAGCGGTCTGTGGAGCTTTTGCAGGTGCAAAGGATTATATTATACTGGGAAAGACCAAAGGGGGGAGAAAAATGTGAAAATATTAACTATGCAAAAACAACATTCTTTAGAAATTCCAGATTGTTTAGATGAAGAGAGTTCCACTAGTTGTTTGAGACGAGAGTGTGTCTTATGGGGGAGACGCCGCGAATGCTTAAAAGGTGTCTGTTTGAAAGACAACCAATTTGTTTTTGACAAATTTTTCTTTTTCTTTTTATCTTTATTAAAGCCTTCACTCAGGCGCTTGGATTATCTTAAAGATGATTTGTAAAGCCCTCTGTGGGCAGAGACCTGCTGTGGGTGCGGGGCTTGCTGTGCAGCTGTCTGCCTGGAGCCCTGCTTTGGGGGTTTCAGTGATTTTTGTAGAAGGCAATGATTCACAGTTTGTGTGACGCGTTTGACAGCACCGCCGATTAACTGCTGTCCGGAGAGCGAGGCTGCTCAGCAGCCTTACCAACGGCTAAACAGGGTCTGGGGAGAAAATGTGGAGATTGAAGCATCTGGGCATTTTCTAGACATTGAACCAAGAGCAAAATGACAATATGCAATACTGTGTTACTCATCACTAAGTCGTGTGCAGTTTCCAGTGAGGTTGTAAAAAGAACTCAGGTGCTTTAAAAAGTTAGGTAAGTGCTAGTTTTAGCAGTCAAAGAGAGAAGTGCATTTTGCAGTTGCAAATAAAGGTAAGTTAGAATTATAGTTGAAATAAATTGAAATGGAGATTTGCCATGAACTGCTAATTTTGATGTGTAGCCACCAGTAAATAGGCAGTTTTAGGATGTCAACTTTATTAGAAAATAATTCTTTTCCAGTTTGTCTCATGGTTGTTGGATTGGTTTTTTTGGCTGTAGTGATGAAGAAAACAGAAAACATGTATTTTATAGGATTCTTTATTAATAATTGGACCCATTTGACTTGTAGAATTGATAATCGAAAAGCATCTTGCCTCTAGACATGAAGCCAGCTCAGACTGATTATGATGAGTAATTGTTTCCACATGACACTTTGTTATTAACTGTGTTCAGCGAGTAGGTGGTCTTGATTCACTTTCCAGAGGTCAAGAGTCTTTACTCCCCAGTCCTTAAATGTTTGATTTTTTTTTTTTTTTAACTCCCTCCAGGGGACAAAGTGAGCATTATGGAAATTTAGTCACTCTGGATAAGGAAGGGCACTTTAAATTTACCAATACCATAAAACTTCCCTGGGAATGAAGCAAGAAGTATTTATTCTCTGGTCCCTTGCTGAAGTGTAGCTAATTCAAAGATTTGCTTACAAGCATTGTTTCTATGAAGGAAATGTGCATTCGCTACAATGTCTTTTTCTGAATAATGCTTTGTAAATAAGCACTTAGATTAGAAGCAGGGGAAGAGAGACTTCCACCGGCCATCCACTGTGCGGTAGGCTCCAGGGGGCTGGTCCGGGGTGTGCAGCCGGCATGCGCTTGCTCCAGGGACCGCTGGCGGCTGCAGGGTGGCGCGGGCAGGGGCTGGCCCAGAGCTACGGACCCGGTGGGGGCCTGCCTGCTGGACTCACAGAGTTGTCCCATTTTGGCTGTGCCCCCAGCTAAGGAATGAGACTTGGGGGCCTTCCTGAGCACTGGTTTCCTTACCTGTAACATAGACGCGCCCCTCCCTGCCGGAGCGGGGACCACGGCGGGCATCAGTGAGGTGGGGTGTGTATTCAACCTTTTACTCCGTGACATCAAACTGCTCGATGAGAGGTATGATTTCTGCTGCAGTAACAACCAGTGCCCAGAAAATGAAAAGCTGTCATCACACTGATTCCTATTCACAGTTGCACAGAGAGAGTAACCTATTGATAGAGTGCCTGCACATAATGATCTCCGGTAGCATGGAAAGTTAGAAACGCCTCCGTGCGCGCTACCATATTTCTTCAGTTGAGGTTCTGGTCAGTGAAGCAGTTCGTCAGCGTCTGTGAAAATCCATTGCATGTAGATCCATGTGTATTTAGCATGCGAGAAAACAAGTATATTTTTGTTTATATCCCTTTCAGTTGGTATGTTGATCATGAGGCATACAGTTACGATTTGAAAACCTTCGTTGATTTAAAACTATTCTGAAACCTTTAAATTATCATTTAAAAATATCCCCAACTTGTGAATAAGTGGTAGCCGGTGGCAGTCTGTGGTGCCGCTGCGCCTTCCACCCCGTGGAGGAACGGCTCCTGCCCCCGGCCGCCCTCCCAGGCCTGTCAGGGCCTCCCCCCTCCGCACGGCTTCTCCAGCCTCACTTAGCCACAAAGGCAGTGACAAGACTCGCCCTCATATCAGAAATTAGATTGTTCATCCTTGTGCACTTTTCCAGTTTTAAAATAGTTAAATCATCATGGATGAACCATTTTCTGTGCTATCTTTGGCACTTTTCTGTGCCCATGCTTGTTTTATAAACTACTTGGCACAAATATCCAAAAATGTCCCCTGAGATTGGAGGTGTTGATGGCTTGTCATGCTCAGAAATTCCCTTGGCTTCTGGTCAGAGGTTAAACAAGGGGGGGGGAAACGACTTTGCCAACTTTCTCACTACAAGCTAATTTTTAAATATAAATCTACAATTCAACCTAAGTAATTATGACATTTGCTACTATAGTGATATGTGCAGAATATTCTGGTGTTCTTTGGTCAGTTTCTCATAATTAACATCTGCTTACATTTTCTAAGAGAGAACAGGACTGAAAGACAGAGTGGGAGGGACAGAAAAAGATAATTTTCATGGCTTGAAATTCCAGAATATGGGGCGCCTGGGTGGCTCGGTCGGTTAAACATCCGACTCTTGGTTTCAACTCAGGTCATGATCTCATGAGTCATGAGATAGAGCCCCTCATCAGGCTCCGTGCTCTGTGGGGAGTCTGCTTAAAGATTTTCTCCCTCTCCTGCTCCCCACCACCGTCCGCACTTGGGCACATGCGCCCTCACACTCAAAAAATGAGTTTTTGGTTTTTTTTGTATTTTTTTGTTTTATAAAAAGGAGAAAAAAAAATTCAGAATAGGGTGAAGGATTTATCTGGGTAGCAAATGAGAAGGCCTGGCACAACCTTGAAACACACACAAAAACCCTGTTGTTGCAGCCCCGTGTGTCTGTCCACTGGTACGCCCCCGAGGCACATGCTGGGGCGCGACAGCTCCAGACTTGTTGGAGGAAGGTGGCCCCTTTGTCTGGGGTGGTCACGAACCTGCATTTGTTCCCTAAGGACATGTGATATGTCATTTTATTGTAAGCTCCCAGTTTCCCCTGAACCTGGTCTCTGAAAGCACTTGGCCTGACATTCCGTGAGAGCCTCCATCTATGGAACCCGTAGAAAATTGCTTCAGGTGTGACGCCACGCAAGCACATAGGCAGCCTACAGTTGCTGCACCGAATAATTATATCCTGTCTAATATGTTAGCATGTTCCTCGTATTTATTACCAGGAGTTTACAGTTTCCTTAAGTAAAAAAAATCACTGCAGGTCCCCAGCCCCCTCCCCACTGTAACCCATATTACATGATCTTCATAGGCCCTTCTTTGCAGCCTCATAAAAAGCATGGTGAGGGCTGGGTAGTAAAGCAGTTCTTGACATTTGAAGACATTAAAATTGATTTATTGATAACTTTCATAAAATGCAGCTACTGTCATAGTAAAATTGGGTCCTATTTAAGTGCATTTGTTTTTCTCTTGGACTTTTCTTCATATTGCTCATAAGAAGCGGCAGTCTGTAAGAGCACATTGGCAGGCAGCCACAGTAAGGGACAGGTGCACTATTGCTAGGGACCAAGACACGTCGGGTGCACTGTACCCATGTTTATGAGAAGACACATACTTTTCAACGTAGGTAAGTGAGGAAAGCCTGAGTAATCAGGAGACCAGTGATGTCTTCACCAACTTTTAAGTCTTCAGAGTTGGTTTAGGAAAGTTTATGAGCATTTTCTTTTCCTTTTTTCTTAAAGGTTTTTATTTGAGAGAGAGAAGTTGGGGGGAGGGGCAGAGGGAGAGGCAGAAGCAGGCTCCCCGCTTGATCCCAGGATTCTGAGATCATGACCTGAGCAGAAAGTAGACACTTAATCAACTGATCCACCAAGACCCCCCAGCTTGTGAACATTTTCAAATAGGATAATGGTGTATGCACTTCTGAGTTTTAACAATCAGGCACATTTTATGTCTTATCACATACTAGTTATCACGTGGTCAAGGAGCACTACTTTTGGAGCTAAGATGCTTGTGATGTTGAGTCGCAGTTCCATACTGTGGGCCCTGAGCAAGTTGTCTGCCACATGGAATAATCCTATGCACACAAGATGCCGTAATTCTCGTGTGCCATAAGCACACAGGATACCATGGTGCTTGGTACAGTCCCACCTGCCGGGTACACAGTAAGCCCAAATATCCACTCCGAGCTTCCCCTTTCTCCTCTCTTTTAGAGGACAAGTTAAAACCACGGGTTTGTAAAAACTACAGGTGCTTGTCCTGGGCTCCTGGCAAGCATTTTTGAGTGTCTGCTTTGTGCACTGGGCTAGAGCCATGAAGGAAAATCACACTTTATCTCTTGCAGGAAAGAGCCTAGACACAGACTTACTTAGTGCCTGTGTCATACTTTTACCTGCTTTTTACAGATGAAAAAACCTGAGGCCTCAATGACCATGTGCTAATGGTCTGGAGTCAGGGAAGTTCACGTCTCAGCTCTGCGCTAAAACCGTCTGTGAGTTCTGTAACCTCACTGAGGCTCAGTTTCCCCCACCGGTTGCATGGGGTAGCAGTTACAGAAGTACGTGTCTCGTAGGGTGCTTTACCTAGAGAATAAGTACTGTATTTAAGTATGGGATTTAAGGCTTGATCTTTCTGACTCTTCCAGAGTTCTTCTGGCTGGGCCCTGCAAATCCTTGCAGCTAGTGAAGGACACAAAGCCGAACACTATCAGATTTGGGGTGGGATAGTACAGATTCATTGCCTAAAGTTGAGTAAGTACCTAAATTTCAGGCAGCTTTTGAATCTGGAGGAAAATGTTTCACATTTTCTTAGGACAAAAGTGGCTAAAGCAAAGGGCGCTCATGTAATTGATAATCTGTAGCCCTAAGGGGTGTGTCCTTTGTGAGTCACCAGAAATGGGACATAAAAGCGCTAAATGGGTACATCTTTCAAAAGTCACTCTTGCCTGCTGCCAGAGTTCAGCGTGAGGATCTTATTTCAGCAACACGTTTAGAAAGGTAGTTGGCAGAGAGCAGATGACCTTCACACACCACAAACTTCAGGGGGAGACGTGCTATTTCTGGAGCATCCTTCGTACAAGTGTTGTGTTCAGCCCCCTGTGAAACTGCAGCCCAGCTCACGGAAGCCGAGTCTTGAGAAAGCCCTTTTGGGTTTATTATTTCTATCTCCTCAGGGCCTCTTGGGGTTTAAAATACATCTTTGTATCACACTAAATAAAATGTCGACAACATATACTGTGGTTTCTATTTAAAAAAAAAAAAAAAAAAAAAAAAAGGTCCTCAAATTCCTCTGTCCATAGGTATGGATATTACAATGTGTGGATTTTCTAAATATCAGTTTGGCAGTCATGGTATTCGGTGGAAGAGAAGGTGGGAAGGAAGCTGTGGGCAAAGTGCCTGTGGAATCAGGATGCAGAGGGGGGCCTGGAAATGTCATTACTCGGCCTGGCCTATTCTCTGAAGCCTGCAAAGACAGAAAACTTTGCCCTTTTAAAAGAATTTAGCTGTTAATACTGAAAGTCCCTGCAGCAGTATGCATATTTCTGTGTGCCCATTTTATCTCAGAGCAGAAAAAAGAGCAGCATTTTGGAGTCTGGGTCAAAAACAGTGTCCCTGGAAGCCACGGGCCTCTGAGAGTCTCCGGGAGCAGTGAGCCTCTCCTACGGACAGTGTGTGTCTGAACACAGACGCACAGCCACGTGCACACACACAGGCCTGTTGCTCCACAAAAGAGCAAGATGAATTATGGGGCCTTTTCCCCCACTTGAGTGTGTAAAGCATTATCCTGTCATCTCTTTCACCATCACTGTGAGAGCCACAGGGCGTGTGGGTTTCGCACATGTGCGCCCGCCCTCTCCTTGAGTCAGGCCAGTGGATGTAATGATAAGGGAGTGATCTCAGCAGACTTAGGAGGAATGAAAAAATAAAAGACTGTGTAATACGGTAAACAATCCCTCCTTTACATGTCTGGTCTTCTTCTGTGTGCAGGTGGATTTGCAGCTGCGGTCACCACGCCTCTGGATGTGGCAAAAACAAGAATCATGTTGGCTAAGGTAAGTGTCAATCTAACACTTAGATCACACGGACACAGCTTGTCCGTGCTCCCCGCAGGGCTCATGTGCATCGCGAGCCCGTGACTGCGGTGTGAGCCGACTGCGGTGTGAGCCGACTGCAGTGTGAGCCTGCTGCGGAGTGAGCCGACTGCGGTGTGAGCCTGCTGCGGTGTGAGCCGGCTGCGGTGTGAGCCTGCTGCGGTGTGAGCCGACTGCGCCCAGCCGGACACGGCCGTTGGTGAGGGGTGCTGCCGTCGTCCTTGTGAGCGGCATCCGCGTGGCACCCCGCCTTCCCGAAATCATGCTCACTGGCGTCGTGTAAGCCGGCAGGGCTGCTGCAGGGCCTCGGCCGTGAGGCCATGCTCCAGGTTGCTCTGTGTTCACGGCCGACAGACGGGAGGCTCAGAGAGTTGCCGCGCTTCCTGCTGTGCAGCGGGTGGGCTAGAGGCACCGAACTCACACCACGTTTGGCCTTCACTGGGTCCATCAGGACAGTTGTCACAGTTTAAAAACATTTTTCATTAAAAAGAAAAATTGTTATGGAAAAAGCTAGACCAAGATGTCACGGAATGCCATGTGCATAACATCTGGGGCACAACCATAGACAAGAAAACGTCCTAGCCTTAGGGAAAAGCGGGACAGTGAGTGTGGGATTCTGTGGGTGGACAGGGCCAAACCCGAGGGAATCGCTCCTGTTTTAAATGGAACGTCGTGCTCTTTATTAAATATGTCGATTAGCTACTTCGGCAAATTGGGACCGTATAGACTGATCAGTGCCTGTTCTCCACACGGTCACTCTGCTTTCAGTCTTTGTCCCGTGAGACAGCAGCTGGTGAATTACCTAGGCGAGCTCTGCGTCGAGTTTGATGCGAGAACCTAGGAGAGCAGCTTCCTGTCCGTCAGGGCTCACCTGTGGGTGGGAGTAGAAGGGCTTCTGGTCTGGTGTGATCCAGGAGTCCTGATTCCTGAGAAGCTCCCACTCTGTTTCAGACTGTCTGAGCAGAGGGCAGTTGGGAGCTGCCCCCTGAGGATGAGCTGGGGAATTTCATAAGGTAATGGCTTCGTCTGTTGTCTGTCATACAGGCTGGTTCCAGCACCGCTAGTGGGAACGTACTGTCTGCGCTGCACGGGGTCTGGCGGACGCATGGGCTGTCAGGGTAAGCACATGCAGGAAGGTGAAAACCCCCTTTCCGCCTCTCCACGGGCTCTTCCTGCCTTTAGCCTGAACGGGATGAAACCCTTTCCTTTCTTCCAATCGTCCTGGTTGGGTCTCTTTATTTACATTGCACCAACATATTGACATTACCTGTGTGAGGTGCTAGTGCATGGCCAAGTTGATGCAGCGTCTAGCCACGTGATCACCAGCCTTGTCCGTCTGGATGTTGGAGGACACCCATGTGCCTGCCCACCATCGCCCCCCCATCACGTTCCGGGCAGCAGCTCTGAGCAAACAGGATTCCAGTTATGGAATGCAGGAATGCAAGCGAGCGAGGGTGACGTTTAGAGGAGAGCACTTGTTGGGGAGACTTCTCACTATGATCAGTAGCAGTTACTTTCGCCACACCCCTGTGTGTGGCGCCTCGCTTGCAGCCCGCTCTCTACTGTGCTCTGTGCCCCAGACTCCAAACACCGTGTCTGAAAATGCCTCCTTGGCCAAACGTGCTTTCACATTGCTTTTACCATCTGTACACGTCTCCGTGTTGGGGTCTGGATGGGTCGCGACACAACAGTGTGTGCTTCGGAATGACCTAGCAGGCGTTCTCCTGGGAGAGCAGAGCTGTGGTCGCCTCCTGGAGGGGGGCAATTGAGGGTAGTGTCGTGGCAGGGTGGTGGCTGGCGGGGACAGCTGTGCGAGGCAGTGCCACCACCTGTCCCCGGGGCTGTGGCGATGACTGACTGGTGGGCTGTGTGCATTTGACGGGTCTTTCTTTCGGCCACTCGATAGCAAGGGGACTTGAGGCCTCTTGGTGAGGACCCAGGTGAGGTTTTCACAGGAGAATGGCCTCATTCTCCGGAAATTCCAGCTGGTAGATTGATTGAAAAGTGGGTCCAGCTCTGATGGGCTGATGCCGGCTGATGACAGGCTTAAGGATTTCGAGACAAGAAGTGGGTGTAACAGGAAGGAGCGCTTGAGCAGGAGCGAGGCAGGGAGTGGCAGAGCGGGGTCCCTGGGCCACTTAGAGTCAACACTGCGTGAGAGTCTGCTTGCTTGTGCCTCAGACACACTGGTTTTGACACAAATTTCACCTTGAACAATGAAATGGTGTGAGAGAAAGAGGCTCTAAAGCCACTTTTTAGTAGCAGGTAAAAGATTCTCGGTGTTTCAAATAGTTTTGAGCCGCATAGAGATGTTGCGTGTAGTAGCCTTTTTAGATGAGAAGTCACAATGCTGAATTTTACGGCCCTCTTTGTTTCATTGCGGCTCCTAGTAGGTTTTATGGCAACCGCCAGTCAGACCGCCACTCTTAGCTCTGTGGGGTCAGTGTGGGCTGCAGTGCATCGGCCTTGCTTGAGATGACGGCCAGATGCGGGTACAGCAGGATGGGCCTGGCCTCCGAGAGCTTGTGGAGAAGGAATTCCTGTGAGGACAGGATCGAGACCAAACCCTCCCCATCCCCACTGTGCTGTGTGCTTGGTGTCGTGTGACTGGGCGACACCAGAGTTAGAGGCAGAGGACAGGCGACCTAAACATGTCTGCACTGTCAGCCCTGAAAAGGTGACTGGGAATTTGGCTTATCATCTCGAGTCTGGGCTGTCCCGAGTATGCACAGTGTGGTCCTTAGCAGAGCATCCAAGCGGCCACACTGGTCATTGAGAAACGCTAGTTTTCACTAGCTTCCTACTAACAGGGGGATAAGAGACACCAAATAATTTGACAGCAGAATTGTAACTCAACGCAAACAAAACAAAACAGTCCCTGCAAACATGGGCCGCTGTTGTAAAACCATTCCTGGGCACCCCGGCCTGCCTCCTGTCTGGTTCCCACACAGCCCCCACAGGCCCTTCCGCTGCCTTGGAGCCCCCTTGTGCGTCTCTGGAGTGTTCTGTGGCCTCGCACTTGCAACTTCCCACCCTGCAGGAAAATGGCGCTGGCCTCTCGGGGGCGAGTGGGGACCCTGCGGTCTCTGCATGTTGGTTCTCATGGGGGGAGACCACGTTCTGGCACCTACTTGGAATATGTGCTCTCAGACCAACTGGTTTCCCCAAAACAGAACCACCACATGCCCTTCCAGCCCAGCAGCCGGAAGCAGATGGGGAAGCCTGCGCCTCCTGCATTGCGCTTTCCTCCTTGTCCTGTTCTTCAGCTGGCTTTGTGTGTTCCTTGACCATGCCCTTCATGGAGGGACCGTGGGGCCTGTGCGCACCCCCGCCGGGCCCCGGGCCCCTCGTTTGTTCATTTGTTCCCGCGCGTGCTCCGCGGTCCGGAGAGCACAGCCCCCTCTGCTCCGGCCTCCCTCTGCACAAACGACTCCGCCGTAAGGCTGTAATTACGTTAATAGATCCAATTGTCATCTAGTGAAACCGTAAACTGCTTCCATCTGCCCTGTGCCAGGAGCAGTGGAGTTCATCGGCAGCAAAAGCTGAACCAAGGCCCAGGTTTCAGAAATGTCTGCTTCGGAGGGAGGGAGGGAGGCTGGCTGGCTTTCATGGCACAGGTGGTCTTCCGTTGACCTCCCTCCTGGCACCCTTCTCTGTGCAGGCAGGGCCAAGAAGGGTCAGCTGCGTGTCAGGCCAGAAGGTCGCAGGGGCCTCTGAGCGGTAATGGGTGAGTCTCTGTCCTCACCTACCACCTCCCGCAAAAAACAGGGTGCATGGTGCCGAGCTAAACAACTTTTCTCCTTGTATAGCTTTCATGGTTACCTCTGGACAAGAACAAGAGGTTCTCATCTTATCTGAAGTATTTTAATGATTTAAATCCCTACTTCCCTAATAAAAGGGCCCGCTAATGCTAAGTCTGTCTTCCTCAGAAGTGCTGAGTGCTACTCACAGGGGAGGTGCCTGACCTATCCCAGCAGCCATGCAGAAATGAGGGGGCGGGCGGGGGGGGGGGTGGTCCCTCCTGTCTGCTTCCTTGGCCAGTCCCTGTTGAGCTTACTGTGCTGTTTCTCCTCTGTCTTAGAGGTTATGTCCTTTTCACATAACCTGGCCATTTTCACTTTTCTTCCCTAGACTGGGTCCAAAGTGTCCTCACTGCTAACCCACTGGTCCTGATTTTTACTGCTTTATAGAATACTCTTGGTAAAAAGGCTCAGTTATCCTAGAAAGGCAGGGAATGTTTCTAGTCTTGCCCTCCAGAGAAGGTTGAGGTGTTGGAATAGATGCTCACCACCTTGCCATGCTCACAGGTACAGCTCGGGGAGTTGTGGCAGAACCCACCGCACAGGTGTGTGTCTCGGCCCCCATGGGCTGCCCACGAGGTGGTTCTGTGCGGTCGCGCTGGTACCGGCAGTGCCTTGAGGACCATCTCTGAACAGACACCTGTGCACAGCCACAGGTTGGCTTTTCGAGGGAACCTCCGGTCTGCGTCCCCCGTAACACTGTTTTCTTTGCCTTTGATTCTTCTGAAGTCACTCCTCCGACCGGCCTTGTGGGGTGCGTGGGGCCTGAACCTTCGAGGAGGTGCTGTCCCCAGACTGTTGGCCTTTCTGGTCCTTCCTCCGGGGAGAAGACAAACAGGGAATGCATGGAGATTCACTTTCCTGTTGTGGCATCACATTTGTGGGCCTCTAAGGACAAAATGCAACCAAGTCCTGGGAGGAGCGGCAGAGCTGTCGGGGAAAAGCTGCTCCAGCTCCAGAGCCTACCTTCCCTTCTTGGCCGGGGGCGGCGGTGGGTGGGGGGCGGCCGCGGCCATGCGTGCCCCGGAGTCAGACCCTGGACTGCCTTACCGTCTCCCACAGACAGAAGCGGTCTGGACGTTTTCAGCAGTCCTGTTGTGGGGACAGAGTTAGTCTTTCTTGACTAATTACTGGACTTAATTGCAAGGCTCACAAGTAAGCTGTTTGGTATTTAGCCATGTTAGCCCACAAACAGCTGGGCCCAAACTTCAACAGGTCTACTTGGGAATGTAATTTAGTGCCATTCTGGGAGGAAAGAGCACGTGCTCTAAGTGCTGTGCGGGGTTAATGAGCGCAGTGTGCTGAGCGGAGCAGGCTGTGGGTGTTGGAATTTAACCTTTTTTACACACACCGATTTAAAAGGAATCTTTCCTCCTGCCTTTTTCCTTCCCCAGATTATTTGCAGGTGTCTTCCCTCGAATGGCAGCCGTCAGTCTGGGAGGTTTCATCTTTCTTGGTGCTTATGAGCAAACCCGCAGCTTGCTGTTGGAAGTTGGCAGAGAGAGGCCCTGAAGCAGGGACGGTGCCGCCTGCTCGGCTCTCAAGAAAAAGGGTGCCATGGGAGCAGCCGTGTGGTCCTCCGCCCCAGGCTCCAATGTGTGAAGACGGGGACCTTGGGGACCTTGAGAATGTCTTCCCCGCTGTCGTCTGGCTGGCACGCTCACAGGGAACGCAGGCCACAGCGGTACTCTCAACCCTGTCCTCAGTCCCCCGAATAAAGCCATGTGTTGATGCTGAGTCCAGGCTGCTTGGAGCCTTCATTTGATCTGTAGCCGATCTCCCACTTCCTGCCCCCACCCCTAGCGGACCGAGCGCAGGAGGCAGAGATGGTGGGGCTGGACCGGGAGCAGGAAGGAAGGGGACTCAGAGGGAAAGTGGGGCCTGGGGCTGGGTGTCTCCCCCTGGGGAAGCTTAGGGCTTTGTTGAGAAACAGTGACCTGCAGGTGCAGGCAGGCCTTATGGGCAGCCATGCTGCTGCTCTTAATTACCCCCAGATTTCCCCTAAAAAACACGATTGTATTATCTTACAGAGAAGCGTCTGGCAGCCCACATGGTGTGTGCGAGAAAGCAAGCAGTTGCTGCTCAGGGCCTCAGTGGGACTGGCTGGCTTCGGCGCAGGAGCGCGCGGTGGGCCCACTGAGGACCTGAGCCCCACTCCACGCTCCTCCATGTGAGACCCAAAGGAGGGGCCGGGGCTGGCTGGGAGAGTGAGCGCGGCTCTTCGTGCCCGTCGGGAAGGGTTGTTGTGCAGTACTGGAAACGACATGTGGAGGTCACTGTTGCGGAGCTTGACTAATACGCTCCAGGTGGAAGAAGAATTCAGACAGAAATCTCAGGAATCTAGGGGCGGTGTATCTTCCCTGCAGCAAAGAAGTATAGGATTTTGCTTTGCTGAGAAGAAATTTTCCCCTTTTTGGGACAACATAATCAAAGGCAGCGTAACTGCATTTTATTTTAAGGGAGTTTCTGGAAGGGAAGGGGGAGAAACGGTGGGTAGAAGAATGCCCCCAGCCACACAATCAACATTTATAAATGAACCTTTATTTTAGACACTTCAATGCTGTTTGTTAGACACTTCAGTATTTTACATGTTTTTCAATGTACATTGTACCAAAATTTCTATAAATAAATAACTTTGTACATAAAAGTAATACTTCCTCTTTCACATTGCCTCTCAGAAGCAGCAAATTCACAGATTTTGTGGAAGTAACAATCAGCTGACTGTCGAGAACACAATTCTAAATGTGCTTACCTTTTAGAACAGTGATGACACCGGAGAGTAAAATTTTACCAACCATTTTGTCAGTCTGTACCTTCAGCTTTTGGGCTAAAGGAACTTGCTTTCTGAGATATTTTAAGGACCTTGTTTCAATGTAATTTTTCCTGAAATACACATTGGCACTTACAAGATGGTTAGCTACAGGTCTCGAAAGTGCAAATACACCCCGGCCAGGGGCCTTGACTTGTTACAGCCCCAGCCCGGGTCTGTCTGTGTGAGGGAAGGACGTGGACAGACCTGCTCCGGATCCTCAGCAGAGAGAAGCTAGCCCTGAAAAGGAGGGACTCGACCCTTTTTCTCCCCCATGGTCAATGTCACGTGAACTCTATTGGCTGAACTAAAACATCACTATTGAAAAATCCACAGGTACCAACACGAGCAGCCTCTATCTTAGTAAAATAAGCCTCAAAGGACAATCGAGTGAGACCGACGACCACATCTGCTTTTCTCAGGGAAGGCAGGCGGGCAGTGCTTCGTTGTTTGGAACGAAGGCTTGTGGTAGATCAACAACCCCCCCCCTTCTGCTTGGCAAGGAACTCCAACTTACAAAAGCCTGGAGGGCAGAGGTCCAGGGCGACACGGGCATCTCAGGACGCCGCAGGGAGGCGAGCTGCGGGAGCACCCCCACGTGAGTGATGATGGGACGTGGAAGCCCGTGCACCTGAAGGAGGGCCCGGGCTGCGCCGTATCCTGGGGGGCTGTCCCGGGAAGTGCAAGGCAAACGCCAGGACTTCCCTTCCGCCCCGCCCTCCAGAAACTCCTGGGAGCAAATGTTTTTAGCTTCTACAAATTCCATCCATGCATTAAGGCACCAGAACTCTTCCCCGCCCCCCATTCCAAAATTAAACAGCAACCTGATACGAAAAATAATATTGTCAAAATTGTACGGTTTTTTTTTTTCTGTTAACCATGCACTAAAGATTAAAATAGCCTCTGCAAAAGATATATAATATATAGGAAATCTCCGAAAACTCTTATGTACAAGGGTATCAAATACTTTTCTGCTTTTGTACACAACAGCCTCTTGCGGTTCTGGGCTTCAGCTGCAAGTCCTTTAAACCACGGACACTCCACTTGGAAGTTTAAAAACTCTGTACACATCAGTGACGCTTGAACTCAAGCTTCCTTACAGCCTCTCCTACTACCTCTCCTTCCTGTAGAGACGGACACAAGAGCTGAGGTAGACCAAGCCTAGATCTTCGGGGGAAAGAGCAGGGGCACGCCCCGTTTCCCTGGAGGCTGTCCTGTCAGCACTGGGGACTCAGGGCTGGCGTCGCACACCTGGGGGAGGTGTCCGTTGGAAAGAAGCAAGTGCTGGCTTTCACTGGGGACGTCAGGAAAGCCCGAGGTGGCTTCGGAGAGCTCGGGACTACCTGGAGTTAATGTCGAGGGAGGCTGGAGGTCTCTCGAGTCCGGCTCACACAACCTTGCCAAAGTCCACGGAGAGGCCCCTGTGAGAAAGGAAGGGGCGCGTCAGAGCTCCAGGCTGGCCTCTTCCCCGCCCCCACCCCACTGCGGGTGCCACCCTGGAAGGCCTTGAACGTCTACCTTTCCCATCTGGAGGCGCCAGTGGCTTTTTCTTCAAGGATGTCGGCATTCTGTCGTGGTTACTGGGGTAGAGGGACCCCCTGCAGTCGGCGCGGGACCCGTCAGCAGTCCCACTGGTTAGAGGTGGCAGAGAATGTTCTCGGTGTGTCTGACTGGACTCCTGGCTACTGAGTGTGCCTGGCTGTGTACTCTCTCTGGTCACAGGCGGAGGACGGAAAGCTTGCTCCTTGGAGTAACCGTCCACACCAGGGTTGCCGTCCCCGCAGGCCACCGGGCTGCTGTGCTCTGCAGGACCGAGCAGAGAAGGATCACAGCCACCGCCCCGGAGCTGTGCATCCCCGCCAAGAAGTGGGAGCTGGCTGCATAGGGAGGCTGGGAGGCCACAGCCCTGCTTCGACCAACTCTCTCAAACCTCCCCTCTCTCCCAGGCATGGTTACAGGAGGAGGACTGGGTAGATACCAAGCCATTAAGGAAGAATGGGCCCTCCGTGTCTCAACAGTTCAGAGGAATTGCTTCATGAGAGAAAGTGGTCCTACTCTTCCATCACAGAAAAAAATTCCCACCGCATGACACACCATGTGCTGTCAGGAGTCTTCAGAGTAATTAGAAATACAGCCTCAAAAATAGGCCTGGTGAAAAGGTGCTTCAGGTTGGCCTTTTCCTTTACAAATCTGGAAAGTTCAAGGCCAGGCTTACCACCCCACAGATTGATGTAAGAGACCTGCTACCTCGGAATCAGGAGAGCCAGGCCCCAGCTTTCTGTTCATACACCTAATACCAGATTCTGAGACAGACCTAGACCCATAACACATCTCTTGCTTTCATTTCATGAACAGGTCTACCTGAATTTTTATTTTGAGAACGGAAAACTCTTGCCGAGGAGAGAGCAGCTCTTACCCGTCTTCTGTGGCCCCAGCCTCTGCGGCGCTTTCTCCATCACGGTCCAGGGCTCCTTGTTCGAGCCCACGCACAGCTTCGGCGGCCTGCACATGATGCCGTGAGCGTCCGCCTCTGAGAAGAGGCTGGCGTCCCTTGGACAAGTACCTGCAGTAGATTCCCACAGTTAGAAATGATGGGCTCAGCTGGTCAGAGGAAGCTTGATGAGAACAAGCAGCAGGAACTACAGAACAGTCCTCTTGACAATAGTCTTTAAGGTGGGTGCCTGCTGACCAGCAGGAGCATTGGTAACACAAGCCACCCCCGCAGGCAGGCCTTTCAGAGTGTTCAGGCTGTGCCGGGGAGCGGTGCCTGGGAGGACAGACGTGCCCCCCATAAGCACGCAATCTCCCCTGTAGCGGTAGCTCACCCTGGGAGAGCTTTCTGGTAGCAGAGATGGACCACAGAGCAGGCCTGGGCCCAGCCCTTACTCAACAAATGGACTGGTTTCAGGGCCTGTAATGTCCTTTGCAGCTTATTCAATCCTACCTTATCCTGACCAGGAGATGCTGAGCCCAACAGATCAACTTTCTGGAGCTAGATTTTTTAACAACATGCACAGGGTAGGGCCAAAAAACCCCAACAGAAGGCTCGAGTCTGCCAGCCTTCAATGTCAGATGCGCTCAGCATGAGACCATGCATCTGCCCTGGGCAGGGGCGGGGGGCTCCTGAGGACAGGGTCGCATCGGGCTCCGAGGCCTTACCGTTGCTCTCGATGTGCCCGTTGGCCTGATGGCCACCCTCAGTCCTAGTCACAGTTTCCTGCCGGTCCGAAAGAGTTCCCTGAGACGAGAGGTAGCTTGGAACATCCGGTGGCACGATGGTTTCATCTGCAAGGAGACAGGACAGTCAGATAGCAGGTGTCCCCGTCCTCCGTGGGAACAAGACGTGAGAACACCCATGTGCGATCAGGCCCAGACACAAGCTTCTCCCAACGGCAGCCACCCAAGCAGTGCGGAGAGATGGTCCAGGGGGCCCAGCTCAGCCTCACTTTCCACCTGGGTGTAACAGACACAGCCGTTGGAGGTCTGAGTCCGAGAGAGTGTGAGCGGGCACACAGGGATGGTGAGGGAGCCAGCACAAGCAGAGGCATGACCCCAGGAGGTCACTGCGGTGACAAGCCAGCACGCGGCCGCCGTGCACAGGCCCGAGGCACCCTGCCTCCTCGCCAGCAGTGGCTGACCTGTGTTGGTGACGCTGTACTCCTCGCTCTTCTTCCGGGTCTGGTAGATGATGCACACCCAGACCAGCGACGTCAGGACGATGCTGCACACCACGGCGATGGTGAAGATGCCCACGGTGCCGCCGTCCCTCCTGCAGCCGGGGGCGGGCACGACGCTCAGCTGGCTGTGCGCGCGCTCCGTGCCCAGGGTATTGGAGATCTCGCACGTGTACTGGCCCGCGTCCTCCACCACCACGTTCTGAACAATGAGCAGCTGGTTGCCGGGCGTGAAGTGGTGCCGCTCGGTGAGGCTCAGGGGGCGGCCCCCCTTTAACCAGGTGATGCGGGGCGTAGGGTTCCCGGTCGCTTTGCACTGGAGCGCCACCGTTTCTCCTGTGGACACCACACGGTCTTCCAGGGGCACCACCAACGATGGGGTTTCTGCAGTAAGTCAGAGGAGATGGTTATTCTGGGGGTCTGCCCTGCCTTCTGGATAGATCTTGGATCAGAGCTTTTTGGGAGACCTGAAACTGACCATATCCTGACCGTTCTGGAGGAGGAGGAACTCCTGAGCCACAGAGAAGCCCCTTCTCTCCCCCACCTGTCCTGTGCCTGGCTTGTGTGTCTCTCCAGCGGGAGACCCCACCCACCCAGCCCCCGTCCAGCCCAAGTCAAAGGGCAGTCAGAATGTTCCATGAAAGCCCTACAGAAAATATTCCCTTAAAAAAAGAACCACTTGTTGTGCTGTTTTCTAACATTTTCCTGAACATTTTACGCAAAGGTAAGCAGCACAGCCCACGCGGCCACAACCAGGTGCCCAGAAGGGGTGACCCCTTGCCCCCTCCACGCATGCATGGCCTCCTAGACTCAGGGTGTGAGTGCTCGGACCGAAGACTGTCAGGGTGGCGTTGGCGGAAGCGATGCCGGCCGAGTTCTGGGCAGTGCAGCTGTACACGCCCATGTCCTCCAGCTTCACATTCGTGATGAAAAACACGTCGTCGTCGGGCATGACGTGCATGCGTCGTTCACGTGCGGCGGGGAAGTCCGTGCCTCCGTCCTTCTGCCAAGCGATCTGTGGGTTAGGGTGGCCGCTGGCGGCACACTCGAGGCGGGCCGTGGTGCCAGTCCGGATGGCAATATCGTGCGGTATTTTGGTGAAGGATGGCAGCACTGCAAAAAACAGACCATCAGGCTTGCGGGAAGGAAGAGCTAGACCAAAAGCCGGGACAGTCCTCTGGCGAAGAGCCCCCCTGCTTGGTGGGTGTCTGTCCCCTCCCCGCCGTCTGTGCCGGCATCTGCCTTGACCTGCTCCCACCGCCTGGGAGAGGAGCAGTTGGCTCCCCCAAACAGCCAGCCTCTCCCGTCCATGGCTCGCTCTTGTGAACCCGAGGCTGCCTAGTGCCCCCTCCCATGGCCATCTGTCCATGGGCGACAGCCCATAAATACCGGGCACGGATGCCTGCCCTCGTTAACCACCAGAACAGAGCCCGGGAGACACAGGGATCTGCTCCAACAGGACATAAAGACAGGGGGAAGGAGGACATGCCCTTGCCCTGGGCAGGGCAATGGGAGGGCCCCTCCCTCTTGGGGAAACAGAGGCAGAGAGGCGGTGTCAGGCCCCATCACTGGACGCTCGCCAGCTGGGGCGGTCAGCCAGCTTCCTTCTGCTCCGCTCCCCGAGCCAGCGGCCAGCACCCAGCAGGGTACCACTGCGGTTCCCGTCGGGCTTCGGCAACAAGTCTCACAGGTCACGGAGCTTCTGATACAGACGACTCCATCAGAATAAGCCAAGACCACAGGCCACGTGTGGGGTAGAGAATGGGTTTTCCGGTGGCCTTTAAGGGCTTCGGGACCCCGGTTCTAGCACTTAATAACTGAAGGCTTAAAAACCAGGTTACGGTGGGGGGCCGCTCAACCGCTCTAGCTGTCGGCTCCTCTTCCGCCCTCAACGGTGACGGCTGGCAGCCCTGAGAAAAGCCACCTGGAGGGGCTCCAAAGCTCAGAGGGCAGGACTTTCCCCACAGTCGGGTATGCTGGGAATCTGGACGCTGGAATCATGGTTTGTGGAGAATAATAAATGGATAAAAATATGAGGCTTGGGCCCATCATTGCATTTAACATAATAACTGGATTTTAAAAAGTCACTAGACTTGATCTCAGTGTCCTGGGATCGAGCCCCGCATCGGGCTCTTTGCTCAGCGGGAGCCTGCTTCCTCCTCTCTCTCTGCCTGACTCTCCGCCTACTTGTGATCTTTCTCTCTGTCAAATAAATTAATAAAATCTTTAAAAAAAAAAAAAAAGTCACTAGAAATAGGTAAATCGCTGATAACAACCCTTCAACCTCCAGAACTTGCTCTGGGGCCCCCGGCACCAATGACACCAGCAACAGCCATGACGCCAGTGTCCCATGAGGCTCATGCGTCTCGGGGCCGCATCCTTCTGACACGGTCATGGAGAGCCGCGCGCGGCGTAAGAGGACTCGCGCCCACGTGAAGAGAGCTGCCTTACCGTTCACGACGAGCCTGGCCTTGTGCGAGTACGTGGAGCCGAAGTGGTTGGTGATGACGCACTGGTAGCGGCCCTCGTGCCCGAAGGTGACGCGGCGCAGGTGCAGGATGGTGGTGTACTCCATCACCTTCCCGTCCTGCGCGCGTACGTGGGCGAAGTTCTCCATGTCGGCGTTGGCCAAGACCTCGTTGTCCTTCTTCCAGGCAAATGTCATGGGGGAGCTGCTGCTGCTGGCCGCTGAGCACGTGAACCGGATGTCCTTGCCCACGACGGCCATGGTGGGCTCCGGCTGGGTGATGATCTGGGGCTTCGGTAAGTCATCTGCGGAGAGGAGAGCCACACTGAAGAGCCTCCCGCCCGGGCTCTCCGGACACAGAGGGACCGCGTCTTGCAGGGTATCTATCTGCTCGTCCTCAGCTCCACCAGACACTGTGAGCGAATCGAACAGGGGATCTCTGGCCTTCTCTGATGAGAAACCCCTGAGCAGGGGTCACCTCTGTGACCACACCTCCGGACTACAAACCCGTCCGCCAGTGCTCCTGCACCAAAGCAGGCATTTCAAGAGTTTCCGGGAGAATTTGCTTCACTTGCTCATCTTACAAAACACACTAACAGACAGTGAGGACCCGTCAGTCGGGAATGCACAGACCCTACCCACCAACTTCACGCCAAGAGGCGGGGAGTGAGAAGCATTTCCAGAACGCGAGACAAACTCTTCCAAAAATCTGTACCTCCATTAAAGCCACAATAATACTGGCAAAGTGGTTGTAATCAACTTTTTCAGAATTCTGGAAGGCTGTAACAAGCAAAGGCTGTAACAAACTCATGGAAGGTTGACTCAAGAAAATGCCTGAATCTCAAGAAGGAACATGAGCTTTGTGGCATCTAATTCAGCTTAAGTTCCATGCCTCTCTGCCCAGCTTTGTGGTAGCCTTAAAACCTGGCAGCCTAGTGACCACCGAGAGGGGCAGAATGGCTGTGGAGGCCCCACACGGACCCCATCCTTTGGCATTATTTGACCTGATGTGGTGGGCTCAGCAAGGAAACCCTGGTCCAAGTCACATGACAGAAATGAGCAGCCCCTAGAGGTGAGGCAGTATCCACTGGAGCCCGCAGGAGGCTGGCCCAGAAACCAAAAAGGAAAAGAAAGCAGTCAATGAAAAGGTCCCACATGCTCCTAAAGCTCTAGAAGGCCACGTGCAGGCACAGGGCTATCTGCCTTCCCCAAGAAAGCCCTGGGAGGAGCCTCACTTCCCACCTGTGATTACAAATCAGTGCCAACAGAAGTGGTCACATGTCCTCAGCACACCAGAGATGCTGGGCAAAGGACAGGAGACCTTCTGAGGTGACTGAAGGAGTCTCTGTCCAGTCCTCAGCAAACCAGGGGGCACTTCAGTGGCCACATGAAGAGATTACAGTCTTTGTCCAGGAAAGTCACTCAACAAATCGTAATAATAAACAGAACGACAGCAAACCAGGAGCAAGACGGAAGGAGAAGCTGATCTCTGGAGTTGCCACATGACTTTAAAGGCTCAGTTTCCAATAAACTATAAAACAAAGAAATGGGTGGGGAGGAGCAGTCAATGGAAGCTGTTCTTGAGGAAGCCTAGATCTTGGACCTAAATAAAAACTTTACATTGGCTTTATAAAATATCTTCAAAAAACTAAAAGAAATCATGTCTAAGAAAATGAAAGGAAAAGTGTCAGAACACTTTCCCAGCAAACACACACCACCAATAAAGAACTAAAAATTGTAGAAGTAAACCAAATATAACTTTGGGAGTTTAAAAGTATAATAACTGAAATTAAAAATTCACTAGAAGGTCTCAGTAGCCCCACTGAGCAGGCAGAAGGGCTGGTGAAATCGAAACTATCCAGTCTAAGAAACAGAAAGCCGTGGAGTTAGCTGAGAACAGTCCCAGAGACCTGTGGGACATCAAAGCATCACAGCATACAAATAATGCGAGTCCAAGAAGAAGGAGACAGAAACAGTATTTGTAGAAATAATGACCCCAAACGTCCCAAATTTGGTGAAAAACAGGGACCTACCCATCCAAGAAGTTCAACAAACCCAAAAAAGATAAAGTCAAAGATCCCCACCCAGAAACTTAATAGTCAAACTGTCAGAAGCCAAAGAATCTTGAACAGGAGAGCTGCACCCAACACAGAAGGGATCCTCCGTGACGTGAACAGCTGATTTCTCATCAGAAACCATGGAGGTGAGGAAGGAGGTATTTTCAAAGCACTGAAAGAGACTGGTCAGCTATGAAATCTGTATCCAGCAAAACCGTCCTTCAAAAGTGAAGAAGAAACTAAATCACTCTCATATTTAAAAACAAAAAACCTGACAGCATTCGCTGCTACCAGACCTACCCTACGAGAAATACTAAAGGGAATCCTTCAGGCTAAAATGAAAGGACACATAGTAACCAAAATCCACACAAAGAAATAAGCAGCATGAAAGTAACTACATATGTAAGTATGCAAGTACAGCATATTTTTGTAATGCTCTTTTATCTGATGTAAAAGGCAACTATACAGCAATAATCACAAAACTGTGTTGACAGGCCTGTGATAAATAAAGATGTAATTTATATGATAACCACACCACAAAGGAGGGTCTCCACAAATGGAGCTTAGTAGGAGCAAAATTTTGCATACTACTGAAGTTAATTTTATTTTTAATCTGAAGTAGATTGTTTTAAGATGTTAATTATAGTCCTTACACAGTCATTAAGAAAATAACTCAAAAAATACTAAGATAAACAGAAGGGAATTAAAATGGTATATCAGAAGATACCTAATATGAAACTAGTCAGTAATGAAGAAACACAGGAACAACAACAACAAAAAGATGCCCAGGAAGCAAATAGCACGGAGTGAATTGTCTTATCAGTAGTTACATTAAACCAATCAGTTAAACCCTCTTGTCAAAATGCAAGATTCCAAAATGGATTAAAAAAACCCATGACCCAGCTACATGCTTTCTTGTTAAGAGATACATTTTTGAGTCAAGGTCACAAATAGGGAAATAGTTGCCAAAAAGAAAGCTACAGTGTCTACACCAATATCAGATAAAATAGCCTTTAGGACAGAAATGGTTACTAGGGACAAAGAGTCATTTTTTATAATATAAAACAGTCCATCCCAAGACCTAAACATGAAACATATACGCAACAGTAGTTTGTAGAACTCAATACTCCACATTCAATGATCGGATAAAACCATGAGGCAGAAGACCAGCAAGGCAAGAGAAAACCTGAATGACTCGATAAGCCAAACAGACCTATCAGGCAGATATCTACAGAACATTCCACCCTACAGCAGCAGAATAAACATCTTCAGTTGCACATGGAACGTTCTCCAACAGAAACCATATATAAGGCTACAAACAAATCTCAATACATTTAAAAAAAGACAGAAATCATACAAAGTGTCTTTAATGGCAATAAAATGAAGTAAAAAATCAGTATCAAGGAATACTGAGAGTCTAATTTTTGGAAACTACATGATACTTCTTAAGTAAAAGAAGAAATCGTAAGAGAAATTAGAAAGTATTTTGAGGTGAATGAAAGTGAAAACAAATACCAAAACTTAAATGCTGCAGCCTAACAGTGCTTCCAGGCAGATTTAGAGCTGTAAATGCCTACATTAAGAAAGATCTCAAATTAGTAACATTATCATTTTTAAGAAATCAGAAAAACAAAGCTATATCCAAACCAAAGAGAAGGAAATAGTGATTAGAACAGAAATAAATAAGAGAAAAATAGAAGGGGGAAGAATCAATGAAAACAAATGTTAATTCTTTGAAAATACTAACAAAATTGAAGAAACTGTAGACTTGTACAGTGGAGAAGTGGGGAGAAGACTTCAGACACTAAAATTAGGGAAAAAAAACAAGGCACATTACAACTAAGCCTACAGACATCAGCAAGAATACTATGACTCCTCTGTGTGCCAACAAATGAGAAAACATCATACACGTACAAACTCAGAAAAATACACTACCAACACTGACTCAAGAATAATCAAAATCTGAATTGACAGTAACAAGTAAAGAAACAGAATAAATAATTTTAAAACTTCACACGAAGAAAAGTCCAGACTCAAATGACTACTACTCAAATTTTGGGTAAATTTTACCCAAAATTAAAGAGTAATTACCACTAATCCATCACCTAATCTTCCAAAAAGACAGGTGAGAAGTGAACATTTTTAGACTCCACTGTATGAGTCAAGTATCCCCAGATGATAAAATTAGACAAAAACAAAACTATAGACCTTTATGAGTACAGATGCAAAAATCTTCAACAATATAAAAATACTGGCAAACAAAATCCTACAACATACAGAAAGGATTATAGACCGTGATGAAGCTGGATTTATCCCAGGAATGCAAGTTTGGTTTAATGTCCAAAAATCAATGTAATACACCATATCAGTAAAGGGAAAAAATCCCATTGATCACCTCAGCAAATGTGGAAAAAATATTTGACAATATCCAACACCCCTTACGATAAAAATACTCAACAAATTACAAATTGAAGGGCATTCCTCAACCAAAAAAGGTCATCTATGAAAAACGCACACCACCACATCTCATGGTGAAAGACTGAATGCTTCTCCCCGCCTCAAGAGAGACAAAGATGTCTGCCCTCACCACTTCTGTTCAGCACTGCACTGGAAGCTCTACCCAGGGCCATCAAGCAAGAAAAAATAAAAGCTATCAAGATTGGAAAGGAAGAAGTAAAACTCTTGATTTCGGCTCTGGTTATGGTCTCAGGGTCATGAGAGCGAGCCCTGTGTTGGGCTCCGTGCTGGGCATGGAGCCTGCTTCAGATTCTCTCCCCCCTTCTGCCTCTGCCCCTCCCCCGCCTGGACTCATGACTTGCTCGCGGTCTCTCTCTCTTCCAAAAAAAGTACTGATATATAGTAAAAAAATTACGCTGTTATAAAAACTAGTCACTAAAGACCATATATTATAGGAGTCCATTTATATGAAACATCCAGAACAGATAAATCCTAGAAATACAATGTAGAGTCATGGCTGCCAGGGCCTGGGGACAGAGGCGCAGAGGGTGTGACTGCTGTGAACACAGTTTCCCTTACAGGTGATGAGAATGATCAGGTAGATGGTAGTGGGGTTACACAACTCTTCAGTATTCTGAAGACGACTGATTGCTGACCTGACACAGTGACTTACAGAATCATGACACAATAATCTTCATGGTAAATACAACAACACTTTCTTGCCCTCGAAGAGAAACTCCCTACCTTCCAACCATCATCCCTTCTCCCTCCTCCCTAAGCCACCAGTCATCACTGACCTCTCTACCACCCCTGCAGCGGCCCCTAAAGGGGGACCTATTCTGGACATGACATTCACTCCTTCTGGACTTGTCATGTAGATAGAATCCAAGGGTTTGGTCTTTTGCAACCGGCTTCCTTCACTTCAAATATTTCAAGGTTCATCTGTGGTACGAACGATCCCTTTCCATGGCCCCGTAACACTCTAGAGCATGGCCGTGCTGTTTCGTCTGTCCCAGTGATGAGCGTCTGGATTCTCTCTACTCTCTGGCTATTACGAAGAATGCTGCCACGAGCATTTGTGTCCAGGTTTTATGTAAATATATTTGTTTTTCCTGGGTACATAACTAGGAGGTTGTCCTATGTTTAATTGTCGGGGACACTCCCAAACTGTGTTCCAAAGGGGCCGCGCCGGTTTCCATTCCCACCTGCAGTGCAGGAGGGTTCGGACATCTCGCCATCCCCACCAACACTTGCTGACTTTCTGATGCAATGCTCATGGGTGGGAAGCGGTTGGTTTTTCCATTTTATAAAGAGGAGGAAGACTCACGAGCCTGAGCTACAGTGTGGCACAGAGAGCTGCTGCACCTCAGAACACCCCGAACACGCCAGGGCCATAGGCCGGAGGCTGGGCGCAGCAGGGCCCACGTCCCACAGGGGCTCATCCAAAGGGGAAGACCATGCCCTGGGACAGGGAAAGGGAGGAAGGCGCAGAAAGCTCCATTTCAGAAAGGCTGATTGACAACTGAATGGTCAAGGCCCAGGTCCCTGGTGAACAGCGGACTGCACGCTCTGTCCCTGGGAATGGGAGCTGGAGGCACTTTCACATTCTGCACAGACATGCCGCACACGGAGCCCGGAGGAAAGCTCATTCTGGAGGCCTGTCCCGCACTCCGTGTTCTCTCAGGGCTGCTTGCTGGACTGGACCAGCACGAGGGAGGGTAAGCCCACTTTCAGAAGCAGTGGTGATGGTGGTGGCGGGCGGAGGCGTGGAAGGGGGGCACCTGTGTTCGGACTGCAGCAGGCACACTGGCTGGTGCTCTGCCCAAGAAGTAGGGTGAAGTGGATCGCGGGGGTCCCCACACTGCTAGGGTGGCTCCCGGTTGGGATCATCACACCCAAGGCAGGGGGCAGACAGGAGGACAAAAGGCAGGAGGGACTCACGCCTGCTCCCGAGCTCCCATCTTGCCTGGGAATCCACCCTCGCTCCTGCTTAGAGACCCCGAGCCCTGTCTCCAGCCGGCCAGCCTCTCTATGCTCTGTGCAACCAAACACGGGACTCCGAGCACCCTTGGTCAAGAAAAGATGGCGAGACCCATGTTCCAACAATCAGAAGGAAGAAAGAGTATAAGGTTACAAGGGCAGACTTCAGTGGTTTGGAGAAACAGCCAGAGTGCAAGTCAACAACAAGGAATTATTTTTACTACAGTAACTGTTCTCATGAGACTTGTTCTTCCTGTGTTTAACCTTTCATTCCTGGGGCTGGAAAGAAACACACATTAAAACCCCAGCCTCCTACACTGAGTAAATTCACAGCCAAACCTGGGCACCAGAGCCGTCTTCAGACAACACAACTTTCTTCCAATAACTGATTATTCTGACTTGTAACTGAGGCAGGACAGGCTCCCTTCTGTCCCTTCTGATGAAAGGCACGTCCTCCCAGGACCACAGAATGAGGCGTCCCTGCAGCAAATACTATGTGTGGTTTCCGTGGGAAATCGGTTGCACCCAATGGCTGACTGGTAAGCAGGAACCGGGGTTTCCTCTGATCACAGGAGTCACTCCCATACGGAGGGGTTCCTCCTTGGCCTCCCGGCCCCTCATGAGAAAAGTCACAAAGGCCCATCTTACCGCACACGAAAGTCTCCGGTGGCACGGAGAAGATGCTCCGGCCCTTCAGCGCTTCGGGGTGGGCACAGGTGGCTGTCACCAAGGCCTGCAGCATCCTGGCCACTAGCCACGTGGGCAGCCACTGGAGCTGGCAGTCACACAAGAAGCTGTCACTGCTGATGTGGCTGAAAGAGAAACAAAAGGGGTGTCGGAGGTGTGACCTCAAGACAGGGACACCCGTTGGTGGACAGATTCTTCCCCTCTGTCACCTCTGGTCAGCTTCCGCTGTTAACACCAGCAATCTAGGAAGGGAAAAGATTTTTCTCCGTTCTTCTCCAGTGACCTAGAGCAGGACATCCCATCTACCTGGAGATTTTCACAAAATGCAGGTCGGGCTCAGGACGTTGGGGTAGAAGCCGAGATCTGTCCTTTCTAACAAGCCCCTGGGTGAAGCAGACGCTGTGGGCCTTACTGACCCTACGGCTAGCACAACCCCGAGTGCACGTGTGCGCAGAGACGGGCACTCACTGCTCTCGAGTGACCCCACGGGCACCATCTAACCTCTTCTAGCCTCTGACCATCCGACATAGATGAGAAGCCCCGTCCCCCCTGCTTTTTCCCACTCTCCTGATAAGCCATGGGAGCTTCCAAACCCAGTCTGAGACTTTGATCTAAATCTGAAACAAGTTCCGAGAAGTGTTCTTTCTCTACATTGCTGTTGATTTTTTATTTGGCACGGCTGCCTGTTTTCTTACTTCCAAACTGTAAGCCTCACCAGCGTGGTTCCCTCTTGTTTGTGTCTTTGTCTCTGCACCAGCGTGACCCAGGAGGCCGGCAGAACTGGACTCCGCTCCCTAAACAGTGCTTGTTAGTTAATTGCCACTGCCCAGGGAGCATGAGAATGCACAATTTTGGTTTTGTGAGGCTCCAACCAAAACAGAGAATATTTTCTTTTTCATTTCTCAGCAACTGAGGATAAGTTTTTCAAGCAGAAATCGGAATCACCATCTCAGCGGACATTCCTTCCTGAGGAGTCACTTGAAGATAAGTCAACCGAAGAGTCTAGCTGCCCTGTTCCTGGAAGACCTCAAGGCCGTGGGCTCAGTGATGGAGGCCAGCCCACACCCCACAGGGCCGAGGGAGAAAACACATGAGCCCTCCTGTCATCAGCTGCCTCTAGTACACGGTGACAAGAGGGGGCACAAGTATACTGAGAAAGCCCACAAGCATCATGTGGGCCACTATGAGAGCAGTAAGCTCCTCCACACACCATTTTCCCCACATGTCAACCACGACATCAAATGGGCCACCTTCTGGTTTTCCTCTATTTCACATGGGCTTTCTAAGGAGAGAACTGTCAAATTAGTAAACAGTAGGGAAGAGTGACATGCAAGCCAGAGAACCCACTGCTAGCTACATTCAGGAAAATCTACTCTTTGGTTCTGTTCCTCGTGATTCCCAGATTAACTATCTCGTATTAAAATACTTTTAGAAGGTGCTTTTTCAAAGACTGATACAACTGACCTCAAAGCCATTCTAACTGGGGCGTCTGCCCACATCTGACCTTTAAATCAGCATTGGATTTTATCTATTTATTTATTTATTTTAAAAATTTGTGCATTTGTATCTGATGGGCAGGTGGCTCTGCTCTTCGAGGTATCAACCTGCGGAGCTAGTCCAGTGGCAGGAAGGCCCCCACGGCCACGACTGAGGAAGTGGCTGACTCCCGCCCAGGACACCGGCAGCTGCTGCAGGGGGGCTGTGGGTGGTGGCCGGAGAGGCTGTCACCACACACCAAAAACGCTGCGTCCGTGACGCACAGAGAGGAACTCTCCCGCTGTCAGAGAGCCTGAGTGAAGTCTAGAGGAAGACACGGGGCTGCTGCGGTGAGACCTGATGTACTTGGGTGGACAACAGGGACGGATTTCATGTGAGCCACAGGAACAAAGAGAGAAAAGCAAACCTGACACTTACTGCCGATCAGAAATGTGTGTGGGAAGAGTTATGCCTCACGCCACCTAGCACCCGCCTAGCCTGCTTCCGGATTTCCTGCCTTCTCCAGTGAAGCCCACCTCAACAGAGGAGACAACACCTCGGCACGGAGAGGGTCCTCTGGGAAGAAAGAAGACTTTCCTGAAGGGTGAATCAGGACCGGCAAGACCGGGGGTGCCCGGGTGGGTCCGCTGGTTAATTAACAGGTCCGAATGATGTCAGCTCGGGGCATGATCTCATGCCCAGTGTCGGGCTCTGTGCTGAGCGTGGAACCTGCCTGGGGCTCTCCTCTTCCTCCCCTCCCCACAGTTCCCACGTGCATGCGTGAGTGCTCTTTCTAAAGAAAAAAAGGACCAACAAGACAGATGGAGAGCAAGTCCGGCCAGATAGAAAGGACACTGAGCCCCGACCACACACACACACCCCTTTAAAGACCGAAGCGAGGCTGGAAGATGGGACTGGGCACAGCCAGCAACCCCAAGGCTTTGCAGATTTCGGCTCCTCTTCCTTCTTGTCAGCTGCTAACAGACACCGCTTTCCGCAACTCCCGCCTCCGGCCGTCCCGTCACTCTGCTGGCTTACAGTGCATTTTCACGATTCCAGGTCAAAATGTGTTTCTAATCATCGCTTATGGAATGGAAATTTACCCAGAGCATGACTAAGTACACGGCACAACCTGCCTTGATCAGATGGGGGACGAAAACGACCAAGTGGAATTAACCGTTTCTCCCATCAGAGGACTGGGCCCAGGGCCAGCACACTGGGTCCATGTAGCGAGTGGCAGGAAACCCAGGCGGCGGCCAAGGCTGAGCCTCCAGAACCAGGCCGAGGCATATCTGGGGGAGGGGGATCCCAAGCACCTGGAAGGGGCCAGTTCTTCGCCACTATAAAAGTACTTCAGGAAACCTCCATCTTTACGGAGGCCAGAAGGAAAATCTCTCTGCCTTTCCCTCTTTCTCCCAGAGTACCCTCTTCCCATTTAATCAGGTTATTAAAAGTTTCAAAGAAAAGTTGAAAGAAATGCACAGTGAACACTCACCACTTGAAGGTCATGACCCTTCTAAGAAAGAACATCTACTCAACAGGCCTGAATCTCACAGCTACATAAATGCCATAAGGCAGGTGCCTGAAATGCCTCCCCTCCCCTCACTTATCCAGAGGCGTGTCATCAGGGGCCTGCTTTCCTTTTAAAGGACGGGGACTACGCCTTCTGACTTCCCCACTTCTCCCTCGGGCCCGGCAGGAGCAGCCTCGGGAACAAGGATGAGGTCAGGACGCAAACGCGGCTAGCCTTGGGCTTCTACCCTTCTGTCAGCACTTCCAGGACCAAAAGCCAAATCTTTCAGAAATCAAAATTGCAGCTAGACTGTCTGCAGAACTGGGTTAACGTAAGGAGGAAAAAAGGAAGCACGGACGTTGCCACCTAAATACCCAGACAAGCCCCATGGCCACAGACGAGGGCGCCAGCCAGCTCTTCCAACCCTTGTCACCCGGGGGGGCCGTGGTCAGGGTCTACGGCGGCAGCACCTCGGCCCAGGAATCACTGCGGCGGCCCCGGAGCAGATGTGGGCTCTGGGCGCTGTTTCACTGATCGCAGCTTCCTGGGACCGTCCCACCTGTGATCTCGGCCTCGCCCCCCCGCCAACACGCTCTTTCAGGAAGCCCCTGTCAATAGAGCTGCTCTATTTTTTTAAAAGGAGCATGAGAACTGCCCTTGACATCATTAAAGGAATGATTATCTATTTTCTAGAAGAGAATTCATTGCACGTCCTCTAGAGCTGCGGTCAGGAAGCTACAGGCTGCAGGCCCAATTTTTTGTAAGTAAGAATTTACGGGCACACAGCCACGCTCATACAGTGGTGTATTACTGATGGCTGCTGTCTATGATGATGACGGTACAGCAGCTGTGACAGAGCCCTCTGGCCCACAAAGCTGACAATACTATGTGACCCTTTAAGGCCAGGTGTGCTGACCCTAATCCAGAAGCCACCCCCAGGGGCCTACACACATATGAACGGCCCCATCTGGTATATAAATCGAGGCATCACAGAATTAAGGCATTTCTCACTCTGAATTCTCTGCCCGTGCTAACCAGGGAATCCCAGGTACTTACAGCTCTTTGAGGTTCTTCATCCTCACAAAGGCATCAGACTGGACAGATCTAATTGCGTTCTCTCCAAGGTTCCTGCAAAAGAAGAGTCTTTCCTTATCCAAACCGACGCTGGGCACCCTCTGCCGAGTCAGCTATGTGCTTGAGCCAAGAGGCTCAGGGACTTTGCAGGACGGTCCTGCTTTCACCAGGTACTAGCCAGACCTGTGTCCCAAGTCCACTCTACGTGGCCATCCCTGCCCGGGGAACTGACATGAGCCTAAGGGCAGCATCAAAGCTGGGTTGAGGCCCGCTCAGCAAGTCAACAGGCAAAACCTTTCCCAACAGAATTCAGGTGAAGCTTGATTCCCAGACAAAACAGACCAAGAATCGAGTATCTCCGGGCTGGCTCCGTCTTCTTCCCCCCCAGCCTCCCAGAGGCAACCAGGGCAGCAGAAAGCCTCCCAGCTAAGCCCACGGTGTGCTCGGCACTGTCAAGCCACTGTCGTGGTGCGGTCAGCCGGGGCTGGGACACCGCGCCCGCCCTGAGGTGTGGAGGGGCCCGTGCCATGGGGAAGCAGGGCAGGGGCGGGGTGGGGGGCAGAATTTATCCAAACAGCAGCCCCGTTAATTAGGCACTCACTGACTGGCCATATGTTCTGTGACTGTTCCTGGCATGGGCAAAATAAAGGCCAAAGTTGAAGCTGACTTATAATGAGAAGGAAGCAGCTGGCGTTTCCAAATAGGCTGTTTCTCGGTTTACAAAGACGTGATTAAATTGCTAGCAGACTTCCCCGGCAGCCGCATTTGGCAGGCCTGTAGGTCAGGGAAGGTCTGGCGAGATACTCACAGGTGCTCCAAGCCTTCCAGTCCCGAGAAGGCTCTCCTAGCCACGGACTTGATCTTGTTTCCAAACAGAGTTCTGCCATTTCCAAACATCCAGAGACGGGGAAGAAAACAAACAAACAAAAGACACAAGGGAGGAATGGGAGGGAGAGAACACACAATTAGAGCAGTGCCGTCTGATAAGTCGGTCCCGTGAGGGGCAGGTGGAAATCCGACCCGCACTCAGATTACGGGCCTGAGGTATGCAGGCCTTCCCTCTTTCTGAAATGAAATACTTTCATCTTTATTAGAATGTAACAGTGACGACAGGTCGCAGGGGCATGCGCTGTCTCGCCTGAGAAGGCTCCTTGGGCTGCTCAGCGGGAATCCCCTTGTCCGACCCAGGCTGTCTCTGGCGACCACACAAGAGCCTCATGGGCAAGAGGGGACTGGTCACTGTGCTAGTGAGGGGAGGCAGAGTCAGGGGAGGGAATGCAGTCTCTGGAACTAAGATCTACCACCCACTTCTGCAAACCGGGGATAAAGATTCCCAAAGGAAACAAGAAAAGGGCAGGAAAACGGGCACCCATCCTGATGGCTCCTCAGCTCTTTGCAGCTGACACGCACCCTACTAGCCAGGAGGCAGCCACCGTCAGCTGCACCCCTGCCTCTTGGGAAGGCCCCTCGGGGTGTGCAGGGCAGGCCCCTTAAGCAAGGGCCCAGATTTCTTCTTGTTGTTGAGCCAGAATCAGAAAGATGCCCTAGGTTCATTAAATCCCAAACAGGTCCTCAAAGGTCAATTCCAAGGTTTTCGGATCCCTGTACCCCTGGACTGCCTACCCTTGAGAAGGGGCTCCTATTTCCAAGCAATTCAGATCACAACCTCCAGAGTAACTACCCAGAGTTCTCCCAGAAACCAAAATCCGGCCCCTTGCAGTACACCTGGAGTGAATGAACGCTGCTTCTGCTGGGCTGTGTAATCCAAAGGTCAGTCTGCTGCGGGGGTGGGGGACACAGTGGGGCTGGACACTGGGAATGAAAAGAACTAAGATTCCAGTTTGCCCTCCTCACCATGTGACTCTCTGACGACAGCTCAGCTGGGCATGCCCTGGACCTCCTGCAGCCAGAGGAAACCCCCTCCCAGCGAGCACCCTCCTGGCCAGTCGTGCCGACAGATGCGTGGGCTCTCCCGCCCGAGGCCCAGCAGGAGCACCTAAAGGGCCTGTCGAGAATGGGGGCTGCTGCGAAGTCTGAGTCCCCAGCTCAGGGAGGGAGGGCTTCCTCAGGTGGACACGGTAGGCAGCCGGGGAAGAGCACAGCTGTTGTCTGAGATCCCCCCGAGAACTCGAGAGACCTCCCCACTGGGGGCCAGCGCTACCTTCAAACCTGCATGAAGACTGTGAGGGAAGAGACAGCAGCCGCCAGCCCTGCCCTGAAAGCAGCAAAGAAAGTGTCCAGGAGCCTCGAAAAGGTCCCAGCCAGGTGGGACCTGCCACCTGGGCCCTGAGCCTCCAGCAACCGTGCCGGACTCCCTGGGCCACCATCCGGAGATGGGACCACGCACGGACAGGCCCAGCCAGCAACGCGAGCCGCGGGAGGAGGAGCTTCCCCCCTACTCTCGGGGATGGGGGGCACTGAAAACCCAACGGACACCTGCGGGGCGAGCACGGGAGCTGCTGGGTCCCCCCGTTTCATGAGGAACAGACTCCTCCCCGCGGGGCCTCCCCCAAGCAGCCAACCAGGGACTCCGAGTTTGGCTTCAGACGCGGCCGGCCGCTCGGAGATGGAGGGTCACAAAGGCCAGAGACCCCTCTGACTTTTCTTTCTCCCGGAGGCAGCCTGGGTGAATGTGAGAACAGCCTCCTCCTGAAAGGGTTTCCACACGCTGTCTGCATCGCAAGCTTTCATTCCAAAACCAGTAACCCCAGCACGCAGCAACCCGCCGGCCACACTGCCTGCCTGCCTGCCCGAACCCCGGCGCCCGCCCGGCGAGGAGCGGCACGCGGGGCCCCGAGCGCAGGCGTCCGCGAGCGCCTGCCAGCCTCTCGCTTCCTCGGGTCCCCCGGGCTGGGTCACTGTGCTCCAGGTCCCCGTAAAACGTATTCACTATTTAGTGAAATCTCCCGTAAACCCGATCCAGGAGAAAGCTGGCCTTTATTGCCTTCATTACACATTAGTCACGCTGACCTCTTTTACGGGGAGGGCAGCCCGTTATTTCTAATGGTAACAATAGCAATAAAACAAATTCTCAATTATGTGGGGGTTAACCACCCCGCTGGTGGATTAAAATAGCCCCTTACATTCTCCAGGCGCACATCTGGGGGCGGGGGCTCCGGCTGGCAGGCTGGGCCGGCTCCAAGAAAGGGTGGCTGTGGGGAGAGGGGAAAGCCGGGACCACAGGCGGGGGGAGGCTCCTTCTGTCCTCAGGAGAGCGGTGGCTGACGCTTGGCTACACCTGATCCAGGGCCCCCAGGAAAGGGACTGCAGGCCTGATCTGCCCCATGCCCCCGCCCCAGAGCAGAGAGTGACCCCAAAAGTCAGCTATACAACCTCTTAGCATGGCTAAGTGTCCCCAGAGGCCTTTCAGGTCTTGCTAGCACAGCCTCGCAGACGCCGGCGGACTGCTAAGATGGGTCTTTGTACTGATGACCCCGAGAAGCCGTGACCTGTTGATCCCCACCCCCCCGACCCGTGACAATGAACAGCACCAGTGGGCCCTGCGACATGCGGGGCAGGACCCACCCAGGCCCAGCCCACCTCCCCAGGATCAAGAGGCTGGTGTCACGGTCCAGTTCTTCCCGTTCCCCCAACATTCCCGTCGCACACACTGTGGCCCTCCCTGGGGAAGGCCATGGAGAGCACTGGAACTGCGGAGCAGCCGCTCCACGCACACGCGACTACCTGCTCCCCGGTGCTACTAATTTGTGCTCCAGAAAGCCTCCCTGCCTCCTCACGTACCAGGACACTGTGCAGAGCCCCGGCAAGGGCTGCATCAACAGGACGGCAGGGACCGCGCTAGAGCCGGCGACCGTCTGTGGGCCCTGCCGGGACGCTCCAGCAGAAGACCGTACTCGGCAGGTGGGAAACTCCGAGCAGGGCGGCAGCCGCCACGTCTGCCTAGAGGGAGGCCTTTTACAGCTCTGCTGCTCCCCTATTCCTTTCTCGGTCCAGGTTTTCATTTAGGTCTGACCTCCTGCGTGGCAGGACCCCAGGTCCGTGACTGACTGAGCGGAGGCGCATTCCCGGGCAGGTCCCCGAACACCTACCCACACGTGCTCGAAAGGCAAGCCCGCACCCGGTCCGAGGGACCCAGCGGCGAGCGCGGCCCCACAGAGACATGACAGCAGCCCTTCTCTGTGAGAACACACTCCCGGCTTCTGACAGATCCTAGCGCGCTGCCTACCAGCCGCTCGGACGGGGACTCAGGGGGTCGGGGACACGTCTCCCTGCCACGGGCACGCAGCCGAGCGTCTCAGGCAGGAGACCGAGTTGAGAGGACTGCCAGGCCGGGCGGGCCCCTTCCTCGCAGGTGCTCGGAGCGTTTCCCTGACGCCTTCCACATACCGGGCGGAGTGGCTTCTAAGCAGTGCCGGGCGCCAGGACCGCAGCCAAGTGCGGGCTTTCTTAGTTTCTGCTTTAACGGAGAAGATTTCACACACTACCACGGGCAGGCGGCGCGGTGTCACGAAGCCCACAGGGAGCCCTCACATGGCTGCGCGCAGCGACCCCCCCGACAGCGCGGGCCTCACTTCCCCACTGCCGCGCCCCTGGCCCAGCCCCGCGGGCTGAACGGGGACCCAGGTCACAGGCATGACGCCATTTCATTTCTTCATCCAAGAAGAGGGTTCTTTTTTTCCTTCTTCACCAGAACCACGAGACCATCCTGTCTAAGTAGGTGCGTGTATTTAGTCCTGTTAAACAATTCCTGTCCCCATCTGCCTCAGTTGTCTGTCTTGCCTTCATTCTGACACACGAACAGCCCCCAGCCCCGAGACTCTGCGCAGCGGGGCTGGGTGGGAGGAGGCCGGAGACTGCGTATTCCAACAAGGTCCCGGGTCTGAGGACCAGGTCAGTGTGGAAGCCGCTGCCTTCCGCGAGCCTGCGTCCGACAGCACGGGGTGAGTGAGGCACACGGACTTAGGACTTAATGCAGAAGTCCAGCGGGGAGGAGAGAAAACACCAGGGAACAGACTGCAGCGATAAAGAAGGCAGCACCGGGCTCCACACACAGGCTGCGCTCGGCACGACCCCGGACCACCTGTGCTCACACACCAGAACCTCGTGGACGTCGTGCTACCTAAGAAGTGGCTCCCGGTTCCAATGGAGGGACCCACCCCCCAGAGGCCCTAGTGGCGCCGCCTGCCGCGCTGCCCCTGCGCCTCACATCCGTGAGTTCGGGCGGAGGCCCGCGTCAGAGAGGGGGGCCCCTGCAGGATGCAGTGTGCCCTGCCCCAGCAGCTCCACCACGGTGCTGTCCTGCCTCTTCCCCGGCCTGCTACGTACGGGGGCCAGGAGGGCGTGAGACAGAGCACGTTTTTAGGGAAGGAAAAAGAGACTGACAGACTTTTTGACATGCTGACAGAATGTCAAAATACAGGATGCTCAAGGAGAGAGAGAATTGTGAGAGAGCCAAGAGGGCAGATTCTCACTCAGAGCTCAGAGTCTACAAGGTGTGTAAAAACCACACTTTTCAAAACCAGTGTGAAGCTCTAACTCTACAGACTCCCCCCACCGCTACAGGCTCTCCTGGAACCCCATGCTCCGCTGCGGCTCTTGGGCCGTTTGCTCGACACTCACACTCTGCTCCCCCTGTCACCCAAGAAGGCTTGCGAAGATGGAGCGGTGACTGCCTCTCCCTGCCCGCGGAAGCCCTCCCTCTGAGCTTCCAGTCCGTGGTCATGGCCACTCCTATCCCCACTCCTGGAGGGTCCCTGCAGGACACCTGCAGGGAGGGCTGGTGACACACGGAGGGCAAGCAGGTGGGATGAGGGAGAACAGTGTGAGCTCTAGAGCCTGTCCTGACCCTCCCTGCTGTGTGGTCTGGGGCAAGCAGGTGGGATGAGGGAGAACAGTGTGAGCTCTAGAGCCTGTCCTGACCCTCCCTGCTGTGTGGTCTGGGGCAGCATCCCTGCACCTGTGCCTACTCCACCACAGAACGGTGGCCTTCCACATCATGCACTCAGGAGGTTGTAAGATACAACATGTATGTACATGCCCTGCTGAGTAAGTAACAAACTCTAGGAGCTTCAAATAAAAACACGAGAAACCTTAAAAAATGGCTGTTACATTAACTCACAGTCATGATTGTTTCTGTTTAACGTTACGATTGACAACAAAAGTACTGACCAGAGACTCCAAACCACGAACAGTTCTTGGCTTTAGAATTTCACACAATTTCTAGGAATTAGGAGGGCAAGACTTTGTGCAAAAGCAAGACCAAAAATTCAGCTGTTTTCCTGTCAGTCACAAATTCAGCAGGAAAGAAAATCTAACAGGCCTCTGAAGAACTAGTTAGTCTTCAGCCCCAGGGAAACACCCAGGGCAGTGAGGACACCACTGGCCAGAGAAAGGCTGGGATGCCTTGGTTCCCTTATTCAGACTTTTCTTCCCAAACAAAAGAAGATATATGCGAGCCAGCCCTGCTCCAGCTGGGCCCAGAACAAAGGAGGCATGGGGAGCCTCAGCACCGCTGGGACCCGCCCCACAGAAGCTACAGCTCAGAGACACTCACAGCTTGCTGAGATTGTCCAGCCCCGTGAAAGCGCCACTGGTATCCTCTATCGTGCCGGAAATCTCGTTATGGTCCAGATCCCTGGGGGGGAGACAGAGAGAAAGCTCACCATCCAGCCTGAGTTCTCAACTCTCTTTAATGACAAGTGAGAAAACAGACAGACACCCACTCGACCACCTGGAAGCTGAAAACATCTGGGTGGATTCTAGATGCCCAGCTACAACGTAGGGTCGGCACAAGGGTAAGCACTGAGCCACAGAAAGCCCATTCCACACACCTCGTGGCATGGCGTGGCCTGGGGTTCCCACTCTTCCAGATGCACCCCTCAAAGATGGAGCGCCCCCAGCTCCACGGGCTGCTCCCATGTGGGTAGGGCCAGGGCCCAGGGCAGGAAGAGGGTGCAGACAGCACATGGGAACCCACCCACCCCCAGAGCAGGCATCTGACCATGGAGACAAACAATGAGCCTGAAAGGTTCTCTAAGGTTCCTGTCTGCTCTCACACTGACCAGAGTCCCTTTCCCAGACATGACTGAGAAATGGCCCAAGGCACACAGAGGAAAGGGCCAGTGAAGGAGTCCCCTGCACAGGGTCCTCCCTAGGACCACTCCATGCCGGCAAGTAGGTTTGGAGGCTGGAACCGTCCCTCCTCGCGGGGCCTGCAGAGGCGCTGACTTGCAGCCAGGGACGACATCTGGGCGCTGAGTCAGACTTGTGACCCGCTTGCCAGGGCTGGTGGATGAGGCCAACTGTTCAGCCCAGTCTCCTCCAACAATGCAGATCACAAGGCGGATGACTCAGCTTCCTTCCCCCAGCTTCCAGGGCAGCTCCCAGTGCCAGGCAAAGCTCCCACCTGGTGACCAGCTCCTCCTCCCCCACCCCCCGCACCACCAGCAGCCCCTCCAACGGCACCCATGGTTCGGGGTTCCTACGCCTTCCTCTCCCAAACCCTTTCCGATGCAGAAAGGGACGCTGCTCCTGGTCCCGTGAGAGCCTTCGTGAGGAATCAGCACCGCCAGGAGGGAGAGGAGCTCTGCCTGAGAAGTGCAGTGCTCCTTCTGACCTTGATTTTAGAGCAGAGAGCTCGGAGCGCCAAGATTCTGCTGTGGGAAGGGACCCCTCCTGCCGGTGGGTCTCTCCTTATTATGCTCAGACTAAAAGCCGGGGACCCAGAGCTGCCATTGTGTGTGCCTGTCTCCTCGATCCTCGCTCCGGCTGCCAAAACTTTCCTCTTCTTTCTGGCTCAGCCTGAATGTTCCCGGCCTTGTTATTCGGGCCTTGCAAGCACTCAGAGGCTGGCTGACCTCGACTTTGATGGCCTGGCATCCGGGCTCTTTCACACTCCCTACAATGGCCCAGCACCGAAGCCGACACTGCGTCTGGGCCAGGTGCAAGGGCACAAGGCCTCCCTCCCTGTCACACCAGAGCAGGCCCTCTGCAGTAGGGCACGCCGGGAAGGAGGCTTACGAATCCCACCGTGACTGTCCGGCGGAAACCGTCCAGAGCTGCTTGGAAGTTCTCTGGAGCCAACAAAGGAAAAGTTTTAACTCCTAGAAGAGCATCCTGAAGCCACTTCTGGGAGCCCCACCTAGTAAGGAACTTAAAGGACGCCGTTGCCTCTGCTTTGTTAAGTGACCCTACCGTAACTCAGGGAAAGACACAAGATGTCCTAAATGCCTCTCCTGAAATGGGGCCTCCTGGACCCAGAGCGTGCTGACGGCAAGTGGGGAAGATTCCAGAGACAGACGGAGCACACGGCAGCGGCGTTGCTCCCGGCAGCAGGACCCAAGCATCCCCCCCAGGGGCACGGCAGGTAAGGGCAAGGTTCTGGGCCACTGTCACCCTGTCAGCGCCACCCTGGGGGGACGGAGACATTTTTCTGCTCAACCAGTTTTTCAGCTAATTCTATGAAAATGTGATATTCTCCACACGCAGTGGGTCAGTTCTGGACCCAGTTCTGACCCGAGAGCAAGGAGAAGGGAATTCAACAAGGCAGCTGGCTGGCTCTGTGGTGCCTTCCCCGCCAGGGGACCCCTTCATTCCATCCCTGCCCCCGCCCCGTCCCCCCCCCCCCCCGTGAACGGCGTACAGAACACGCAGGTTTCGGAGGCCCCTGAAGGCGCCTTCCGCGATGTGGCTGATGGAGTTGTGGCTGAGGCGCAGGACGCTCAGGCTGCTCAGGTCGGCCAGGCTCTCCTCGTCCAGCCGCGTGAGGTTGTTGAAGGACAAGACCCTGGGGGAGGGAGGGAAGCACACGTCATCGTCCCTGTCGCGTCCCCCGGGCACGCCCTGCCCCTGCCCGCTCCTGAACATGGAGCCACGGTCAGCAGGGTCTCGGTGGAACGAGAGGACACTGGCAGGCTCACCACACTTCCAAGGGCCAGAGGGGTCGTGCAGCTAGAAACCCCCCAGCACCCCACCCCCAGCTCCTAGAACATTTGTGTAGGTCCCGGAGACCGGAAAGCCTGTGAAGCTGTGAGGATGACACAAGGTCATACAACACAAAAACCCTGAAGGCTCCAATCCCTCATACCGGGGTCCATGGCCAGGGGCGGGGGGGGGGGGGCACGGTCCTGGACTCAGGCTATCAGAAACCTCTCAGGACGGGGTCGCCCCAGTGTCAGGAGCAAGGGAGGCCAGTCACACCGCCGACGTCGGCCAGCAGAGGGCACCACTAGCCTCTGCGTGGACCCAGCCCGCTTCTCACAACTTGCTGCCTTCCCGCCGCAGCCGGCCTCCAAGCAGGATGCCCCCCTCGTACTGTGAACAGGACAGGGAACACAGACCCAGAACACAGCGTTCCCCGGCACCAGAACCAAACCAACCTCCCGGCACGCCCTCCTGCACCTCTGCCACCACACAGCCCTGGGTTGGCCACTTGTCCTATTTGTCCTCCATGATTGAAAAATGGGAAATTTGGGCTGGGGCGGGAAGAAGCAAAAAAAAAAAAAAAAAAATCGGAAAAGATTAATGGGTTTTTAAAGGCGGCAGGGAGTTAACATTCTTTCCCTCCTAGGGAAATAAGTCATGGTGTCTGTCAGTTGGAAGGACCTGGCAAGTGATCAAAACTACATCCTCACCTGCAATTACAGAACTTAGCTGAGAGGAGGGGCCGGAAACGCGGGGAAGCTATCCTAACCTGCCTCTGCGGTTCCTGGACGCCTGGCAAACTGCTAGGCGGTTGAGACACTTCCGTGACCTTCTCTGCCCCTGGTAACGGGGACAGATGACAGCTTACATTGCCCTACCTGCCAGACAGGGGACACGCCTTCACCACCGCCTCAACACCAGCGGTGCGCGGGCCTCCGGCCGGACCGAGCACTACTCTTCACTCAGAGACGGGCCTGGCTCGGGCATGGGGGACGGAGAAGGCCTCTCTCGCTCCCTCACGGTTCCCAGGCGTGGACAGCAACCAAGTAGGAGACTGGGGGGTTTTCTGGGGACACAGCCTGAGCCAAGAGGTGGCCAGAAGCCATCCATACCATGTAAGAAAAACAGGCAGCCGCACTGCCACGAAGGGCCAGGAAGCCAAGTGCGCCGCCAGGTTAACAAACACGTACCCGAGGAGGGTACATCAGAGGAAAAAGGCGGGACTATGGATTTTTACAGGAGATAATCACGGGCTCAGTGAAATTCGAAATCCAAGCCAGTGTGCCACAGGTACAGAGAAAGAAAGAAAAACACCACCACAAGACTCAACCCTGAGTTTAAACATCGCCTTGCTGGCCTGGTGGGGTCAAGAGGGAGACAAGACAGAGGCCTGGCACTTTTAAGAGCCGTTCATTTCAGTGGGTGAATCTTCGACAGTGAAGTCTACAAAAAAAGAACACCCACCCAGACCCTCTTATAAACACAAACACAATGGACTACGCTGGAACGGATAAACCCGGAGGGCATCACAGGGAAGGAGCCCATATGGCAAGAAGCTACTCTTTTCCTCCAATAGCACCCATCTTCTGCAGGGGGTCAGAAACAAACAGGCACGAGCGTGCCCTCCAGGGGCCACCAGTGACGCATGGACACCGCACCACAGCCAGGCCCTCCTGCCATGACCGGGTAGGTCACCATCAGTGACCTAGGCCCTAGGCCCGGCCCACAGCCCAGTCTGGGGGTGTCCGGAAGCGAGGAGGGACCACACATCGTGCAGGGAGGAGCACAGACAGCTCGCCCCCTGCCGCAGGGGTACAGAGCGGGGACAGGGAAGGGGTCAAGGGCTGGGATGACGTGTCTAAGGGAAGGAAGGTGGGCGCCCCAACCATGCAGTTCGCCCACTGTCAGGGTGCCGATGTCGTTCCGGTCCCTTCTGTGTGAGCCCCAGTAAGCCTTGTCACTAGAGACACACATGTCCCTGGGTGGAGATGCCAATGGACGAGAGCCCTCCAGGCATCTGCAAGGAGAACACCCACGTAGGCTTCCCTTCTGGAACCCTCTCCAAGGCCTAGAAGGCCCTAGGGACGCAGGCTGCCTGCAAGGATCCCCACAGCCCCAGCTCATCTGAAAGCAGGGGTGCAGAAAGGAGCTCAGGAGGGTGTCCAGCTCGAAGCACCGAGTTCCTCCCTGGGCCTGGCTGGCTGGGGCCGTCCTCCCCCGACACAGGCTGCAGGGTGCCCGCCCGAGTGCCCCGGACCCCATCAGCGCCACCGCGCTCTGAAGGGTCATCACGGGCAGAGTCTCTCCATGCAGGGTGAAGGCGGGACACTTACAACTCGTGCAGCTTCGGGCAGAAGCTCCAGCCTTCACGGTTAATGCGGGAGATGGAGTTGCCGCTCAGATGCAGCTGGTGCAGGGCCGAGAGGCCGTACAGCCAGCCTCGGTTCACCTCCACCAGGCTGTTGTACTCCAGGTGCCTGCAACGACAGCCCGGGGGGAGGGTCCTGAGGAGCTAACGACGGTGGCGCTGCGCTGCGTGAGAGGCTGGCGGCGGGGGGGAGGGGGGCATCTGGGACGGACGTGGGGGAGGACCTGCCAACCCAACCGGCAGATGGCCCTGAGGGGCAGGGCCGAGCTGGGAGCTCGAAGGGCAGGGGGAGACTTCCTTGCAGGGACCTGGTTAGCCAAGGACAAGTGAACCAGGCACCCAACTGGGTACAGGGGCTCCGAGCACAAGGCCCAGCAACAGCTGGGCTCCTAAAAGGAAGTGAGAGCAGAGAAGGTAAGGGGTACCTTGTGTCCCCCTCTTAGAGAGAAGGAAACGGAGGCTGGGAGAAGTTAGATACTGTGTCCAAAAATCCCTGCACAGCTGTGCAGGCGGTGAGGGGCTGGCGTTCCAACCCAGGCCTGGCCTCCAAGTCGGCGCTCGGGACGGTGGTGCCTGGAGACACACCTGAGCTCCGGGGTCAGGCTACTTGGATCTAAATCCCAGTTCTGCCACTTTACTGGCCTAATGGGGCTAAAACACGGGTAAGATGGAGAGACCTGAGGGTAGCAACTTCACAAGGCGGTTAGGAAAAGCAAACGGGAAAAGGCCCGGATTTCAGTGCGGAGGGCTTTGCTCCCACCGAGGTGCCCAAGGGAGGACATCCTTACACTGGTTCCCGACCCTGCATGCTGGAGCCCAGGGCAGCCCCAGCACACTGGCCTCTAATTCCAGGGCTGCCCCATGTTCCTATTATAAGGCCTTTGGGCAGCGAGGTTTTGCTCTTGTCAGTCTCACTTTCTGCCTCTGCTCAAAATGCGAGCACATTTATAAATAACCCTCGACGTGCATGAATGTGCTCGACATAAAAACCAAAGGGCACGTACTGACTCCATTTTTCTTCTGGGAGCTCTCTGACTCTCAGCACAGAACCACCTGGATTTCAATGTTCAAAACAACAGATTTAAGGCGGTCAAGTAAAAGTGCTTTTGAACTGATAGAAAGAGACATGCGGCGAACCCCCAGGGCCAGGAAGGGAGGGGGAATGAAGACCGCAGAGCTAGCAGATGCCCTCATCTCACTGAGTGCGTGGGTCTGGGGGTCATCAGAGAGGCTTCTGATATGGAGCAGGGCACAGAGCTGACGAGACGGGATGCAGGTTTTTGTTTCCTGCTTCCACTGCAACTATCACAGAGGACATGAACACAGCGATGGAACTTACAGACCCTGGAGGGGAGAGGGTTTGTGTGCGCGAGCGTGTGCACATGTACACGCACATGTGGGGTTCCTGAGCAAGCTGCATCACTGGCCGTAACACAGTCTCCAGCGGACCCACCGAGATGGGTGGAAACCAACAAGGAGGGGCGCCTGGCTGGCTCAGGCATCTCTTGATCTCAGGGCTGAGTCTGAGAGCCGCGCTGGGTGTACAGATTTTACTTAAAAATAAAATCATGAAAAAAGAAAAAGAAAACCCACCCAGGAAAGGACGACCAAAGACTGTCCTTTGGGAGCAGAAGTGGGGTAAAGGGGGAGGGCTGGGGGGAGACGGGCCAAGGCCCCGTTTCCGTCTCTCTGACCGGACTCAGTCACGAGTGTGTGCTGCTGACCGCCGACAAACTCATTCAGATGTTTAAAAACGGAAGACCGGTAACGGCCTTTTCTGCCCTTCTCCACATGCTTTTCGGGACTCGGCCTGCAGGCGTGCTCTGCGGCCCACACGTCTGACGGGAGGGAGGGCTCCCTCGTAAAAAGTGGAACATCGGCACCCCAGGGCCTGCTAAGCTCACGAAACATAAATAAATCTCCCGGGAGGAACTCGACACTGGAGGCCCACCTGCACATCCAGACAGACGGTCAAGTCCCAAACAGGGAGACAGGGACCTTCCTGCTGCCGGTGGGAGGGGCCCACTCTGCGGCCCACTGCCCACCAAGGACGCGCTGCGGGAGAGAAGCCCAAGCTAACCCGCTCTGTCTTCCGCCTTCGGCAGCCTGCTTCCCCGACCAGACCCACGGGAACTCCCCCGAGACTCTCCTCGCCTCTGAGAAAAAGACTCTTACATTGGGCAAAGTCACCAAAGCTACTGAGCGGGGCCCAGCCTCCCAAGACCCAGAGGGCAGGGGCCAGGCCCGGCAGAAGTCCTCGGCGACGCTTCGAGGCAGGGGCTGAGGGAGCCCAGCCCCGCACTTACAGCACGTGGATCTTGGACAGTCCCCAGAAGGCCCCGTCCGTGAGCTTGCTGATGTTGTTTCGCTGGAGCCTGAGCACCTCCAGACTGTCAAGTCCCTGGAACGTCAGGCCCTCGATGACCCGAATGCGATTCCTATTCAGGTCCCTAAAAGAGAGGAAGGCCTTGGGCTCAGAGGTCATGCAGCACATGTTCCCCGCTTACACCTGTTCCCACGCAGGCCCAGCTGGGTTCCTGGCCAGCAGGGAGAAACATGGTGAGGATGTCCCAGCAAAGCCCCGACGGACCGCGGGGGCCCACCAAGTGTCCTCCAGCTGCTCCCACTTGCCGTGCAGCCAGGGACAGGGACCGGGCCACGACGCATGAAGGAAAGAGGGCATGGGGTTCCACGGAAACCAGCCCCACCATGCCTCGCTGTGACTGACCCATGACTCTGCGGTGAGGAGGTGGGTGTGACTCAGGATGGGCACGTCTTAGGTGAGGTATCTCTTAGCTCAGCAACAGAAATCCATACCAGATGCCCTGATCCGGAAAACACCTAACCACTGGACAGCAGACAGCAATGGTGGTTTCCACTGGAGGCGTTAATGGGGTCTCTACCGCTGGAGAGGAGTGAGTGCATCCTGGGGGAGGAGGGGACTGACACACCAGGAAGCTCACACAGCCGGCTTCCAACCCCCGTGTGATAAAACCTCAGTGCACCAAAAGATTTCAGGAATCTGGGTGGGCTGGTCCATTAGTAACACTGGGGGTAGGGGAAGGGAAGAACACAGGGTTGACCAGAAAGCCCTTGGTTTTCCCCAAATACTTCTGGAGTGTCTCACAATGATGCCCCACACATGACATCCTGAGCATCACAGACCTTCTCCGTGGCTGAAGAGACCAGCACTCTCCCGCACAGATGTGTGTGTGAGAGTGAGTGTGTAGGAGTGACAGCAAGTGTGTATGTGAGACAGACAGAGAGAGAGAGAGAGGGAACCACAGACGTGAGAGCACTGGTGGGCAGGGGACCCTGTCTTGCTGCCAAACCTGGCCCTGAACAACTGCTGTGTTCTGTGTAAACCCAGTCTCTGGTGCCGGCTTCTTTCCGAGAGACACTCTTCTCATACAAAGAGAACACAGGAAAACAAAAAACCAGGGAGCAAAGGATCCACTGGGTTCCAAGAAATAGGTTTTCTTGAATCCAAACCCTGTGCATTCCTAAGAGGGCACTCAGCTTTGGATATCAAAAAACAAAACAAATAAATCCTTTCTTAACAAAAAATCAAATTGACTACCTTGTAATATTTATCAGCAAGATGGCCCACCTCTTCTTCCTCTCAGACTGCTGGTGGACACCATAACGTCCACAGTACAGATTTTATGGGAACTTTTACACACACACACAAAACCCCTAAGACAAATGCCCCAACCAGGAGCCTAAGCATTAGCCAGGATCAGCTGACCAGCAGGATTCCGCCATTTCATTTTGGAACGTGCCAGTGACGACAAGCATATATATATCCTCAGTGGATCTTGGTTTCTCCACAACCTGAGGCAGGCCACAGGCACCAGACCCAGCGTCTAATTTGCTTTTATTAGGTGTCGCCACAGGGCCATTAAGGATAGTTTACGCAGAGCCTGATGGAGGCGGGGTGAGGAAGGGGCTGCATTGGGAACACGGTCCGTGGGGACATCTGGCCTCCATCGAGTCTGGCTCACCTTAATGAAAGCGTGGGTTCTGATACTCACAGTTGTGTCAGCCTGGGTAACTTGAATGCTTTCATGGGAAGGTGGGTGATCCTGTTTTTGCTCAGGCGAAGCATTACCAGCGACCGTGACAGGCCATCGAACGCTCCCGACTCCAGGGTGCCAATCCGGTTGCTTGCCAGGTTGCTGGACCGGAGCAGGACAGAGAACACAGGGGTCAGTGGGGGCCTTCCTCATTCTGTCACAGACACTGGTGGGGCTGGGGACAAAAGCCAGCACACACCCTGAGGGACGGGTTTCCGATGACACACTTAAAATCTTTACTCTTGGACAGGGGAGCCAGGAAATCTGACCACTTTGGGCCTCGATGGACGTTTCACTGGGGCTGCCTTCCATTGTGGGGGAGGGGTCGGTGTCCTTGACCTTCGTCTCAGCACCCTCACAGTCCAGCCGGGCTGTGCACAGGGCCGGTCTCCAGAGCTACCTTGCGGGATTCCCCCAATATCCACTAACCAAGAGTGAGGGTTCAAAGCTGATGAGAAAAACCCTAGAATCAGAAAGCAAACCTCCAGGCAAGGTCAGAACAGATTTATTAATGTAAGGAAACAGCCCTAAATTTTATTTACTTATTCAAATATTTATTTTTTTTATTTTAGATAGAGTGCCTACGTGGGGCGAGGGGCAGAGGGGGAGAATCTCCAGCAGATTCCTTGCTGAGCAGGGAGCCCAACTCAGGGCTCCGTTCCATGACTCCAAGATCCTGACCTGAGCCGAAATCAGGAGTCGGATGTTCAACTGAGCCACCCAGGGGCCCCATCAGCCTTAAATTTTAGGGCGGTTCTCACTATACAACTTCATGTATACCCACACATACTCTTATAAATCTGTATCAGCCAATTCATTTCAATCATTTCCAGTGTATCAAAGAAACACTAGTTGAGGAGACCTGCACGGGGTCCCTCTGGACAACAGGCAACTCTGTAACGGGATGTCCACTCAGAGGACTGTGCACGTACACAGCGCCTCCCCTCAGAACGCACGGCAATGTACAGGTCCCACCTGTGCACACATTCCACCAACACACAGAAAGGAGGAGAAACAGAGAGAAAAGGGAAGACCAATATGTTATTCCTCTCAGAAGTTGCCACTACAACCTTTCCTTCTGCCTTCCCTGGACAAAGGCTGCTTTTTGTGGCTGAAACAAAAAAGGAAAAAGACCAGAGCGCAGCTGCTTCCAGAGCGCCAGGAGAGGATGAGGCACTTTTCACCTCTCCCTTAGGCCATGGCCCAGCGCCGGGCACACGGGGACCCCATGCCAGCGGGGCTGCACTCTTCGCTCCTGACACTCCACAGGAGAGAACAGTCTGTGTCATGGAGACACATAGGCCAGGAGCTGCCAAGACAGCAAGTCCCCCCTGCTTCCGGGCAGAAGGAGGTCAGTGCCATTCAGTTCGGTGGCTGCTGGTGTCTTTGTCCCAAGCCAGGGAATCCCAAGTGGCAAGTGGGCACCTCTGAAGGTCCCCAGGTGGGGGGCGCAGCACTATCCCCCGGCCTCACAAAGGCCAGGGCGCCTCCCGTTTCCAATTCTGCAGGCTTGATGCAGCCTAAGAAAAGAAATCACTCCCCCTCTTTGGGAGTCTTGGACAAGCCATGTGCCAGCCTTGGCCTCCCTGAACAGAGCGGTCAAAACAACCCCTAAACCAGCCTCATGAATGAGCCCCCAAATGACTCAGGATCGGTCACTGACACAGCGAGTGAAAGCTCACATGTCATCAGAAGACACCTCTGGAGCCTGGGTTTTTAGTTTCTTCCCCAGAGCAACACTTCCCTACCAACAAGCAGTAAGCTCCACAGGCGTGAATGGTGCTTCCTCCCGGCTCCCATCCGCTGGGTGTGAGAAGGCGGGTGAGGATGGGTGAAGGGGATGTAGGCCCACAGAGACCTAAGAGGTCCTGGGAACCACACGAGGGCATACGTGCCTCCTGGAAGAGCCCCTGTGCCAGGCTTCAGGAGGGTGGTGCCTCAACAATCAGCCTTAGCAGGAAGGCCTCCCTGCAGGGCCATTTGCTAAGCACCCCTGAACCTTCTTCTCTCCTGGGAGCAGCCCAGGAAGTGAGGACGAGCGTGGCACCAGTCCCTGGGGTCTCACCGCTCTCCCAAGCGGTGGGTCTGGGAGACTCTTCGCCTCTCCCCGCCTCGGCTGCCACCGGTGCCGGCTGACTAACGCTGCTCCGTGAGGAGATGCTCTGCAGATGTGCCAACAGGATACAGTGGACCGGGGTCCCCCGCCCAGCCCCCGAGACTCGGCATGCACTCTGCGTCCACCCCCAGGGGGCCGACGGCAGAGCAGGTCACTTACAGTTCCTTGAGGGGCAGCCCATGCGGAAAGCAGGTGTTCCCAATCTCGGTGATGTTGTTGAAGCTCAAGTCCAGCACCTCCAAGGAGAGGTAAGCCTGCAGCCGACTCCCGTCCACGCCGCGGATCTTATTGTGCTGCCTGAAACACACAAAGGAGGGGACTCAAACATGTCTCTTTGCAAAGAAACAACATTTTCCCCATTGTTTCTTCCAGACATCTCCTTCTCTAGCAGATTCAGAAAATTCTCAAAGTCATGGTGTTCTTCAAATGATGCCTCCCTTTCTGTTTTCCGCAAAGTCATCACCTGCTGGCTTGGTGCTACAAAGAACTGAATTTTCTGGCAGCCACTAGTTTGTCTGCCCAAGTTCAAAGCCTAGGCTGCTCTCCCCAAGGACGAGAACACAGGGGTCATGAATGTCATGTGGAGAACACCGAGACCAGAATTCAGAACTCACCAGTGCATGTTCCCATGAAGAATGTGCCTGGTGAAATCTGCCAGCTCCAGGGGCGGTTCCCATCTAGAACCTTCAGAGCAGAGCCCAGCCCCATCACGTATGGGACCGCAGGCACCAGAGCCCAGAGTTCAGGTCTAATCCAACTCAGTGCTTCATGACACACCTCGTGTTTTGCCAGGCGTGAAGACAGGCACAAGGGATTTTTTTTTTTTTAAATGACACGCTTCTGACAACCTAAGGGGGGGACATGAACCTGGTGCTTGTTCTACCTTGAGTTGAACCCTCAGACCATCCTGACTCTACCGCCTTGATAGCTCTGCTATCAAGCTTGGGCTCCTCGTATGGAAGATGGGGTCACAACCCCTTCAGGGACGTGGATCGCCCAAAACTGCACGAAAGCTGACTTTAACCCCAGTGTTCCGAGTGCTTAACCCCTGTCTGAGAAAGGCATTTTACCACTATGACTTAATTACACCTGTAGCCCTCTTTCTGGAAAGCCCCCAGTCTAACCAACCGACGGGTGTTTATTAACCAGGAGAAAGACAACAAGTGCTAACCAGGGCTGGAGGCTCCCCCACTGTGGGTTTGGCTCTGCCAGACAGATTCAAACCGCAGCGGCCCTAATCCCAATACTCAGATACTTCAGGATCTGCCGGGTGGTAGAGCTGGGCCTCGGGTCCCGGGCGCTCACACGGGCCAGTTTCTGAGTCAACAGTGTCAGGCTCCCTCGCCAATCAAAGCATTCTTGAACACAACGCAAGAAAGCCAGGCGTCGCTTACCAAGTGGCATCTCTTTTAAACAAACACTTGACCAAATCGGTTCCAAAAGGCATAAACAAGGCTCTCTTTCCCAGAAGCTCTGGGGCAGCCTGTCCACTCCTTTGTTTTTTTCACAACTCTCCCAGGCCCTGAACCCAAAAATCCATTTACAAGGGCACAGCTCCGCACACGGGGAAGTCTCCCCAGCATGAAAGGCCACTTTTCCCTTGGCGTCCCTTCGCCGCCGCCGCCGCCGCTCCCCACCCCCACAAAGTGACTTCCTTTTAGTTCTTTATTATGTTCTTAATAAAGATGGTCTCTTCAGTTTGGGGACTCCAAAAGAAAAAGGGAA
>NC_139020.1:182409655-182596372 GCF_964662115.1 Mustela nivalis | reverse complement strand
GCTCTGCCCACTAACGTGTCTCCCACCCTGGAATTGTGAGGATCATGGAAGGGGTGCTCAGTAAATATGTGCTGGTGATTCACAAAAAATGAGTACCAGTTAAATTTCTGGATCTAACAGATTTGGGGCTTGCCAGCATTTAAGCAGAAGAGAATCACGCAAGCAGAGGTGTTCAGTCCGGGAACCTGAGGGAAGGAAAGCGCGTCAATGGCCCTGAGGCAGCCCAGCTGCCCAGACAACACAGGGGACAGAGCCCGCAGTGACTCTCCGGGTTCCTCGGGGCTCCAAGCTGCTGGTCCCAGCTGACAAGGGTATACTGGCCTTTTCCCCTGGACGGATATCCCTGCTCTACACTCTAGTCCAAAGCACGGATCAAATCCCTCCTCAGCTCCCATGCTCTGGAACACTGACCGCTCGGTTCTGTGCTCCCACAGATTCTAGCCCCCCCAGCCCAAACACCACAGGAACCACACTGTGTTAGACATCTCTGTGGACCGTGGCCACTCCACCCAAGGCGAGGAGCTCTTGCTGGGCTGACACTTGTCACAGCACAGAGGAACATGCCAGGAGCACTGCCCAGCTTGCCAGTGTTCAAATCCCAGTGAGGCAACGGGCAGGTAGGACCCTCAAGAGGAGCCTCGTCTCAAAAAAAAAAAAAAAAAAAAAAAAGAGGAGCCTCGTCTCTACAGTGAGGCGGGAAGTGCCTCTGCCCCACGGGTGATGGGACCCACCACTAAGAACTTGCTCAATAAAACCAGTTGTTTTTATTGGTCATATTTGTATCCTCAGAGCCAGGCTCAGGATCTGGCTTGTGGGAAATGCTCTGGCAAAAGAATAAATAAACCAAATTAATGAATGACTGGTTCCTGTCCATTTCTCTGCCACATTTCAGGGCAAGCGGGCAGGCCTGACTCCTCTCTCGGGAACAAAGCATTGACTCAGAGCTCTCAGCCTTCCCTTTGAGCAGGAAGTAAGTGTGCTCCAGCTGGAGAGTATCACACCCAGCCACGGGGAGACCGGGCTGTCGTGGGCAGCTGCGCTTCAAAGCAAAACCCAGACGAAAGCTTCTGCAGGACTCGGCAGCTAGAGACCTGCTGGACCCCCAGCCAGCCGCACGACCTCACTCCTGCAGCGAGCGGAGCTTATGTGCATCCCCACCCCCATCCGGCCCCAGCCCACCACACTCTACCCTACCCCATCCGGGGAAGTCGGTCTGTCCAAGAGACCGGCTCCACACACCCACCCATAAAGCTAGAGGCTAGAGAGCCAGTATTCAGGGGAAGCCCTCCCACCCCCTTAAGAGGAGACAGCTGTGAAAATGTGTTTGCTGCCCTGATTCCATCAGACCGTCGGTCCACTTTCAAGACCCTGCTTTTAATGCCATGTGCAACATGGAGGTGGTCATCAGGTCTCTCCTTTAATGTAACTAACTGTCCCACTCCCAAGAAGGTCCACGCTTATCCCGGTAAGTTCCAGATCCTTGTTCAAGTTCTTGCTAGCGACAGCTGACCAGTAACTCCAGATGAAGCCTCTGGGAGATCACACAGCCACCTAAGGAGCTACGGACCACTATTCTCTGTACTTTATAGTTGAAGACACTGAGGCTCGGAGACCTGCTGGGATTCTTCCGAGGTCACACAGCTGAGAAGCAAGAGGAACCAGAATGCAAATTCAGGGGAGCAGGACTATCTGGCATGAACTGAGAGACTCTCCCAGCAGAATTTTAAGGACACTATCCTGGATTCGATCCATAAACCTTCCGCATAGCTTGGCTAGGTCTGAATGCTAGCTGGCTGTCTCCTGGTCATCTCAGAGCGGTCTGCGTAACTGGCCTCCGCGAGGCCTCGCTTTTGTCCCAGCTTCTTGGAAGCCTGCATGCGCAGCCAATGTGCAGAGGGCCTCGTGCTGCCTATCTCAGCAACAAGGCAGAGGAAGCTCAAGGTCTCACTCATGGATATTCCGAATGAAAAAAACTAGTTCCTTTGAGATCATGTCTTTTTAAAGACCTGTATTTGAAGTTGGAACTGCTACCTTTATTCTTAGGGACTAGAGAGCTGCGGAGGGATGCACAGCCTCTCTCTGCCACTGAACCAAACCAGAATGGTTCTGTGGCTGGGGGGCTGGGGAAGGTGCAGGGATCACGGTACTCGCCTCCACCCAGTGTCGGTTTACCCCCTAGCCTGCCCTCTGGGGCAAGGAGAACTTAATACAGCACAAGTCTATTAAACCAACACCTGTTAGAGGCTTCAAAAATAAAATCAGTCTTCAAAGGCAGAAGGCAGGCAAGATAAGCTCTCTCCACTTGGCTACTTTTTCAGACCTGATGTTAAATTGGACAGTAAAACAGAGGTATTTAAAACCAACATTTAAAACTTTTTATCATAAGTGATTGTTCCACTATGGGTCTGTGAAAGCCTCATTTACAAGGTAGTCCCGTTGGTGGTAAAAAAAGATCTCATGTCACGGACAACAGCCAGGAAGAAAGGGAAAGGAGATCAAAGGAAGCAGGGTCAAGGTGGGTCAGATGGATTACAGCTGGTTCCTGATATTATGCACCTACTGTCTACACCAGGAGTCAGCCAACGTCTTCGATAACAGGCCTGGTAGCAAGTAATTTAGGCTTTGTGCATCACGCATTCTGTCACAAGTACTCGACTCTGATGATGGCGTGTAAATGACAACACATAAATGAATGAGTTCCAGTAAAACTTTATTTAAAAAAACAAGCTGTGGGCCACATCGGACCCATAGTTCACTGACCCCTGGTCTACACTATAGCAACTAGTCTGGGTTGGTGGGGGCGTCACCCAGATTCGAATTCTAGCTCTCATGCAGCCTTGGGACTGTCTGTAAGTCACCTTCTGCATCTGGTTTAACAACCTGCAAAACGGCGCTCAGGGCATCTCTAGAGCAGAGAACCCTCCCACCCACGCCAGCGCCACTGATCAGACCCATGACATGTGCCACGTCCGCGCCACTGATCAGACCCATGACATGTGCCATGTCCGCGCCACCGATCAGACCCTTTCCCACTGACGTCTTCTCTACCGCTTCGAGGAAGTGGGATCTAAGTCTCCATCATTATTCCATCCCTCAAAAGACAACCCGGGACTCTGAGCAGAACCGGGGGAGATAGACAGGCAAGCGGGGTGATCTTACAGAGCCTGGAGATTCTGTGTACCCTCACTCCTCCCCACTCCTGCAGTGAGGCAGACACGCGGAAGCCGGCCAGCGCACAGTTCTATGTCTAAGCAGGCACGTCCCGCGGCTCTTCCAGAGAATTGCGGAGACTCCCAGAAATCCACTGTCAACTCCCAGAGTGTCGATTCTCACTTGTAACAGCATGTCTTCCACATTATCTCAACATCCAACTTTCAAAAGGTCTAACAAAAGCAGCAAAATTCAAATTCCAGACCTTGTTCTGTCTGAACCTCTAAGAAACCATGTCCCATGGTCTAACCCTGAAATGGAGAGAGAAAGAAAAAAGTCCTCGACCTGCCACCACCGCCCCCGTCAGTACTCATCACTGTACTCCCCGCAGTGATCCTGGCGAGCATCCTCCCGCTCACACGCTGCCGGCTCCCAGCACCAGAAGCACCCTGCGCCCGGCCCATCCCATGCTGCCCCAGAATCCGTTCTACAGCTCTGCACCCCAGCCCCTGCAGCCCCACAGCTGGCGCTCCAAGGTTGGACCAGAACGGACAGACACGTGCACATAGCCTTCAGGGCTGCCTGGGGCTACAGGGTAATTGTACAGCCCATACATAGAACCCACACAGAAGGTGACCCTGTTATTACTGATTTAGTGGAAAACTCTGTGCAGGGCAGAGAGGCTCTGATGCCTACCCAAGGGGGTTGGCTATGTACTATAGCAAGCACCAAACACGATGCTAATCGTTCCAAGAATACAGGTGAAGAGAATCATTTTTCCTTTGTTGAAAAAGACAGCACTACCAAAGGGGCCATACGGTCCAGTGGTGGCAGCTGCTGTATTCATTTGCAAAGGTTTTCATGGCACTACCACAGGCCTCCGGAGAAGTGCATCATTCCGAGTGCAGAGCTCAGTGCCTGGGTACCACGTGTGCTCACCCCCGTACCTACCAACGGCTCAATTCGCGATTCAGACACGTGCTGCCTCCTTCCCATCCCTCTCCTGGTGGTTCTTCTTCCCAAAGAAAACAGCTCCGCTCTACCACCCTACCACCCTGACGAATCCTGCCTACTCTTGCACTTTCTACACACGTTCTCGCTCCAGACGGGCGCTGGCTTCAGTATGCGGCCACGGTCCCTCGGCACTCGGCTCGTGGGACTCATCTGTGCTGTCGCACGAGCTGGCGTGAATTCTTTTTCATCGCCGTATAGTATTTCTAGGGAGTGGCCAGCGACTGATTTCTCATCCTACTGCTGATGGGCATTGCGTCATCTCCAGTTTGGGTTACTGCAACAATCGCAGCGATGAACACATCTCGGGCGTGTGTCGTGGGGCGCATGTGTGCACGCCCCTGGGGCAGGCGTCTACGTCTAGGCGTGGCGCTGACGTGCAATCTCGGGGCACACATCTGTTCAGCCTCAGCCATCACTGCTCATTTTCTTTTAAACCAAATTCTCCTGAGTTGAAATGTATCTGAAAAAGCCTTTGGATCCAATGGTTCACTCAACCACACTGCCAGAGACCGCCAGCCTTCCCCATCTCTCTGCCTGCACTTGTCCCCCCACGAAAAGCATCAGGAACAGCCTGGGGCTGGAGAGCATGGCCAGGCTCAATCTAATCTTGTTCAGGTGTCCAACAGAATTATTTTAAGTGGGAGCCTAATGAGCACCAAAAAAGGAAAGGATAAAAAATTAATAATAATTCCTAGTCCCAAATTGGCAAGAAATAATGCACCACGTGTACCAGAATCGACACCATGAGCAACTGGAAATACAAAGATAAGGAGGTTGCAAAAACAGAGTCCAGAAGAGCGTTCCTGGGCCACTGTGAAGAAACGTCCCGCCTCCCAGAGTGACAGTCCAAAACATCCACCACCCCCAAGCCTGCTTTACAGTCATTCACCTTCTTAAGAATGAAAACCAAAACCATCTGTTCTACTGCACAAACTGACAATTTGCTCTAAGAAACCAGGGACGCCTCAGAAACGGTCCAGCTGAGGTTGTTTGCTGGGCAGGAAATGAGAATCAGAACACGCAGGTTTTTTTCTCTCCTCTCCTCCTTGTCCTCCTCCTCCTCCTCACCGCCCACCCCTCCTCACCGCTGCTGGTGAATCATTAGTTCCCTGGGGAATTCTGGCAGATTCTCAGCCTGGCTGCAGATGACGTTCCCGATCTGTTTATTCAGGTGGAGATCGGATAAAAAAAACAAGAGCAGCCCAGTGGCGGGATAAACAGCCTCCAGCAGGCGGGGTCAGCCCCTCCGAAGGCAGGACGGGGCTGTGTCAACCAACCTCCTGACCCCTTCACTTCCTTTAGGATCACCCGCCCCTTGGGGTCTTCAATGAATGGTTTTGATTAACTCCTTGCAAAGAGATATGACGTCCCATCCCCCTGGGAGTGGGTGGCCCCGGGCAGCTTGATGCAGCAGAGCCCACGGGGTTCCCCCACCCTTACACACAGCAAGCCGGAAGCCTAAGATAGGGAATGGGGAAAGCTACGCATGGTCCTGTCAGCCACCACCGTTCGGCGATGTCTAGAGTGACCCAGCTGATGAAGGACTGTAAATTCTCAGAATCCCCATCCAAACTACCAGGCTCTGCATTCCATTCCAAGATGTATAAACAAACAAACAAAAAGGAAACCTCCTAAGGAGACGTTCCCAGCTGAGTCAAAGAAGCTCATCAGAAAAGGCTACCTGCTCTCTGAGTCCAACAGAGGATATTCTGGAAAAGGCAAAACAGGGGACCAGGGAGAAGATCAGCAGTTGCTGAGGGTTACGGGGAGAGAGGGTTGAACAGGTGGGGCACAGAGGATTTTTAGGGCAGTGAAACTCTTCTTAATGTTACTGTAACGGTGGAAACATGTCACTGAACATTTGCAGAAGCTCAAGGAATGCACAATAGGGAACCCCAACATCAACTACAGAGTCAGTTAATAATGTATCAGTATCGGTACCTCCATTCTAACAAATGTACTGCACTAGCACAAAATGTTAATAGTGGAAATTGGAGGAGGCAGTTTACGGGAAGTCTCTGTACTCTTGTCTCAATTTTTCTGTAAACCTAACAGTGCTCAAATAGTCTATTAATTACAAACAGATCAAAACAAAACCTCCTAAGGTATTAAGTAGTCCCGAGGTCATTACATCATTAGAATGTAATTAGAATTTTGAGCCAATCTGCTTTACTGCTATATCCTTCGCACCCAGAACCATGCTTGGAACATAAATGGGGCTCGATAAATATTTGTTGAGTAAACAAATGAATTACAACTTTAGTTCAGTCTCCCACATTCATTACCACTAACCTGGACAAAAGAACATTATTCAGAAAAAAAAAAAAAAATACTGAGGCAAGACCAAACATCCAATTAAAAATTATTTGTAAAGCAACTGAAGGTCTAGGGGCTTCTGGGTGGCTCGATCATTAAGTGATCGAGCTCAGGTCATGATCCCAGGGTCCTAGGATCGAGCCCTACATCGGTTCCCTACTCGGCGGGGAGCCTGCTTCTCCCTCTCCCATTCCCTCTGCTTGTGTTCCCTCTCTTGCTGTGCCTCTCTCTGTCAAATAAATAAAAGCTTTAAATAAAATTAAAGGTTTAGCCTGGAAATAATTAGGCAGAAAAGCTGTCATATTGAAAAGAAAATGCTGAATGAAATGGACTTTTACGTTAACTGTGCATTTTCTCCAATTTAAGACCAAAAGCAGACACTGGCCAATTAACCAGGTTAGCGTTCAGCAACCAACAGTCCATCCTTCCCGCACCTGGCAGCAGTGAGGGGCAGCCCTCCCCAAGTTCCCTGTTGTCCCTTGGCCACAGGCAGAATGGGTGAGGAGGAATTCAACTCGGGGAGCTCCTAGGACACGAGTGACCTCAGGAAGACCTCCAAGCCGCAGCTGGACTGCACCCCCCAGGGAGAAAGGCTGTGCTGTTTTAACAGGGGTGGGGACTCCAGGGAACGGTCAAGGCATGGAGAGTCAGTCCGCTGAGCATGGGAGGGAACCTGTTCTGGCATCTGAGCAGCACACAGTGGCACCAAGCTGAGCCAAGATATGGAAAGCCGGGAACAATGAACCCCTCCCTCCACTCGAAATTCCCACCTACACAGTCACCCCACCCCCACCCCCCAGGTCAGGAAAGCCAAAACTATCTCTTTACTGGTCAAGGCCAACATGGCTACTCCATTTTCTCTCTCGGCTTTATCTTCCCCTACATCCATCAATACATCTAGTGGCGCAGGTCCTCCCAGAGTCGAGGGGCTGGCAAAGCAAGGTGGGCAAGGAGGAGAGAGAGCAGTGGGGAGGGTCCCGACCAGGCCCCAGCCCCAGAAACCTGCAACAAAAGGTATCTACTCAGCTCCTCTGAGAGGGTGTGAAGAAGCCACAATGGGCAGTTCCCCTCAAACTGTCATCTCGACACCAGGAGGGCAAGGTGCCCGCATCCTCCTTGCCCTGCCACATGACAGGGAACAGCTACGGCACTGCACACAAGAGCACCCCTTCTCCGCAGTACATGCTGGTCAGCAGCGGGGGGGGGGGGAGCTCGCCTGCGAACCTACGACCCTGGCAGGCTTCGTCACCAGCCAGTGGTTTGTGCCCCTGGGAGACATCACCATCCAGGACTTGAACACGGGTTTCTCCGGCTGTCCCGAAGTCTGGGTTATGCCGTTATACCTGCAGCAGCACCTGCTCCTGCTAAGCCACAGAAACCCCAAGACTGATTTGTGCTCAAATAAATCGGTCATTGCTTCTTTGCTGTACACCATTCTGGCTTACAAAAGGTCTCCTAGAACACTCCTCTTTCAGACACCCGGGGACACCTGCAAGTGGAACCTTACAATTCCCGAACTAAAGTGAATGTTCTGGTGGCAGCCCTCCCATTTCAGCCTTGGGCACTGAGCAGTACTTTGCACTCAGGACCCTGTCCACACCCCAGTCCAGAGCGAAAGGCAGGGAGTCCTGCCGACCGATTTCCAGGACTGCCACTCTTCCAAAGATGCCTGCAGAAAAAAGGTAGGAAATCCTACAGTACATTTGCCCTGGATGCAGTAGGAATTTCTGCTCTCCTCTTTTGCACGTGATTTTCATGTGCTTATTATGTAACTAAATTGTTATTTTACAAAGCTGTCAATGCAACTCAGACACTGAACCCTGGGACTGGATGCTTCAGTGTAGAAAGGCCAGGCCTGCGCCAACAGCTCCGAGGCAGAGGGTGTCCTGGGGTGAATGGTGCCAAGGGGCCAGCCTAAGCGGTGGTGGCCTTTCTTCCTGAGGTGCTGGCAGGGTGAGGCCCTGGACTGCCCTTCACTGGGCATACCTTCTCCTCTAGGCAGGGATGGTGCAGGGTTCCGGGGTCTCCTCACAGACCCCCAAATCTTCAGTCTCAGGGCACACAGCCGGCTCCAAGTGGTGAAGATGTCAAAGAACCTTCCTACCTAGAGCCAGGACAGTGCCCTGGGGACTCTGCAGTTGGTACTGGTTCCAATACCCTGCGGGCCACCAGGGCCTCCACTCTCTCCCTGTGCCTTCACCCGCAGGCACACCGCATTTCCTCCTCAGTCCACGGGGGCAGGAGCAGCAGGGGCCACAGTAGCAGGAAGAGGGGTCTCAAACCGTCCCAGGAGCCCAGCCGGGGAATACCCGAGGGACGGATGCTGCCCCCTCTCCTGCAGATCCGGATGCTGAGGCGTCAGGAGGTCAGTGCAGCAGAAGCAGGGCAGCTAGGACCTGGGAAAGGAAGGAGGCAGGAGGATTCCTGGGGAACGGGACTGCTCCAGACAGTGCCCTGGGCCACCCGCCTCCTCTCAGCACGCACCCAGACTACATGCCACACCAGTGCTTCGATCAGGGGTGGACCTGACTCCACACACTCGGGGAGGGCGGGGGCACCAGCCCGCGGTGGACCACTGCACATGCCCCCGCCCCTCCACAAGCACACAGGGACCTCCCAGACTATCAGCCCACAGCGGCTGCAGGGCCCAGCCGGCCGGCCCCTGTTTCCACCGGAGTGGCCCCTGAAGGGGTGAGAGTAACTTAGCTCCTCAGGCAGTTAAGGAGGACAAGCCAAAACGCTGCATTCTCCAGGAAGCAGGCACCTGTTCACCCACCGCTCTCTACAACACCAGAGAGCCCCTGTTAGGCCAGACTCCGAGAGGTAAGGTCCTGGTCTGAGGTCACCCGCCCAACCAGCGTGCAAGCCCTGCTTTCCTCGGACTCCAGGCCAAGCTGTTCTCTGAAGGGAAAACGCCGGAGAGGCTTTATCATACAGCCTGTGGTTACGAGGACAGAGACGGGTCTGTGGGAGTCCCTGAAATCACCACAAGAGCCACAGAAGGAACCCTCCCTCTGCTGGCGGTAAAAACATCCCCAGTGCTTCCCAAGCCGGCTTGCCAGCAGCTCTGCAGTTCGAGGAGAGGAGGCTACCTCTGTGCTGGGCCGCAGTCTCCAAGACAAGACTCTCCCTGCTCTGGGAGCGACACCACTGGTGTGCCTTTTAAAAACAGGGCCAGGCCCGCTTCCTGCCCCACCTAGAAGACTTCTGATCTCCCGGTCAAATGATTCAGGATCTCTCTTAGCATAGTTTCCCAAGCCTCCAATATAGATCTGACTGCACTTGGGGGGGGGGGGTTAAGGATATGTACAGTAGGATTAAGGAGCCGGTCTTCTGACGGTCTTTCTTATCTCCCCTGAAGATGGTAAGACCTGCTGTAACGTCCAAATGACCTCCAGGCACTGTTCTGGGACGGCCTCCAGGACCCCTGCTCTGTACCCACGACCACGCCGTCCCCTTGCCCTGACTGCTGTAGCTTCCCGCAGGAGCTCGGTTTCTTTCTTGAGACCAAGGCTGCAATGTCCTCCTTTGCTTCAGATTAAAAACAAAAACAAAAACAGAAAACTACCATCACAGATCCAGATGTAAGACGTAAACTACAAACTTAGAGACAACGCAGAAAACTCTGGGATCTAAAGCTAGGCAGAGTTCTTCGACTTGACACTAAAAGCCCAAACCAAAAAAAGGACAAATTAATACCCTGGACTTCATCAAAATTAGAAACATTTGCTTTGGGAAAGGTCCTGCTATGACAAAAGACAAGCTACAGGCCAGGAGAAAATACTTTCAAGCCACACATACAACAAAGATCCCCTATCTAGAATATTTATACACACACACACACACACACATTTTTTTTTTAAAGATTTTATTTATTTGAGAGACAGAGATCACAAGTAGGCAGAGAGACAGGCAGAGGCAGAGAAAGAGTAGGAAGCAGGCTCCCTGCTGAGCAGAGAGCCTGATGCGGGGCTCAATCCCAGGACCCTGAGATCATGACCTGAGCTGAAGGCAGAGGCCCCAACCCACTGAGCCACCCAGGTGCCCCTAGAATATATATTTTTTTAAGCTCTGAAAACTCAACAATAAAAGCCAAAGATTCCAATTAGGAAATGGGCACGAGACAGGACACTGCCAAACGCTGGCTGCAGGCAGAGAACCCAATGATTCACAGGCCGCTGGTGTGAACACAAGATGGTACAGCCACCTGGAAAAGGTTGGCAGTTTCTCGGAGCACTGAATGCACCATTACCACACAAGGCAGCAACTCTACGGCACACGTTCACTCAAAAACCTGCAGGTGAATGCTCATGCCAGCTTTATTTTTAACAGCCCAATGAGGAAACAACCCAGACGTGCTTCAATAGGGGAATGGCTCGACAAGGTGCGGTACACCCGTATCACAGCGTACTATCACGACTCGGCAACAAACACAAGGCAGCTACTGACAGATCCACCAACCTAGATGGCTCTCCAGGGAATTAGGCAGTCCCAGAAGGTTTACATGCTGTGTGAATCCATTCACTTCACATTCTTTAAATGGCATTTATAGGTATGAACAGCAAATGAGACATTGCCCAGGGTATGGGGGTAGAAGGCAAACAGGGAGGCTTGGAAAAGGCAAAATGAGGGATCTCTCTGGAGAGGGAGGGTTCTATACCTTTATTGTATCAATGTCAGTATCCTAGTTGCAAAAGTTTTATAAAATGTTACTACTAGGGGAACTGGGTTAAGGGTATAAGAGAATCTTCCTATATTATTATTATTATTTTTTTTTTTTTACAACTGCATGTTGTAAAAAACAGTCACTACATTCCTTATGGAATCAGGTAGGGGCCCCGGCAGAATTCATGGTGTTACCAGCTGATCTGCTACCTCTTTTCGTCCCAGCGGTTCCTCCAAACCAGCAGAAAGTACCTGGTAGGCCTCCCTTGTGAAAGCCACGCACCAAACGCGGCTGGGCACTGTGGGGTTTCTGAAATCCAGGGATAAGCACGAACTGCTTATTATTTTCCACTGTTGAAGAAAGGACAAAGGGGTATGGACTCCCAGTGAGAAGGGGGATGTTGATAAAGCCTGCTAGAAAACCAGTGTGGCCCTTGCCCGGTGCATCGGGAGTGCCTACTCCATCCAGTGTCTCCACTGCAGCCAAGCCCCAGGGCTGCCTGGCTAAGCAGCAGGGCTTGCTGGGCGTCCACACCTAGACCCAGGGTGAATGTGCACCACACACAGGAGAGTCCCGAAGCATCATTCCTGAAACACTAGCTTCGGAGGACTTCCATGAAACGCTCCTGGAACATCCGCACACGTCCTCCCCCGTGCAGACTCCTGAAGCAGGCCAGCCAAGGAAAGGTATCGACAAGAACTCCAGTTAGCCTACCTTTCATTCCGCGCGACTCTGCATTTGCTAAATTTACATGATGGAACTCATCCCACACAACACATGCTGAAGGTGGTTCACTGGACCGTGCCCCACCCCCTTATTATTAAAGGCTCTGACATGTCCTGTAGCACAGAAAGCTGCTTATTATCTATAACTCTGCGATTTCGGAACTTTCTGACTCAGACAAGTAGTCAGGGTGGGCTGGATGGACCGGCCATGATTCTACAGCTTCACTTTGAGGAGAAAGCCTTTCCCTCAGAACACCTGCTGGCCCCTCACAGGTGAGCAGACCGCGCGCGCACACACACACCAGGGTGGAGACAATTTCAGATCTAGAAAGCAGCAAGATAAGGATTCCAACCTAGAGTCCCACAGGACACACCCTCCTCCCCCTAAGGCACACTGCCTGCCAAGCAGAAGTTTCCTCTCCATCTTCTCCTCTGTAACACTCGGCCTGGCTCGTCAACAAATCAGGAAAACCAAGTCCCACCCCCTGGCCGGAAAGAGCCATGCCCCTGAGGAGCCCCCAACAGACTACTTCTGTTATTACTTGTCCCAAGCTGGTCCCTTCATCTTGACAATCAATGTCTCGAGCCACCAAGTATCTTCCCCAGGGCCCACAATCCGTTATTCTTGGACTGACCTATTTCATGCATTTATTTATTCAGTCAAATGTGTGCGGGATGCTTATCGTGTACAGCGGCTAAAAAAAAAAAAGTATGATTTGACTGAAGTATCATTGTCCCCCTCTCCCCAACCCTCATACCAGAAACACACACACTGGAATTGAGGGAAAAAAACCACAGAGGTGATGGGTGCACGGACAGAGGAGACACAATGGTGTGGGGGAGGCCGCTAGGCCAGGAGCAGCCATTTTAGACCCCGGTGCCAAGACAGGATCCAGAGAGGTGGTCTAGGTGGGCCCCCACCTGACCCCTCCCGCTCCCGGTGCAGCTTTGTGCAAAGGTCAAGGCAGGAAGTGGCAAGAGGGAGGAAGAAATGGACGGCAGGACAAGTGTGCAAGAGCCAAGACTCCATCTCCGAGGTGATGGGGAAGCCACCAAGGGATCCCTTCCTCATTTCCTCACCAAACGCCGACTGCAGGCCAACCCGTAAGGCAGGTGGGTCCCTGCGTGGTCGGTGTGGAGCGGGGACTGGTGAGGCTGGAGCTCCCTGCGGGTCCCAAGGGGAGGGAATGGAGAAGGGAAGAGAAGGGCTGAGTGTGGGCACCTCTGGAGCCAAGGCCATGAGGAGCCCCCGGAGAGACAGACTACAGGTCCGGGCTTTGGTAGTGGACACGAGGAGTTGGCGAGGGTGCTAACCCTCCCGTCATGTAAGCCGACTTCGCCACACAGTGTTCAGCAGATCCACTGAACTGAGCTCAGCACCATCTGAGCCTCTGCCAGGCACCCAGGGTCCCACAGGCAGACAGGAGAGGAAGCGGCCCTGTGCATTCCGGATGCTGGTTCAATGTGGCCAATAGAGCATCAGCCCTTTCCTTACAGATGAGGGAAGAGCAGCCCAAAAGAAGAGAGGGGATGTGTGGAAGACCCTGCAACAGGGTCTCTGGCAGAGTCAGGGCTGGAAGCCAAGTGGCTGGACACCGGTTCCTCTCTGAAGGGTACTGGTGCTGATGAGGGGGAGGCCATGTGCACCCGAAGAAAGGATGCTTCCTCCCCATCCCTCAACGCCAGGGGTCAGTACCCATCACAAGGCAGAATGGCGTGCATTCTGGGGTCAGGAGGTAGGATGTGCTCGGTTGGGTGATGTCTGGTCAAGAGGCAGGGGCCTCTCCTGCCAGCAGATGAAGTCACCCCAAACCACAACATCCAGCTGGACGTGGGCAAAGAATGGCCCAAGGTTGTCTGCAAAAACGCCCACAAAGGAGATGCGGGATCCTTATGAACCTTCCTCTTCCACAGGAGACCCAGGAGGCCACCAAGGCAGAGAGAAGATGAACCTTGACCTCACACAGGAAACCCATCTCATTATGTCCACAACGCACGTACTCTGCTTTCCGAATCCATCTCCCCAGACAATGTACTGAATCTCTCAGGAGCTAGAGTGCTTTCTCTGGGGACGGGGTAAAGTGAAGACAGGTCCTGGACTCTAAAGCAGAACCACAGAACTGCTGGAGAAGTCCTGTTAACACACACCGGAGGACGCGGGAGAGGAGCAGAGCCAGCCTGGCCCTGGGAGGGGCCCTCGGGGGTGGGAAAGGCTGGATCCCGACTGCGGACGAGGGCGGGAAGGGGGCCCCTGGGACTCCCAGAACCAAATAAAATTATGAGGCCTAAAAACTTCACTGTGTGTGCTGATAAACACTGTTTTGCTCCTTATAAAAAAAAAAAAAAGAAGAACACAGCCAGTTTGGAACAAACACCACACTCGAAACAGTGTCGGGGAATCTTTCCCTCATTTCCAAAATTCTAGTTACTCTTTCTGACTTACGGAAGCGCCAGTTCCAAACACAGCCTCACAAATGCCCTCATCACCGATACTCAACGTCAGCGCTAGAATCCTGCTGGACCCTTACAGCTTTTGGGTGGGATCAGAGGGGAACCCTCCCTTTCCACATCTATTTACAGAGTTTCTTTTTTTTTTTAAGATTTTATTTATTTATTTGACAGAGAGGTCACAAGTAGGAAGAGAGGCAGGCGGGGTGGGGGGGGAGCAGGCTCCCTGCTGAACAGAGAGCCCGATGTGGGGCTCGATCCCAGGACCCTGAGATCATGACCTGAGCCGAAGGCAACGGCCCAACCCACTGAGCCACCCAGGCGCCCCAACAGAGTTTTTTTTTAAAAGAAGAGCAAAGTCTTACCTCGGGAATTAGGAAGAACAAGGTTTTGAAGAGACTGAAGTAAGTTTTGCCTATCATTTTACTGTGAAGAGGGTCCCCCACCCCCCACAGAACGGGACTTCTCTGACAGGTGGAACACAGGTGAGAGACAATCCAGTACATGCAGCCTTGCGGGGCAAACTGATGACCCAAATTAGGTGCAAATCTACAAATTCCTCGATCACCAGATGAGATGGGTACATCCAAGCAAACCCGAGTCCCGCCCCCATGCACCCCAAAGGCAGCGCGGTTTCCTAGTCATGATGTGGTTGACTTCACAGTGTCTTCCAATGGAATCCAACGGAAAACCTCTAACGGGGACCCCCGAATCCTAAGCGCTAAGCGGAAGGTCAGCCTTAGCACTATCTCTCCTCCACCTGGAGCAGGAAAAGCAAAGCAAAGCAAAAGGGGGGGGGCACAAGGCAGGACACCAGGGGGGCCTGGGTATCTTCAGGGACAGGGATGAGAGGGAGGGAGAGAGGAGGACAATCACCCAGCATGGGATCATGAAAACTTGGGCTGCATATCGAAATGACCTGGGGAGCTTTAAAAACCCAGTGCCTGTGCCCAGGGTCACCCCAACCCCCGACCCAGATATTTGATTTATTTGGCCTGGCATGGGGCCTGAGCCTCTAGGTTTTTTGGCTTTTTTGTGGGTTTTTTTTTCCCCCAGCTCATTCTGCCATGCAGCCAAAAATGAAAGCCCTGCTTCAGTATTTGCTTAGTGTTTGGGGGGCTTGCTACACCCACCCCAGACAAAGAAGCGAGCGAGGAGAGAAGTCAAGGCTACTGCTGCACTCCAGAGCTCCTGCACCAGGAATTCGCCTAAGAGAGAGCTAAGGGCCTAGACATACACACAAATACGGGGTGGGGAACTTCAAGGGGTCACCAGCGAGTGACTGACCCATAATGGGTATCTCCAAGCGAGGTCTGTTTTCAGGGGATACAAAAAGCCTGTGCCCCAGTCAGCCACCAAAGCTCCCTCGGAACACAGCAGCAGAACCAGGCCAGCTCTGTCCACACCAGACGCCGCTCAGTCTTAAAGGAGCAGCTCCCACTTGGCGCACGCTCACTACGGAGCATGCACTGAATCGAGCCCCCGTGGTGTTCAGTGAATCCGCACAACCTGCCGTATCAGCAAGGCCCTCTGTAGGACCCAGCAAGTGAGGCCCACAGAGCACAGCACGGGCGAGGATGAAGGCAGGCCTGCACGGAGATCCTGCCGATCCCGAGCCCTCTCCTTAAGCGCTCTGCAGAGCGAGCCCTCCCTGTGAAAGCTCGACAGGGCAGGGATGTAAGCTGAAAAGATCCTTCTGCAACGCCTTTTCCTCCAGCTGCCTGGGGAGGGAGCCTGGGTCTCTACGAGCTCATCTCCCAGCAGCCCTCTCAGGTCCCTCCCCAATCATAAAATGGTTCTTAGCCCCAGACACTCTCCATCCATCCAGCTGAGGAGGGACCACAGGCCTCAAAGGCAGCCACCCCATGAGTGCCATGCGGCTGCCTGCTGCCAGCCTTCACGCACACTTTTCTACATCCTGGTAGAAGGAGTTGGACAGAACGAACCACAATCTGGCACCTTTCTCTCGGCTGTTTGGGTTTGAAAGGCATCCAGGAAATGAGGAAACGGCGCAGGAATTCTGCTCGAGGGATGTCTTCAAGGGCAGGTCGCCACTCTCCGAGAAGCCGCTGGCATGAATGCGCCCCGTGTCTGGCTCTGCAGAAACCTGGAGATGAACTGAGTTTCCCCTCGAGCCCAGCCCTCAGCTCAAAATGACTCGCCTGTGGGTGTGGTCAGGGGCTGAGGGGAGGATTCGGAGTACCCTGCGTCAGCTGACGACCATCACCCCGGGGCTGCAGCACTCACCTGCGTGCCGGAGCTATGTCAGAGCCCTCCGGCCCCGGCCCCAGGCTTCCCCCACCCAACACACTTTGGTCTGTCAGCACTGGAGATGACAACACCCTCCCAGGCCACATACTTCTTTTTATACAATGAATATAAACCCCAAAGGTGGACAGCAAAGCAATCAAGACCCACCTCTGCCGCTTCCTGTGTGACCTCAGGTCTCTGGCCCTCTCTGTGCCTCAGGTGCCTCATCTGCAAAAGGGACTTAAAACAGACCCTATGCCCTCTCCTGGGACCACAGAGGCACTACAGTGGAATGAGGCCCATGAAGGCATGTAGAGCAATGCCTTCCAACATCAGGGAACCACGGACACTAACCCCTGCCACGTTTCATCTCGGAAGGAGGGAGACTGATTTGATTCTGAAGAGAGCGAGCTTACGCGAGCTGGGGGAGAGGGAGAGTCTCATGCAGACTTGCTGCGAGCAGGGAGCCTAACACGGAGCCTGATCCCACAACCCTGAGATCATGATCTGAGCCGAAACCAAGAGAGGGATCACAACTGAGGAGCCACCCAGGCACCCCAAGACAGCTGATGTTTTGATCACTTCTGAACTACAAAGAAAAAGCAATTTTATGTGACTCAATACAACACAACGAGTAAACTCTTCTATCTTGAAGAACCCCTGCCTTTGAATAAGCAGGGTGACTCTCATATTCCCTAACACCCAACAACGACAGACCTTATCAAAGGAAGGCCCAGCATAAATGCAAACACATTTCTTCCACTTGGGCTATAAAAGCGGGAAATGGCTCCCAGGTGTGAGCAGACACAATGGGCCCTGCCTTCTTTGCAAGGTCATCTCACGGGTCAAAGTCGAGCCAGCCATTTTCGGATTAGGTGCACACGCTCCCGAGGCTTCCCCAGTGGTAAGGGGATTACGGAAGCCACCTGCAGGAAGTGGCCGAGGGGGAGGAGGGGGAGGAAGTGGTCCTGCTTGGAAGGAGACTGTTGATTCCGGCCCAGCTCCTTTTACACGGAGACTGAGCAGCCCACAAAACACTCCACCTCCAGGCCGGGGCTCCCAGAGCCCTGGAGGGCTTTCAGCACCCACGGCTGCAAGGAGAGGCACTTCCCTCCCAGAACGGCCACCCTCCACCAGCACCCCTGTGCTCCCTGGGTCTCGGACTCTATTTCAAGCTTACATGGTCACCGGAAGAAATGAGAAAGAGAGGAGGGGAGAGCCACACACACAACAAAAGCCAACGCTGAACCGCAGAACCTAAGCTACCGAGTTCCCAGAACAGACAGTGACCTCCGTGAGCATGCTCCTATTTCCCGGCCTCCCCTTGCTAGGCTCCCCAGACCCACAGCTGGTGTTCGCTTCACTTTCTCAGCAAATGACTTGCAGATGGACCGCTCATCTGGCTGCCTCACCACCCCCACTCACAAAGAGAGAAAAAAAGGAAAATGACAAGTCAGGACTATGTGATCTGGCAGGCTTGCCGTGGGGGCCCCCGTAGCTCCTTTCCCAGCAGAAGGCTCCCTGAGAGTCCGGGCAAGAAGCAGTGTGCACGACAGAACCCCTGGGACGTTTCCGGGACAGTGAGCTGCTGTCCTTGTAAACTGGGTGTTTCATTTTCTATTTTGAGGCTCACTGGTGGTATCCAGCGGCTGATGTAGCTGCTGTTCTAGGAACCAGGGGTCCTGCTCTGCCTTCCGAGAGAGAAGTTTGCTGGCTCTTCACAGCAGTCCGCCTGCTGACAAAGCAAAAAAAGGGGACGGGCCCTGTCCTGTGAGTATGTCTCCAAGTACGCAAAATGTTGGTCCACGGTCAAGCATGCCAGGTGCTCCCTGTGACGCCTGTAACCCACTCACATGTAGGGGGAGAGAAAAGAGATCGGGGCTGGAAGGGGGGTGCTCGGCTAAAACGTCACCCCCTCTTACACCCTATCAGCGCCAGCAGTGAGGGATCCTGCAGACTGTCCCCCACCCTCGCCCACATTATGATGACTATGATGGTCTGTTTCCCCATCTTTCTCTACAGCTAGCCTACGAGTTCCTTGGGGGCAAAGACCCCAGTCCACGGGGCATGTCTGGTAGCTTCACCTCATGGCAAGCCGTGGCAGCCCTGCACGGGAGCCCCTGGTCTCCACCCTGCACCCACCGCAGCCGCCTCCCCGTCCGTCCATCCCTTACTTGCGATCGCCAGGACCCCAGCCTCCCAGCGGCAGAGGGCAAGGACACCAGCGGGTGAGTAAGCGGGTGGGCGGGCAGGGGAGGGCCCTGAGTTTTGATTCCATTAGCGCAGGGGATGACCGCCCACATTTCACCACCATTTCCTTTCACCGGCACCTGGGACAAAGCAGCACCATTCCTGTTTTCGACAAGGGCAAAGATGTATCTGATCGCAGATGGCTGATCAGCAGCAGGAAGGTGAGTGGTGGTAGAAGGCACGTCCCCGCACGGGCTCCTCCTGCTCAGGGAGGCCGGGCCGCACGCACAGCCTCTCATACCCACACACGGACCGAGGCCGTAACAGGTGTCCTGCCAGGCCAGGCTGTTCACTGGGCGCTCCCTGCCTCTGCAGTGACTGCGGAAGTTCTGCTGGGGAGACCTGCATGACCACCAAGATGCAGCAAACGAAGCAGAGACAAACTGGTAACAGCCATGAGCCTCAAAGCCACAGCCAGTTCTGTTTCCCCCCTACCCCCAGCACCTTCCTCAGAAGTAAATAACCCCACCAGGCTTTTGAGCCCCGCTGTCCCAAACGCCTATTGCCAAAATGGCAACATCAGGAATTCATCTTAAGTAATTTGCTGCCCTCCAAAAGCTAAGCGGCTTCGCAGGGACTCCACACCTGAGTCTTGGAGAGCCCGGCCCCCATCCCCATGTAAGCCCAGGCAGTGGTTCTCAAAGGTGGGTTTCCAGACCAGCAGTGGCACCCGACAACTTCGGAGCAAGGTAAATTCTTCAGCAGCACTCCAGACCTGCTGGATCAGAAACGAGCCAGGGCCTGGCCGTCTAGGTCTCAGCAAGCCTTGCAGGTGACGCTGACCAGTGGCTCAGTTTGAGAATCACAGAGGTGATGGGAGAGCAACATCTCCCAAGGGAGAGGGTGGGCTGCTTCATCTAGGGCAAAGATTCAGTTCACACCAACACCACTCTGGGCAGACAAGGCAGAACGTGGGCACGGCTCTGAAGACACAGGTGAGGAACCTAGGCCTCCTTTTTATCCACAATGTGCTGTTTTCTGACCAGAGTTGTATCTTCTGCTTAGCATGTGGGAAACAAACCGGCCACAGACTGCTCGACAACATGGCCATTCACTGAAATTCGACTTAGGGCTTTTTAAATACAACTTTGTTCAGTTTCTGCCTAAAGTGTCTCAGTCACTGTTAATTCCACACTCCTGAGAAGAAGGCCGTAAAATGCTGCCATCGGCCCAGATAGGGTTTCCCTGCACACCATCGCCAAAGCAGACTGGCCTTCCTTCCCCAGCATGGATGGCTGCACGGGCTTCTCTGGGGCAGGACGCGTCTCTGAAGCAGAACACGCCAAGGGCTACTGGAGTCCACGTTTTCTAAGAGACTGGATTAAGTCCACTCTTAGCCTCCTGATGTGTGGACGGGCTAGCAAATTCCTCTACGGGAAGGACGGAAGGACGGATGATCCTTTAACCTCTGGAAGAGCTGCCTCTCCTCCCCCAACACACACCTACGGCGCCCCCCTCTCCACCCCCGCCCAGCTGCGTTCAATACACAAGGAGCTTCACCGCCCCGGTTGACGGCTCCAGGTTCCCAGATGAAGTATTATTTCATACTTCTGGGGTTAAACATGGTGTGTTCAAAACAAAACAAAAACCAACACAGGTTTTACCATCAATTCTGAATTATGTCTGCAGATGATGACCTTCCTCCAGGTGAGGAAATAGGGAGCAAACTTGAAAGGCAGCTAAGAGAAAGGCAAGATGCCTTACCCCAACTCAGTAGGGACACACACACACACACACACACACACGCACGCACGCACGCACGCTTTTAGTAACCCCAGCGAGCTATTTATGACTCTGTGTACTTTCTCCTGCTCACTAACATCCTACCTCCGGTCCCCCAGATAAGTCAGCTTGAGTTCTGGGTCCCCTTCTCAGTGACTTCTGGGCCCTCTTAGAGACGAGCTCCTCCCCTCAGCCCTTAGGGGCCGTGGCCAAATCCTCCCTGACTCCCCTCTGAGGTCTGCTCTTTAATTACACCTTAATGTGAACCGATCTTTGCTTTAATGAGCCTATAAAGAAGATTGATTGGGCCCTGGCTTTTCTAGAGGGCTCACCGGCAGGCACAGGGAAAGTAAAGGACTGCTATTGATTCTGCTTCCCCAGAAGATACAGCCAAGAAGAGGGCTCCATCCTTCATAGCCTTGGGCTCCCTCAACCCCACCCAGGGCTCCTTCCAATTAACTGGCTCTGAGTGGGGTCACACACAGGACACCCGGTTTCTTTCCTTCCAGGTTTTTATTCTCCGGAAGTTACAATAAAGAAATGTTAAATACACCATCCCTTTTACTGAATCCATTTCTCTTTAGCCGAGAGGTCATAGCGAAACAGGTAACTGCGGAGACGGACAACCACCTCCGGTATTTTTACTTAAATTAGTCTTAAGTCTTCCAAATACCTTTTTATTAACATGAGAGAAAAATAATTTTCTTCAAAAAAAATTTTCAGATTAGTGGTTGCTGAGAGTGTGTGGGGAAGAGGATGGGGGACGGGGTTGATTGGTTTGTTTTTTGAGGCAGCGATAATGTTCTGGAATTAAAAACTGACCACGGCTGCACAACGCGAATGGGCTAAAACCCGCGAACTGTCTACTCTAAAATGCTTCGAACAGCGAGTTTCATTATGCTGATTTTTATCTCAATTAAAAAATTACTTTTCAAGTGGCACCCGGTGGGCTCTGTCGGCGGAGCACATGACTCCTGATCTTCGGGTTGTGAGTTTGAGCCCCACACTGGTATAAAGATGACTTAAAATAAGATCTTTAGAACAAACAATTTTCAAAAAAGTTTTTTTTTCATGACTCAAAGTAAAAGGTGTTTCAACGTGTTTTCAAACAAGACAGAAACCCGCGGGATTTTTTTTTTTTTAAGATTTATTTATTTATTTATTTGACAGACAGAGATCACAAGTAGATGGAGAGGCAGGCAGAGAGAGAGGGAAGCAGGCCCCCTGCTAAGAAGAGAGCCCGATGCTGACTCGATCCCAGGACCCTGAGATCATGACCTGAGCCTAAGGCAGCGGCTTAACCCACTGAGCCACCCAGGCGCCCCAACCTGAGCGATTTTAATAGGACTATTACAGCGTCACAAGTAATTGTGTGCAAGGCATCTCTGCCAAGCTCTCCCACCTGATCTAGGCCAAAGGCAGTGGTCTTTCACTCGAAAGACAAGAAATGGGGTCTTTCACTCAAAAGACAAGGGATGGGGAAGCGACGAGGTTTAAAACACACACTAGCTGTGGTGCACCTGGCTGGCTCGGTTGGCGGGGTATGGGACTCTCAGTCTCAGGGTCGTGAGCTGGAGCCCCTGAGGACAGAGGTTACTTTAAAACACACACACACACACACACACACACACCACCCACCCACCCCTGAACTGGAAAAGAAGTTACCTGGACCGAGCCCAGGGCCGGATGGGAAACTTGTTACAGCTGACACGCATGAGACAAAAGCAAACGTCGATTTCACAGCAAGCGTTTTACTCCTAGGACTGAACAAAATCCAACCGTTGCCACTGTAACAGATCTTCTCCATGATACAAGTGCAGGAACACCCCAGGAAAAGCGGAAATTTTTCTTCACCAGAAATGTCACTTAGGCATCAGACAAAATTACTGTTGCCGTGGGAATTGTAACATGAGCTTCCTGGACTTCAAATTAAAAAGCACACACAAAAAGGAAACGTAAAAATCTACCGGCAGATTTCGCTCCCGTTTAACAAAACTCTTGTTTTTTGTTTTTTGTTTTTCCTGAGAACTGTTCTATCAAATTAGTTTCCCCATTCCCCACCCCGGTTCTATTAAGAGCTTTCCTTACATTTCATGCTTTTTTGTTAGTAAGGACAAACGGCTTTGGCATTATCCTCGGGACGAAAATCTGCTCCCTGACGAATTCTTTAATTGAATTAGATTCCTTTAATCAGAAAGGATTAACAAATTGAAATTTTACTGAATGACTTCAGTTCCCAAAACTCTGCGAGAAAGTCTGTGAGTCTCAAGTCCTGACAGTAAAGCCGGACAGAAAGCCCGCCCCGTGGGCCCTCCCAACTGTGACCCCTGAGGAGGAGGGCCCTGATGCCCTGACGTCTGGGGTCTCAGAGCACCCTTGTGTGAGCAAGAAGCCAGGTGACGGATGGGGCCGTAGGACACTGGGAACCACGCACGGAGCTGATCTGCAGAGGCACACGCCAGTGCCAACAGGTGTCGGAGCTGTGGACCACAGAGCCACTACCTCAGTGGAAGCCAGTGTGCCCCACGGTGCTCACGGCACAGCAGGGTCCGTCACTTCTCTGGTGCCCTCACTGCCCCTGTACTCAATGTCCGGGTCACAAAGGAACATGAAACTGTCTCAGCCCCTCGCTCAGCTGATGACACAGAAGCTCCCCGTCCCAGGTCACGACATCAGAGCAGGATGCTTGCCTGGTCGGCCCCTCCCTCGATGCCCCCACCTGGAAATGGGTCCCCAGAAAGTTGTGCTGGCTCCTCTACCTCAGCGGGCCTCAGCCAGCTAGACCCTTGACACATTTCACTTGTTCTCCTGATCCTCCCTCCGGCTGCCCACAATGGGAGAGTGAAACGCAAACACGAATCTGGGGATTAGGTATGACACGGGACATGTACGGAGCTCGCCGACCTACTGTGTCTTCACATGCTGTGCTAGGGGCTTCCCAGATGTGACAGCACTGAAGCCCGGTGAGGACACTCTCGGAGGGCCCCTGGGCCCCAACCTCATAGGCACAGAAGGGACCTACTCCACATTTGTTGAACATAGGACATTTCTGAATTCAGAGGCTCTGAAAAGCCACAGACACACCAGCAGAACAAGCTCTTCGAAGCCTGACGGATGGGAATTACCCTGGGAACAGAGACGCTGAGCACTTCCCGGGCCGGCCTGGAAGGACAGGCCATCCCGCTGCCCGCTGCTACTTTCGTCCTCATCCTTTGCACAGTCCCCTTGGGAAAATACAGAAAGGCATGAAGGAGGAGAGCAGAACTACCCACAATCCTGCTGCCCACACGTCACGCTGCTAACCTAATCTGCAGGGCTGCAGCCAGGGAGTCAGGCCTCTCAGAGCAAAGGAAGATCAACACCCTTCAGTTCCTGTGGTTTCGGAGAAATCACTGACCAAGTCAGATGGGGACCAGCGTCAGGCCGACACTAACCGGCGTTTTCCAAACTCACTCAAAACCAGGAGGGAGCCTTTATTTCTCCTCCCTGCTTTACATAGTTTAACGCTGTCTAATTGGAACAGCAGGAACCAGGCCAACCGGCCCCACGGCTCCAGGCTCTTGGCCCAAGGAACAGAAATGTATTTTTAGTCAGCAGAGCAAGGCGTGATTCAAGTACGACAGGCCCCCAGGCCAAGCTGGGGGCCCTGCCCATCTCTGGCGCAGCCGGCTCGGAGTCACCTGCCGTGCTCGAGCACCCGGTGCATGGGGGCACATAAAGGAAAAGAGCACAGACACCAGCATCTGGGTCCAGTCTCAGTCCCACCTCTCGACTTGGCAACTTACAGGAACTCAGGGATGCTCGGTTTGCTGTTAGTGACACAAAGATGTTCTCTGTGTCCCTGGTTTCCTCCCCGAGGGAAGGCAGAGCTTCTCACCCTTGACTGAGTGCGCAGAGGGCCAAAGGACCTTCCTAAAGCAGCTTCTGATCCAGCGTGGCTGAGCTGAGGCCCGAGATCCTGCATTTCCAACGAGCCCAGTGCGGGTAGAAAACACTGTTAACCCAGGAACTATACTTTTAGTAACAAGAAGTTAAAAGCATCTTCTAGTGCTTTCCTCTATGAACATACAAGGGAGCATCACATCCTTAATTAGCCTCTGGTATGGGTAACTCATTTAATTTAGCAGCAGTTCAACACTTTCCAGATGCTGGATGCACAGGCAGATGGGTACAAAGACACAGTCGGACCCCTGCCTGCCCATCTTGGGACAAAAGGCTACAACCTTCATTCCAGCATTCCACAGAAACAAGGACTGCCCTCCAGATCCCGTGGCCCTACGGGTAAGATCATACTAGGGCCCCAGGGGCCATGTGACGAGCGGCCACAAGCCAGAAGCAGCAGCCACCATCTGTCAAACACCTCCCAGGTGTCTTGCATGATGCCAGGAGTTTCCTATACTACAGTGCACTTCTCTCGGACCTCTGGTTCACCTTTCCCATGTGTAAAGGACTAAAGAAACTCTGTGAATGAGGACAATGAGGTTTGGAGAGAGTAAGCGGTTTGTCCAGGACACGGAGCTGGGGCCATTATTCTAACTAACCCTTTTCTATTACAATCCTGCAATGCCTTAAAAAGGGTTAAGCCTGACACCCCAACTCATAAGGACAGAGCACTTTCCCAGCACAGGGCCTGTTGCCAGCAAAAACCCAACACCTGCAAGCTACAAGAGCCATCACATGGATGACGTCTTCCCACCAGGTCCCTCTGCTCGGCCTGCCAAGCATCAGTGTCGAGAAAAGATACGTGCAGGGGAGCAAAGGAGCTCTAACACCAGCAGAATCAAAATCAAATAAAAATAGGGCTGGGGTGGAAAAAAGGAAATTTAGTGTGAAGAGAAAGGTGTTCTGCTGAGGCTGTCCACAGAAATGTGGTTGAGAAAACTGGTGGGACCCACAGCGGGTTCATCCAGAAAGACCTCTGTGCTGGGTTCAAACAAGTGACGCCCCCGTCCCCCACTGAGGGCTGAAGTGGGCATCACTCCTGAGCAAAAGCTCTTAGTGGTTCCGAGGAGAACACGTCTTCCTTTCATCCTCCCTTCCTTTTTCATTTAAGTCCCTTTATAGCCTTTTTCATTTCCAGCGTGCCGTTGAACACTTGATCACATCAACAGATTCCTTACTTTTAGCTTGCGTTCAGAGGCCTGGGTTTTTTTGTTTTGTTTTGTTTTGTTTTTAAGCTGTAAAAGTGTACTGGGTCCCATGATGAGGTCCAGGGCCACAAACATGAGGTTGCTGTCTTATAATTCACATGGCTTCCTTTAACACCAGTTCATTCACTCCAAGTTGCAATTTACCCAGTAGGACCAAGATACTTAGTAAGTCTATGTATCAATTAAGACCAATTTCCCCCAAAATCAGGTGAGGTGAGGTGAGGTGAGTCTTCCAGGTTTTAACATAATAGCAAGCAAGGTACTTGTCGTGAGCATTGGGGCTCTGTGGAGAAAGGCTGTTCTGCACCAGCGAGCACAGGGACACAAGTTTGCCTGCCACCAAATGTCAGCAAGACAATACCATGGCCTCAAGACCCAGCCCAGGGTTCCCCAAGGGGCACCACTTACAAGAAGAGAGAGACGATGTGAGATGAAGCAGCACCCAGGGACGGCACGGCTGTCAGCTCATTGTTATTGAGGTACCTGTAACAACAAGAAGACATTTCTCACTTTAAGTCAGCTGTTTGAAAAATTTCACATATATAAAGTAAATCAAAAAACACTGCTGAGGGGCTCCTGGGTGGCTCAGTGGGTTAAGGCCTCTGCCTTCAGCTCAGGTCATGATCCCAGGATCCTGGGATCGAGCCCCGCAATGGGCTCTCTGCTCAGTCGGGAGCCTGCTTCCTCCCCTCTCTCTCTCTCTGCCTCTCTACTTGTGATCTCTGTCTATAAAATAAATAAATAAAATCTTAAAAACAAAAAACAAAAAAACACTGCTGAGTTGGCCATGGGAAGATAATACTGCAATGTTCACTAACAGATAAAGAATTTTATTTTAAGATTTTATTTATTTGACAGAGAGAGAGAGCATGAACAAGGAGAAGGGCAGAAGCAGAGGGAGAAGCAGACTCCCCACCAAGCAGGGAGCCCAATGTAGGGATCAATCCCAGGACCCAGGGATCAAGACCTGAGCTGAAGATAGACGCTTAACCAACTGAGCCACCAACGTGACCCAAAAGATAAAGAATTTTAAAAGAGACCTTTTAAAGATAGTTAAGTCACATGAGCTCACAAAAACAAACCATCTGTCACAACTATGGTTTAGAAACACACTCTCAAGGGGTGCTACCTGTCTTCCAGATTCACACCTAGTTCCGAATTCAACACTCACAAACAGGGAGTAGTAATGAAAGGTCAAGGTACGTGGTGCAGAACAAAAAGCACCCGAAATTATTGACAAGGATGTTCCTGGTGGGCTGGAAGAGTCAGAAATGGATTTGGGGAGAAAGACCATCCCTTCCTGGTTGCTCTTCCACATCTGAGACACGCGGTTCTACAAATCCCAGCTCTGCCATCACCAAAGGACAATGCCCTCGTACCCAGGGCCAGAGCCCCCCCCCCCCATGCTCAGAGTTCCCAGGAGCTTAGGATATGTGAACCAGTTATTCCAGTGCCTCAGCTGCGCAACAAGTACCAAGGAAGCTGGACTTGCGCAGTCCCATCTACTTGGGATTCTAGCTTCCCTGAACTCGGATGAAGCCTCCAAGCACGTTTTCCAGGCATGCGTACATTCAGACACACACTTTTGCACAAAGACATTCTGAAGACCCTCCCCAGACCAGACATGCTCTCCAAGCCCCTCTCCCGCTCCAGACGTCCAAATCTTCATGAAAGGGAAAGCCCGCAAACCAAAACACAGTTTGCTGGGTCTGCCCCCAGAGGCTCTGCAATCCAGCCTCCTTACATGGACATGTATTTCCCAATCTGGGGAGAGAATCCAAAATCAAATTTGCAAAGTGAGCCCAAAAATCCTTAAGAAAGCCAGAGCACAGGGATCTAGCTTTCAGCTGGGTGACAAGCTGAAAAGAAACTGTATCTGAGATGCAGAATCAAAGGAGTAACACTAGGTTATCTTACTCTTTTTTTTTTTTTTTTTTTCCCTCCTTAAGAGACTGTGTGCTTACATGGACCATCTTGTTACTGTTTAAAGACAAGGCCGCTGAAGTGACAGCTGCATTCATACAAGTATACAGCTAGTATTGGCTTGAATAGAATCATCTGGTTGTCTGCCATCTTCTATAGATGTGAACAGGAGGAGAAAAAAAAAAGGAAAAGGCCTTGAATTATCCCATTTGCTTTCTTCAGTGCCAAAGCCAGTTAGAGATGAGGCTTGGCAATTACTGGGCCGTGGGACACAGAACGTCTGTTTCAATAGCTTCATGACTGAAGCATCTGGCAGAGAGAAAGCAGATCCGTATCCTGTGGCAAATCCCTTCTTCACTTAAAGGGCCCTTGTCTGTGTGCTGAAGTAGACAATTAATTACTGGAACAGTCTCTTATCTGACGGCCCCCGGAGTCAGCCTGTTTCTGCTTCCCCTCTTTGCTCCTCCAACGCTGTGGTGATCCATTTTCCATCTTGGTGTGGGGATGATGAACACTCTCCAGTGGCTTTGATCTCCGCTAATACACTTTCACGGTACCATCAAGGCACTTAGTACTTGAGGAGACCCTCAGATCTTTGCAGAGCAAGGAAAACTAACGTCAGGGCCAGCTGCCAATAAGGCAGCTTGTGTAGGAAGTCTTCAGTGCCTAGAGATCTGTTCTAGAACATGATGATGGTGCTAGTAAGAATGCTGGCAGCAGCCAACCGATGGAGGGGCTGCTAGGTGCCAGGCATGATTCTAAGGGCCTTCCAGTGCATTTACTCACTTTAGACCCCTACAGGGTAAGAAGTCCCATGGACATTCCCATTGTACCAAGGAGGAAATGGAAACACTGAGGTGTGGGCTAATTTGACGGTCACTGTAGTAAGTGGCAGTGGCCCGGGAAGTGTAGCCTCCAAGTCTACCTTCCTAACCACTCACGACCCTCTATTTCTTTATAATTACAGCAGCAACTCCACATGCATGATGCAACTGCATCATTACCACTCAGACTCAGGTACCAAGTCCTTGTGCTGGTCCCTACCCTGTAGCTAAGGGCTCTAGGTCAACGTTCAGCTGCAATCACGTGACTAAGGCCGCACAAGGAGATAGCGGCGCAGACAAGAGCAGAACCCAAGAATGGCTGCCAATCAGAGGCGAGCCACAAGTGGCAAAGCCAGCAAGCTGGAAGGCTCCTAAACCCTCAGGGAATATGGTGGCTGTGCCTCGGGCTACTTAGGATCTGACTTTATGCTAAACCTGAAACCGACAGCTCGGACTTCTCTGCGGGGGAACTTCTGAACGACCTCGGTCTCAGGCCGGTCCCACCACACATACAACAAACTGTTCCCCCTGATTTCATAGAAATCAATGAACAAGGAAAAGGGGCGGCACAGTAAGATATCAAATGCTGCCCAAACTGCTGGAAGAGGAGCATACAGGTGCCACAGTGCTACAGATCAACGGGGCATTTTCTATCTAGACTGGCAGTCCACAGATACAGGCAGAAAGCACAGGCCCTGACCCCAGCAGGGCAGCTCGATCTACACAGAGAACAGGCAGTGTCCAAAGGAGGAGAGCTGCGTGGCCCACCCACCTCTCGATCATTCCTACATAAAAAGCCCCACTGGGCTGGTTAAATGTAAATCGGTTGGCGCCACCCCTCCTGGCATTCTCTGTGTGCCCTGTCCCCTGTAGATGCGAGAACGGTATCCTCACAAGGCAGTGGAGACCACACTCGCTCTGAGACACGACCAACTTACCAACCTGAAATAGAGACTGGTCAAAAATAGCACGGCCAGAGCTCGGAGGGAAAGCTGAGCGCAGTCTCCACGAATCAGGAGATGAGGGATTTAGGACAGGGTTTGATGAAACTTTCTGAATATCAAGGCATGTGCAGTCTTCTACCTTTCACACTCCCCCCACATTTGCTCCCATCCGAAGTCCTAAAAGCCCCTCTAAAATGTCTTGCTTCTTGAACTGATTTTTCCTGATGATTCGGGACCACGAAGTGCCTCTCTCGGGTGCATCAGACCACGAACCACGGCCCAGCCCTGGAGCTGGAAGAGGAGTAAACAAGGAAGGGACCTGGGGCCCCAAGGACTGGCTGACCGCAGGGCAGACCCGAGGGGGGGCCTTTCCGGCTCACCCGTCGTAAGGTGAGCATGGGCCGTCTGGACGCTCTGAAACGTCCCATTACTCAGCCTGCCGAAAGGAAGTACTTGTATTTTATAAGATGCAAAATGTTAAGAAGGGCGTTTCAGAGTAGTTTGATTAGTATCTCCATCAAGTGAGGCTCCCACAGACAATGAAAACAAACCCAAGGAGTGATTTTGGGTTACGGGGCTTTACGGCTTTTTTGTTTGTTTGTTTAATTGACATATTATTTATTGAATAGCTGAGCTAAGCGCACAGTAACATATTCCAACTGTTTCAAAAGAGAATAAGCAGGAATATACAATGAAACCTGCAGCTTCCTTGCACTACAGCCCCCTGGTCGGCCTCCAAGAGGAAGTGTGCGGGCCGCCAGCTCCGAGAGATGTATGCGTGTTTCTCTTTTACAGATGCTTGTGAATTATACAGACTGTTCTGCAGCGCAGCTTCCCTCAGTAATACGTCTTGTAGATCTCCCCCCATTCTTCTGACCAGCTGCAGAGTACTTCCTCAGCGGGCAGGAATGAACTATCACTTATTGAGCCAATCCGCTATGGGGAGGCATTCTGGGTGTTGCCACAGGCAAGGAGAGAGCTGCCCTTCATAACACAGTGGAGCAGAAATTTGAAACTTCAGTTAGCTTTGCTTTTTCCAAGGGACAAAGTCATCCATAGCAGGTAAGAGCCAAGGTTCCAGAGTCAGGCTTTTAGCTCCTTAAGACTAAGGCATACTGATAATGATACATAATGCTACATCGTTTCTGTACCAGAAGGCCAGAGGGGCTTGGTTCAGGACAGGGATGGAGGGGATAGTTACATTAAGTGAGCAACTGCAAACAAGAATACTAAGGATGGAGTTTGTGCAAGAGGCCCTCAGCTCAATGCTGACATGCGCCATCTCACTGGGTCACATGCCAGCCCTTTGAGGAAGGCACTGAAGTTCCCTCCACCTTAAAAGAAGAAAGTGAGGCACAGTGAGAGAGTTGTGGAGTGGGGGTTATTAGGAAGGGACGTTTACAGCTCGGATCTGCACATGGGATAGCTCTGGGTTCATTCAACCCCAATCCGACTCTTTAGCAACTGGAGGGCCATCAGCGGGTCACTAAACCTTACTGTGCCTTAGTTTCCTTTGCAAAAAAAAAAAAAATGTAAACAACATCAGGATCAACTTCATAGGGTTGTGGCAGGACCCAGCTGAAATAATTAAACCTAGCGGCTTAGGATCAAGCCAGAAATAGAGTAAATGCTTAACAGGTGGTGGTAATTCACAGCCAAAGAACAGTGCCTCAAAAAGATACCCCTGGTTCTTGCAGCCCTCCCTTAAAACACACACACACACACACACACACACACACACACACACACACACACGTACGTACGTTGTGGGGGGTGGGGAGCATGGTCCTGAGACACCAGAGAGTGAGCCATAAATACCCAGAGGCAGGGCACACTCAGGCTTCCCGGCCGCCATGAGGAACATTTTAGGTCAACGGCCCTGGAAAGCACACAGCAGCGCCCACAGTGAGCATTCTCGGGCCAGGCAGCAAGCACGTGACCTGTGTGCAGCTCTTAAAGAGGACGGTATAAATAGCCCCTCTTATTAATAGAGGAGCCTGGCCGTCCAGGACCCCTGGCTAGAGGCCCTCCCTGGTGGGCTTTCCTCAGAGCTGTGGGCGGCACAGACCGTGTGGCTTGGCAGCAGCTGCTCAAGCGTCCTCATGGCCTCCAGGGGCCTCCAACAGCCTTGCTTTCTCTCGCCAATGGGCCACGATGGACTGTGGTTCCAGACCTCCAAAATAAAACCACTGCTAAACCACCGCCTGCTGCTTTGCCAGCCTGCGGTTCTCCTCTCACTGAGGTTTCCAGATCAGAGGGAGGGCTGTGCCGGGTTTAAGAGAGCTGACAGCTCCCGGGAAGGCCTTGAACCCACTTAATTTAGAAGCAAGTGTATGTCAACTATGACTTTTTTTTTTCTTTTCTTCAATATCCTTTCCCACCTCCCCACCCCTTACTCCTCTTTACCGTCTGCCTCCACTATGGATCAGAATTCCCTCCGGGAAAGGCCCAGATCTACATCAGTGAGAAGTTCCATTGCTCTGGGCTCCAGGGAACTCATCTTGACCATCCTAGTGTGACAGCAGGGACTGTAAACAGTCATAATGGTAAGAGGCCCTCAAGGATTTGTTTCTTAATAAATAAGTAAAGCCCAGCTTGGGGGGCTGCGTGCTTCCAAATGTTGCAGAAGGAAATAACACTCAGTAGCCTCACCATGTGCAAAGTGGTGGACATCACCTCCAATTTAATAATTCTAGGTACCACTGGTCATGTGTTCGTACATCCACGTTGCAGACAGGGAAAAGCAGCACTGAGGCACTAAGTAACTTGTCCAACGACACAGACCGGCAAAGAACAAAACCACAACTCAAATCCAGGTCTGTCTACTACCAAAATTTGTATGATTTCCACTACACCACAGTATCCAAAAGATGCAGTCTCTGTCTTCAGGCCTCCCACACTAGGAAGGGAGTGTTGGCACAGAAAGCGTGGCAAGAATAGACTGGGGCGGGGGGTAGGCCTATTCAACCACTTGCTAGCATGCAATCCGGGCCACGCCTGGTCCATGCCTTGGTTCCCTCGCCTGTCTGGAGAAGGTGGCAGCCACAATGAGGAGGACAGCTGTGCTAAGGACAATGGCTAGCTAAGGTCAACCTTCACGAGTGCAATATCAGAAGATGAAGAAGAACAGTCGTCACACACAAAACAAGGAGCTCAGGATGCGGGCAGGGGCCTCATCTGGCTCACGAATGCAGCAGGAGTTCCGAAGAGGGAGAAAATTCAAGGTGGAGACAAAAGGGTCTATTTTATTAGGTCAAATTTGCACAGTGACCCACCTCCCGCTTTCCTGCTCCCTCCACTGGCTGCTGACTAGGGTCCTGGACAGAATATTCCCAGGGGCTCCTTCCAACTATGAAGCTCTTTTAACTTTGGAAGTTTAAACCTTTTTTAAAGACACATGGAAATCATAACCTCAATTTGGAGAATCTGGAGATGGGGCTAGGGGATGCTGGTATTTTGCCAATTGCACCAAGGGATAAAACTAAGTTTTGTTTAGATAAATCATCCAACAATGAAATCAAAGAATAATAAACAAGGACTTCTATCGGTTACATATAAGGACCAAAATGTGTAAACCACTTACCTAATAGTATCTAATAAAAATCACTGAAAATAGAAGCACAACAGGGTGAATAATTTATAGACTATCCATGTGTAGTAGGTTTTACATAAAAATTTAAGTGGTGCCTGGGTGGCTCACTTGGTTAAGTGACTGCCTTAGGCTGAGGTCATGACCCTGGAGTCCCAGATTGAGCCCCACATCGGGCTCCCTGCTCAGAGGGGAGCCTGCTTCTTCCTCTCTGACCCTCCCCTACCATGCGCTCTCTCTCACTGTCTCTCTCAAATAAATAAATAAAAATAAATAAATACACAAAATAAAAATTTAAGTGGGACATCTAAAAAATTTTAACTTCCATGACAAAGTATTCAAAAATGTGAAGGTTAAGTACAAAAACTGATAGAAAACTGTACGATGTATATACAGTTTGATCTCCAAATTCTACGTGTAGAAGTATTTATTTTCACAAAGCATTCATAATGGTTATTACATCTGGTGATTTGAATTAGTCTTTACTGATTTCTAGACTCTCTTAATTTCCTGCTGTAGTTATGTACGACTTACAGAGAGTTTCTTTAAAGTCCTTGTGAACTAAAATCCTGATAACCCCAACTTCTATGTTAAAAGCAGAGTTCTTGGGGTGCCTGGGTAGCTCAGTGGGTTAAGCCTCTGCCTTTGGCTCAGGTCATGACCTCAGGTTCCTGGGATCCAGACCCAAGTCGGGCTCTCTGCTCAGCGGGGAGCCTGTTTCCCCCCTCTTTCTGTCTGCCTCTCTGCCTACTTGTGATCTCTCTCTCTCTGTCAAATAAATAAATAAATAAAATCTTTTTATAAAAGGGGGGGCAGAGTTCTTCACAGTCAAAAAGAAGGAAAGAGGGAGGCCTGATTTCCAGGACCCTGCACAAGGCAGGGGATTGGTTGAGACTGCTGATGGGAGGGGACAAGCCAGCCCTGTCTTCCATTTTCCTGCACCTGTGTTTCCTGGGGAAGTGGAGGTAGTGGGCTGGCACATATGGCAAATATGCTTGGGCTCAGGGGACTACTTCCCCAGCAACCGCAGGGGCAGAAGCAGGCGGTGTGCCAACACAGAGGGTCCACAAGGTTTCCATAAGGGAGGGGACCCTCCTATCCGACCCCCCACCCATGTCCCCGTTATTTCCCTGGGATTCTAGTGTGCCCATGAGAAGGGAGGGGCTCCAGGGAAGGAGCACAGAAAGCTGGCAAGCTTATTCTGCTGATCCAGGCTGGGTGAGAGGGTTTCCCCAGGAGCTCTTAGTCCCCCACTCCCAAATGCAAGTTGAGGAGAAAGCACTCACACTTCCTGTAGATTCGGCAAGTCCTCAAAACCAGCAGGGTCAATCTCAGAAAGTTTATTATAGCTCAGGTTTCTGGTAAAGGAAGAGCAAAAAACAATTAGTGATTAATTAATTAAAGCAACACGAAACATTAAACCCCAAATCCAGAACTCTTCTACTCCGCCTCCCCCCGCGACCAGGCCCTCTCCCTCGTAACCGCCCCTATCATCCCCAACGTTATTTGAAGTAACCTTAGTAACACTGAGCTTTACAGACAGAGCTCCTCCTCACATATATCCACAAACAAGTCACTGTGAAAATCTCAAATCACTGAAAGTAGCGAAACCCAAATGGATTTCAGTCGATGTAACTTCACTACTTAGCGACTTCTAACGGTAAGTCAGTCCTCTATCTACGTTAGAGTGTGCTGATCCAAACATTTTGCACCGAATCAGATCCCAGGCTATTCTGAATAGCGTTTTAAAAATCAGTACTTTAGTAAAACATCAAATATTGCTCAGTAGTCCAGAAAAGGAGGGGTCAGGAGCCGACCCTTTACTGTCTACAAATCAGTGGTTCTCAACCGGCGATGGCGTTGGCAATATCTAGAGACATTTTTAGTTGTTACAATTGCAAAGAAAGGTGGGGTGGGGCGTAGAGTTGCTACACACATCTCGTGTGTGTAGGCCAGAGATGTGGCTCAACATCCCACAATGGCACAGGACAGCCCTTCACAACAATCACCCGCCCTGAGTGCTAATGCTAATAATATTCAGGGCTTGAGAAACCCTGGTCTGAGCAAGATCTGATGACGACAATGGCTAAGATGCACACTCCCAAGTTGAAGGAACTGCTTAGAAAGTTGAGACCTTACGAGACCCTAATTATAAGGTTATCCACGAACATGATGCACCCATCAATGAATAAATACTGGGAGTGACAGTCACACAAGAGAGAAAGGAGCTGCGGTTATGGGGAACTTATGGCTGATCTTAGCCAAAGGCAGTGAAAGCCTCCCACGCAAACAACCTTCTCAAGAAGATGGCACCTGCCGCGATCATTCAGAATGACCTCTCTCTCCTCTCCTCCCCGAGCTAGACCTTAGACAAGAAGCTAGCAAGCTGATCTGTGTTCCGTCAGCCAAGCATCTCGGATCAGCCCTCAGGCTAGGCCAGTTTGATCTTTCAGGAACAGAAATCCAGAGACGTGGTCCAAGTGGAACCTTGGTGCACACTGTGCCTTGCTCCCTGCCACCAAAGCACACCCCGTCCCACATATGCCGCAGAGGTCAACACTATTCATCTCAGCTATTAATCCCCTTGGCATTAATGCCAAGTAACGGGAACTGCGAATCGTGAGTTTCAAGTCTATCATTAAGCAGCACGTAAGTGGCAACTAGCTTTTAAACTTCCTCCAGAGACATTCCAATCAATACTAACCTACAGCTGATACCATTTCACTGTCGACTCAAGGCATTCATCTAAATAAAAGTCAGACTGCACTTGAAATTAATGGTACATCTGTGTTCAGGGCACAGCCTGAATTAAAAGCAATTTGTCCAGAGATTATGTTACTATAAAAATTGAAGGTGGTAATTTTTTAAACCACATACTGAAGTCAAGTGCGAGCTTGTCTGTGCCTGGGGGTATTTACGATTGGGTACACAGAAATCAACAGGTTAGACTTGAAAAAGAAAATCCACAAATGAAGAGAATCCTTTCACATCAGAAAAAAGACTGGACAGAACGAAATTTTCTTCTATTTTGAGAGGGTTACCATAAATAAGAGGGCTGGAAATACTGTTTCTGGGTCTAGAGATAACGTGAGTTTACAGTATCTCCAAGGTTTGCATCATCATTGGTTATGAGAGCTACTGAGCTGGAGGAGACATCCAGGGAAGACTCAGAGGTCACAAAGGCAAGAGCCCTGGAGGGCAAGCAGGCAGTGTGGACGGTCCCCCTGCCAGGTATGCAGAGAGGCCGACACAGAAGTGCTTGCTGGCCCATCAAAAGGGGGAATTTGTTCCTGTCTCTAGAAACTAGGCCAATGCAGACCAGTCTTCATTTGGAAGAGAAGCTCAAACTCTGAATTCTTAGGGGAAATCCTTTCAATTCTTAAAAAAAAACAAAAACAAAAAAAAAAAAAAACAAAAAAAAAAAAAACAAAAATAAAGTAAATCTGGATGGGTCAAACAGGCCACATCAGCCTGAGGACCACCAGTTTTTAACCTCGCATTCTGGGCCACCAACTCTTCAGGCATTAAGTTCAAAATGCAAGTCTTGTTTCTGGCTTACAGATGTAGCCAGGGATGGGCGCAGTCTCTGGAATGACATGACTCCCTTATTCCCTACTCCAGGAGTGGTATTAGAATAAAACCATTTTTTAAATCGTGACACCCCTTTGGTCCGTCGTCCTTGTAAAGAGCAGACAAAATTTACTTAAATTTCAAAAACGTTGTATAATTTCTGCTCGTTAGGTGAGGCTCCTTGGAAAAGGGTCTTCTGCAAGCTAGTCTTATGTGGAAGAGGGACAGTACAAGGCCCTCACGCTGAGATTCCAGCAAACAGCAACCAAGATGAAGACAACTGCACGTGGAAATCAACACCCTCCCTGGGCCTGCCTGGAGGGGGCCCCTTTTTGACATCGAATGAACTCAAAAAGCCATCTTATCAACAGATGAGTGTCAGAGACAGGTCTGAAGGGTCATCCTCCCAGAGCGGCCTATCAGCAATTATGGACAGAGGACACAGGCCAGAGCTCAGGTCCCCTGCAACAGCTTTGACTTTTGGCCACAGAGAGCCCAGCTGTGAGGTCTGAGCAGCGACCAGTCCTGAAATCTGGGGACAAGCTGCTGACCTTCAACTGCTGTATCAGGAAATGGGGGAATATTTACTGCCGTCTCCTTGACAAATATTATCTGAAAGGAAATCCTCAGAGACATTTTCTGGTTTGCTCATCCCAGCGAGACGAACGCACCGCACGTTGCTCTGGTGTGGTTTATACAAAACGTAAGAAGTTACCATCTTCACCACGCTGAAGTGTGCAGCTCGGCAGCATGAAGCGTGGTCACGCTGGCGTGCAACCACTGCGACCATCCAGCTCCCCAACTCTGTCACCATCGGCCGAGACTCCGTAGCCCGTCAACACGGACGGCCCGTCCTCCCCTCAACCCCCCGCAGCCTCCTGTCCCTGTGGATCAGGCTCTTCTGCGGACCGCATGTATCCGTCCTTTTCCGTCTGGCTTACTTCACTCAGCAACATGTCCTCAAGGTCCGTCCGTGTTCTAGCCTGTGTCACAATTTCCTTCCTTTTTAGGGCCGAATAACATTCCATTTTGTGTGCCTGCACACACACATACCCCGTATTTTGTTTATCCACGCAGCAGCTAATGGACCTGTGAGTTATTTCCACCTTTCTGCGATGATCAAGTACACTATCATCAGCACTGGTTTTTTTTTTTTCTCCCAGCACAATTTTTTATTGAGACATAACTGACAGGTCCCCAACATCATGCTAGGATACCTCAGCATAATTCTTAGTTTTTTTGAACTCTTGGACTGCTCTGCTTATGGCTACCACTCATTTCTCAGCAGTTAAGGAAATACGTCTGTTCAGTCCAAGAATTGTGCAGGGAGGGTTGTGAATTCTCATGTTGGGTCAGAAGAACAATCGAAGGGTTAATTAGTTTTTTAAAAAAACCCACCAAAAAAAACCCAAAAATCTTTCACGAGGTCTCTCTTTCAGGTGGCAGCTGACACGCACACAAATTTAAAGCATCTCACGTATTTCTCCAAACACGATCGCCCCTTCCCAGGCCCGACATCTGAATGTGTCTTTGGCTGAAGGTTTCAGATTCTCCTGTCAAAACAATTCATCTGTCAACAGGACAGATGCTGTCAGAAGCATTTCTGCACCTTTCAGTAGCAGCGAGGGCTGGAAAGAAACCTCCGGGAATTCAGTTACCGCGAATTGCAGCTTTCACTAAACATTTTGTCAGCCATTGTCATAACACAAATTTTCCCTGTTCCTCGTACAAAGGGTGCGCAGAGCTTGGAACAATCGGGCCCCGTCGTAGACATTCTTTCAGCTAATCCGCTGAAAGATGACTGTCCGGCCCACCATTGGGAGAACACACAGGAGGGACCTCTGCGGAGAATGGCTCAAGTTTTATCCCGGTTTTATCTGTGTCTGAGAAGTAAACTGTTCAACAGTGTGGGACAACAATCTGCTTGCTGAGTGTTTTTCCTGACAAAGACCCCCAATCCTGACCCCACTGTGTTGGAAGAGCTAAGTCCGTGAATAGCCGAGCAGTCACCACCGTTACGGAAACCCGTGCCATCCAACCTGGTAGCCCGTGGCTGGCCATGCAGCTACTCACTGTCACACTGAACGTAATTAAGATTACACAAAATTGGGGCACCGGGGTGGCTCAGTGGGTTAAAGCCTCTGCCTTCAGCTCAGGTCATGATCTCAGTGTCCTGGGATCGAGCCCCGCATCAGGCTCTCTGCTCAGCAGGGAGCCTGCTTCCCCCTCTCTCTCTGCCTGCCTCTCTGCCTACTTGTGATCTCTGTCTGTCAAATAAATAAATAAGATCTTAAAAAAAAAATTACACAAAATTAAGAATTCAGTTCCTTGGTCATGCTAGCTCTATTCCAAGCTTGCAACCGACACGGGAAGCTCATGGCTATGGTAAGGTCCAATGCAGACAGAGGACTTGGCCATCATGGCTGAAATTTCTACTAAACTGTCCTGTACTGAAATTGTTCAGGAATTAATACATATTTTGAGTGAACTGGCACTTATGGAAGAAACTTGGATCTCAAACATAAAACCGAATTTCCTGATAATTCAAGAGCTTTGTTAAAAATGTGGTGGGAGATGGACACTGACCTTAATACACAACCTTTAGCCGGACAAAATTCTTAACCATCCCAACAGAGGAGAGGGCATTTGAAAATTCAATGCACTAGGAAGATACTCCATAAAAAATGCCCTCTGAGTGTAACTCTATAGGCTTAATCAGTATTTACATAATCGGACCAGCATCTTCCTGGATTACAACCAGAACCGCATATTACAAACTTGGCAAACACTATTCAAAGCTGGCAAACAATAATTCATTGACTCCCTGGAAGCTGAGGGATAAAAAGTTCCGTTGGCTATTGAGTAAGCTGTGGTGAGGAAGTAACCCCAGCATCGTTAGACCGATGTAATGAGTATTTCCTCTTCAAATGCAAGCCTTGCTCACAGACCACTGACCAACACAGACAAACCTCCTGCTCGGGAGAGCCGTGAAACGCCGGGCTGTCTTTTTCAACTTGACCAGGAATCCTAATTCACGGTGGAAGAAAGGGGTCCTAACTCCATGACAAGCTTTCCCTGGGGAGGGAGGTTTTTTTTTTTTACTCAGTTTGGTTTCCAGGCCAGCCTGTTTCCCCTTACTCAACTCCATCTGGACCCCTGAACATCATAGTATTTGCGTATTTTAAGCCTTTGATATTTGCTAAACTGAGTAATACAGCCAAAAAGAGAAGTGCGAAGCCATCCAATGACCCATCTGGTGAGCGCTACTGGAACACCCAGAGCTAGCCTGGAAACCCCTTATTTCTTGGAAAACTGGGGTCCCATTCTGACCTCAAAAATTGTGCTCGCCACCCACTGAAAAAGGACTCACCTGCTTAGGACTCCCCAGGAAAAAGCGATTGGTCCTTTCAAAGTTCAAGGGGTGTGAGTGAAGAAGAACATACAACTTGTTAAAGTTATTTAATCCCTTAATCTTTTAAGGCCATTTCTGCTGCATTCTTACCTTCTGAGAAGTTACGTGTGGTGCACATCGAGTTCCAATAAAATCACCACGTTAGGCTCCCTCGACCCACATTACAGGTTTTATGAGAATAAGGGATTTCTTTTTAAATCTACAATATTGAATGCTCTTATCTTTTTTTCTCTGTTGTGATGCTTTCCCCTCCTTGACCAAAATCCACGACTGAAAGGCTGATAATATGCATTAAAGGCTTAGATGGAGAATAATAATAAAACTGCTTCTTAAATGGGAATCATGCCTCTGGCATCCTCACCCACGAATTCCCACTCGGGAGACGGATTTTGTACTTGCTGCCATCTTTCCTCAGGAAGTTAAGAAGCCCCATAGTCCCTAAACTGAGGCTTAGAAAAAGAAACACATTCTGCAAACTGTTAAAGGTAAAGTCACTCAGCTATCAACTCACTACATACAGCTCATTTTGTCATTCGGTCAGATTTAAGAAAGTAAGGAATGAATCACAGTTACTTCCATTTTTGAAAGTGTTACATTGATAAATCTCTGTGCACACCAGGCCTGCAAGCAACTCAAAAAAGAAGAGATAATATGCTCCAGCCATACAAGGACTTCACAGTAAGTACCTGCATTTACTCCTTAAAATTGGCTATAGAAATCAGCATGGGCCTCTGAACTCTAATGCTTAACACATTACCTGACAGAAGTTACCCCTGCCTGCTTCCAGAATCCCAGAAGTCTCATATGCACCTCCCTATCTTAATGGCTCGCACCTCGTACCCCCACCCCACAGATAATTTCAATACAGGTCTAAGTCTTTGTCCTTTAGTAACAGACAGATGTCAAGTTCAAATATTCACTGTCTACAATGTTTACTGCGCTGTGATAAATTCTAATACAAATGAGGGTAAGATCTAGTCTGTAACCTATTGGTCAGAAAAGATTCTGAACCAAAGAATTACAGTCAAAGGCTCTGATAACAGCAAGCATCTTCTGAATGGTAGACCAGGAGGTACAGTGTACATTCGTGGTTCTTGGGCCAAGGCTGAACTGCAGGGAAATTTATTTGTTTGTGAGACTGAAGAGTGTCTGGAGAAAAAGTTTTCACCAAAAACATAAAAGTTGCAGCTCCTCTTCGGAACAACTGTTGGGCCAGCATTCCTGATTCCAACTACCAGCTACACTTACTTGGCAAGGACTGCAGCTGACCATGAACCTCACTGCTCCTATTATCTCTCCCAGGCCCTCCCTACTCACGTGCACTCCCTGTATTTGTCATCCTTGCATGGACACCACTGCGTCCAGACGGCATGTAGAGCGGGGAAGATTGGCTGTGATGAGAAAGGTTAATCAGAAAGAAAGACCTTAGTGCACCCTAAAAAAGAGAAAAGGAGCCTGGTTTTTAAGGAAGAATGCCAGAAAATAAAGCCAGAAAAGTAAAATAAGGTGTGAAAATTATGAAACTAGACAAAAAGCCAAGAAGTCAAGACCTCGTAGAAAGGAAAAGGGCAAGACGTGAAGAGTTTTAGGGCAAAGTCAAGAAGAGTCGTCTGTGTTATCAGATCACAACCCACTGGCCGGTTAAGTTAAGGGTTACATAAACCTAAACAAATCCCAGTGCCAGGTCCCTCTTGACAGTTAATCTATGGGGCCATTTAAAGCTGATTTCCAGAGGAAGAGAACAGCTCCTTGTTCATCTACTTAAGAGTTCTGACCAAAAGAACCAACAGCCCCACCTCCATGGACAGTAATCAGCATCTGCTTTCTCTAACATCCCGTAACGTGGAAGACTCAAAAACCTGTTTTTCCTACCCAAATCTTAGTTTGGCTGAAGAGACAAAACAACTGAATGTGCTCTCATGCCTGTTTGTGGGGGTGGTCCCGCAGGGAAGTCCATAAATATCCCATAACACTCTCTCGGTAAATATGGTACATGCATCATTAACCCCTAAAGATTAATTAATGGAAAGGAGGCACTCTGGCCTCACTAGCTCTGCAGTTGGTGGGTATTTCACAAAGGGAATCTGAGCAGGAAAGAGCTGCTGGCCACAGGCTGCCCCTCCCACAAACCTGTCCTACAGGGAGCACCACCCATGACCACCCCAGCAGGGGAGAGGGGCCTACAGCCACCATCTGGTTTTGCTATTACAGAAGTGGCTTTGCAGAGACTTGGAAATGGGGAGGGGAAGAGAGGGGTCAGGAGTCTGGTCACCTACTCTGATCACCTACTCTCTGCGTGATCCAATCTCTGAAAAGGGATCACAAATTCGCCCTTTCAGGGAGTCCTCAAGCTCTAGAGGACTTTCCAAACTCATCACGCCCACAACAGGACAGGATCTCCCTTGCTAGGCATCATCCAGCACAGCAGCCCAGCCCTGCTGGGGAACAGAGGGTGGCTGCTGCCTCCCAGGCAGGCTCGCCTGCTTCATCAATCTCTTGTCCAACGCGCGGCCCTCCTGCCCCGAGGCAGCAGGCGCTCCGGTGGGAGCAGGAGGTTCATCAATCATGACCGAGAGGAGACAGAAGTGTAGCGAGAAGGCGTGCTCACCTCTGGCGTCACACGTAGGGGCTGGAGTTCCTTCAGTGAAAGGATGGAGGGCATTCTCCTACAAAACCACGCTCCACGAAGGCAGGAAACAGAGACTTCTGCCTCCACAGTAGTTACAAACAGGTCGGGCAAGAGGCACAGGAAGTGAGGGACATATTAATCTGGTGGATACTTTCGGAATCCGTGCTCTGTGAAGTCCTCCTCTGGTCACAGATCACTGTTTTCCTATCCTAACACCTCACCTGGACCCCTCGGCCCCCACCAACATCTGCAGGAGGCTGAGCTTCTCGTAGAACCATGACTACAGATTAAGAGTGCGTGTTAAGGGACACCTGGGTGGGTCAGTTGGTTAAGCAGCTGCCTTCGGCTCAGGTCATGATCCCAGCGTCCTGGGATCGAGTCCCACATCGGGCTCCTTGCTCCGCAGGGAGCCTGCTTCTCCCTCTGACTCTGCCTTCCACTCTGTCTGCCTGTGCTCCCTTTCACTCGCGCTTTCTCTCTGACAAATAAATAAATAAAATCTTAAAAAAAAAAACAAAACTTTAAAAAAAAAAGAGTGCGTGTTAATACCATGACGCAGCCTTAGAACTCATTCACTTTGGTGTCACGTACGGAAATGTCAACTAGCAACAGCCCATAACTGTTTCTTTTGAGTCAATGCATCACGCGACAAAATTATGTAAACATTGGCACAATCATCAACTCTGCGTGACACTGTGATCAATGTCCCCTCCCCGCACACTGAAATGATTCTCCACTTAACCCCGACGGGTTTCACACACGTCGTGCCCTCACCAAGGGCCTCGCAGAGAGGAAAGTAAACGTTTTAACACATAAAAAACACGTAAGCCATCCAAAAGTACTCCTGGTCACAAGAACAGGGTGGTCAAATTCCAAGCCTGCTTTCAGCCAGAAGGTACAGCTGAGCATTTCACTGGGATAAAGGGATAAGGGAATTCTATACCACTGACTCTGGATTCTTCAGAACTGAAACCTCCAATACTCCAGTAACATACTACTTCTCAAGCACGGAAGACACGTTCAAATATACAAAACAAATCAACAGAAATCTCTCCTTCCCTCTCTCAGAGTCATTACACACCCTCCTCAAACCCTCTTGTCTAGGAGTTTCCCAAAAGCAGGAAAAGGGTAAAGGCATCTGGTAGGCTTTCTAACATGAGAGACTGGTCAATGAAAATTCGGACAGTACACAAACCTCTTGTGAGAAAAACTTACACCCAGAGATTTAAAAAAAAGAAAGAAAGAAAAAACTTTGCAGTAACTACCCTCTGGACAGGTAACGATCGGGGTTTGCTGTTGCTACAAGTACAGTTGACCCTTGAACAACATGGATTTGAACTGTGTGGGTCCACTTACAGAGCAGGGCTTTCCATGTGGTTCCCCTTCGTTCTGATTTTCTTAACATTTTCTTTTCTCCAGCTTACTTTCTTGTAAGAACATAGTATATAATACATATAACACACAAAATATGCCTTAAGTGACTGCTTATGTCATTGGTAGGGGCTCTGGCCAACAGTAGGCTATTAGTAGCTAAGTTTTTCAGGGAGTCAAAAATTAGACACAGATTTTCGACCGTGCAGGGGGTCAGCACCCTTAACCACCTCCTCCACTGTTGAAGGTCAACCGTATTTAGAAGGGTGATTTTAGGCAAATATACTTTTTGGTTACAAAACAGCAATATATAGTAAATTGCCTAACTGTCTCCCTTAAAAGGGAGAAATAAGGAAATGAAAGCTTTCTTTTTTAAGCAAATACATCTGTGCAAACAACAGCTTACCTTAGTGTTATCAGCATCTCTTTCCTCCCCCACCCGCACACACTCACACACACACACAAAATTTAAGGGACAAATGACATAAGTGGGTGTAACTACCTTCCCAGGCTAGAGCTGCTCATAAGGAAAATCCTTCTGGGAAGCCAGAACTTCCCAAGGGTGTGCGCAGGAGTCCTCCGTCAGCTTCCACTGGAACATACGTACAGCTTTCATTTTCCAACTGAAATCACACCCACTCCTCACTAATGTCTCTGACGTCTTTGTGCCTCTCTGAAGCCCACACCCCCAGAATTGATAAGGCAAATGAAAATTCTAGGTGTACCTGCACTTAACCACAATACCCTACATTACAGAGTGATTAAGTCCAAGGTTCCTTCAAATATTATCAATATAATATTCTTTTGTCGGTTTTCAACATCGTCTTCTGGATTTCAAAATATTCAAATAGTATCTTCTGGGTTTACCTTCTCTTCCTTTTCTGGCTACCTCAAACTCAAAAATGAAGATCTCTCAGACACAGAGAACAGATAGATCCCTGGTATTAAGTCAGCCAAAGTAAAAAAACTGAATTTACCCGCAACTTTTCAAGGATACATCCTGTTGTATTACAGGGAGGCACGAGAGTGTCTCTCAGTACGTATTTAGAAGAAAACGCAGTTTTAAAAGGTCAGCCGCCTGGCTAACAGTTAAGTCGCTGACTTTATTAGCTAGCTTATCGACTTGGGATCTCGTTCTGTCAATTTTTCCGTTGGGCTTTTTCAAGTTTATGTGTCACGAAGTGCCTGGCTGAAGCCAAAAGGCAAGTTTGTTTTTTTTTTTTCTCTCTACGATACGAAGATGTCATGAAATGTGTAAACTTAAAAGGCCGTCTACATAGCTTTCCCGGGGCCTTGAGGACTTCTCCAGTCCCGGTGGCTGAACAGCTGAGAAACCCCAGGTCGAGGTGCACCAACCACCTAGTCGGGCAGCGTGCTCGGTCCCACACGGACTGCTTTCTGCTCTTAAAACATGGCACTTCCTTTTCACTGAGATTTCCAAGCACAGAGAATCAGATGCCTGTGACGTCCATCTTTGAACACACTAACATTTTACTCTGTCACATGGGACACTGGCTGTGGAAATGACAGAACCATCGTACTTTTCATTTCTGCTGCTGCTTTTTTTTTTTTTTGACTCCTTCACCAAGGCCTCTAAAAAGACGCCTCGCCTCTTCCACACGGTCCGTCTACACTCAGCAGGGCCCAGGGCACCGTAACACACAGCGAGGCCCTGACATCCGTCTCCCCACACCTCCCCCCTCCACTCCAGCCTCTGCAGTTCCCGGTCCTGGACTCCCAAAGGTGTGTCTTCAAGGGTGGGTCCTCGCGATAAAGGCCACTTGCTAAACTCTCCTTCAGTCATATAACGAATACTGGCTCCTGTGGGAAGGGAGTCTGTTTTTCAAGTGAATCATGACCAACGGTGATGAAAGCCCTACCTATAATCGATAATCGATGGTTAATGGATCCCCCTTTGCAGGCACCAGCTACAGGCTGGAGAAACCTCCGGGGCACCACGTGTCCCTTCAGATGCCCCACAGCCTCTCTGTGTGCTAGCGAGAAGTAAGCCATTCTTTCAACATTACTCCTTTTTAAAGATGATGTCATCAAACGCGGCCTGGTTAACATCTCTGTTCATTTTGCCCTAGCCAGGTAACTCCTATCAAGGCTTCCTTCTAAAAAGCTCATTATCTTATGGGGGGGGGGCGTCGAAACTCACAAGGAAAGGTTGATGCTCCTGCATACTTGACATTAACAAAACTGGCACTGCTAAGCCCTCTTAGGTTAGAGGGCACAAGATACAGTATCGAACCAGGTATGGTTCGGGGTGTGGCGTAGTTGGCTTCACATGGTCTTCCTCTAGCTAAGACTCCCCATGCTAACTTTCCCTTCTCCTCACCTCCCCCCACACTCTGTTCTCAAATAAGGTCAAAGTAAATCAAAGACCCTCCGGTCCCAGGCCTGGTCCAGACAAGCAGACAAGCCACACAAGCGTGACTCTGCAAAAGAGCACCCGCCTCCTTGACCTGACACACACTCCACGGTGACTGATAAACCAGAGAGGGACTGGGTTCAGTTAAGTTTAAGCTTGCACGAGCACGAAGAGAAAAACCACCCACTTTCAGACCCAGAGAGCTATGGCAGAAAGCACCTGCACAAACCCGTCAGGGTGGTTTATAAGGTCACAAGCGCCTCCGAAAAGATCTTTTATTCCTAGGGCCATGGGACCAATAGCAGGCCTGCCACACTGCTGGTGTCAATATTTATCTAAAACCCAGGTATTCATGATGGTATAAACCAGGCACTTTTTCAACTTACTCATTCACGTAATTTACCACTACAAAGCCCCTAAACAGAGATGCATTTACAGCTTGAATTTCTTTTCTTCCATTTCCATACGGGAGGCTGGCCGCGGGGCCCGCGGTCTAGGTCAGCAATAATCCTGGCAGTTTGAGAATAAGGCGCTCAGTGTATTCCAGTATCAAATGTCATTGCACCTGAGGACAATAAAGAGAGGGAAAAGGGAAACAAAGCACCAGCTCTCTCCCTTCCCAAGGCATGCATGTTTTCTGCACTGCAAATGAGCAAAGCCTAGACCTTGCAGTAAAGTAATCGAACTCCTAGAACCACGCCCGGGCATTTCTGAGGGTGACTTACTCGCAATGCAGGATTAATCCAGCAACCAATTCCCAAAGGCATGCAATGCCCAAAGGAAGACATCTGCTACTTATTCGACAGCCCTTGTCTGGTGGGCTCCAATCTTCCTTCTCTTCACCCTTTACAGAGTCTACATACCTGAACCTCCATGTAAAGGCCTATACACCATTCCCCTTCCTAGGTAAAAGGCAGAGGGGTAACTAGTCTATTTATATAACCTTCAGACCTCTGAAAATAGCGGTGCATTGCAGAAACCAGGTTCACAGATGGACTCCTCCAATCTCTCCCCTTTGGAGTCCTTAATTAAATCCCTTCTCTGCAAGGGATGCTAACTGCAGCTCCCTCCATGGGCTGGGCTGCCTTCTTCCGAAGAGACACCCTGCGGTGCGGACTTCAGGCTTTCATGCCAAGGAAACCCAGGCCCTAGACAAGGATGGCTCCCTCTCCAGGGACAAATTAAAGAACCTGCCTCAAAGCCCTCTTGCAAAGTTACGGGGAAGTGACAGACATCTGAGGCCAGCTACCCATGATTCACTGAATCTACTTTTCTGACCCAACATACACAATTCTTCCCAACAAGACAGGTATCCCTACCAACCCCCTCACTCGGATTCTGGTTACTCCACACAGTCTGATAAACACAATCACGGAGCGATCTGCCAACAGGTTGCAAATCACTTCGGCTCCCTCCGAAGCAAAATTACGAAGGCAAGTGATGAGCTCTGATATCTGATGCATGTGTGGTCTGCGAGGGGCCAACATTCCTACCTCTGCTTTAAATATGCCTGCTCAGTGACAGTAGGCCAGCACACGGAGCTCCAAATGGTGGCAGCTGAGGGTGTGGTCGGTTTTATTTTTTTCTTACACAAAAATATACAGGGTACTTGAGCGGCCGGTATCTCCTCACGCACCCCAAAGTTAATAATTCACAAACCAACTGACATTCATCAAGGATCAGAAAATGTAAAGGTGGTTTGTGCAAACACTTGTGTTCTGGCTTTTACTTAACAGCGGGTTTATTTAACTGAGGGCTTCTGGTGCCCACGGGAGCAGGCAGTACCTCAAAATGTTACTTCTGACAGTAAATGCATGCTACCCGGGACGCGGAGCTTCCGAGTTTCACCTTATCCAAACTCCAGCGATTATTTCCCTCTCAGATGGAACAGTTGGACAATGCTTGTAAGGCAAAGATAAGGGACAAAATCGCCCTAGTTCGTGGTACTTGATTGTAATCAAGGTACCTGATTGTAATCAACGCTCTCCCATTTATAATCCCCTCCTGTTAGACTCTCCCCGAAGCCGCCCATCACAGAAGGGGCACTCAGTATGGCTGGGGCTGCCTTCTTCCGAAGAGACACCCTGCAGTGCGGACTTCAGGCTTTCATGCCAAGGAAACCCAGGCCCTAGACAAGGATGGCTCCCTCTCCAGGGACAAATTAAAGAACCTGCATCCGCCCGGATCTCAGACCAGACAGCTTTCTCTCCATGAGGAGGATGCACCTCCCCCAAGAGGAAGGCCCGGTTCCCTCTGCCCAAAGACTTCATGTTCCCCATCTCTCGTTCTTTCCTCTGTATTCTGGTGTGGGTGGGCACATGCGAAATTATCAGGTTATTCTTACAGGCATGAAAGTACCAACTGAAATTGATTTTACAAACAGAGAAACTTAAATGTGGGCACACGGTTTCCTGATCTCGGAAAATACAGTTTTTAAACGTAATTGAACAGCCTGAGATGTCATGAAATAATACACGTTATTTATGTGGTAATAAGGAGACATTCTTAGAGTGTGTAACAAATTTTGACACAGAAAACAGTAGTGCTTTTTGTTTATAAATTATGAGAACGCCAATGATACTAAGACATTAATAGTATACTATTGGTATGACATTATGAGCATACTGTGATACTTAATACTACTGATTTTTTTCCTTCCTAGAATACTAGTTTTTTAAGTAGAGTTGACACACATTCCACCTCTGTTCTTGATCTCACTCAGCTTCACCCTCTCTAAAATCATGTGCTGAGTATGGGGGGGAAGGGAGAGGGAGCCTGAGGGAACCTGAGGAAGTCTTTGCCAGCCTCTTTCTGAGTGTCTGCGCCCTGTTGCAGAACAGAAGGGTTCCCAGTCATCGGTTGTGGTAGGTTTTCAACCCCAGGAAAGTAAACCTCAGAGGTCTGCGCACAGCCGTGGACCTACTACAAACAGGTGACCGACTTACCGATTTACCCACCAATCGGCATACCAACCCCTGAGAGCTCCAAGGCCGAGTGCCCGTTCAGGAGCCTCGTTAAAGAGGTTACACATTAACCACCACGCATCTCAAGCGAGATTCTATCACCTCCACCATCTCCACACCTTTCACACCCTGCCTTTGAAAGGACTTCCTGGACATGGTGCCACAAAGTTTAAAATAAATGCAGATGAGTCCATTTTTTGGTTTTTAAGAAACGGCTACTTTCAGCACGTGCCGCTGATCCTTCAAAGGCACCAAATGATCCCCCAGGAGGGAGAAAATAACACCCCACTGAAAAGATGTGTAGGTTGGCCAACCTGTGGTTATTTCTACAAGTGCGTGTGCGCAGATGTTTCAAGGACACAGGGAAACGGTGCCTGGGGTAATTCACTCGGCGGGGGGGGGGGGGGGGGTGTCACTCACCTGGGTGTGGAATGAATGCTCACTGGGCACCTGCTGGGTGCTGGGAATGGCGCTGGGCTCTAGGACCATGCTGTATATATACTCTGGCCTCTCCCCACAAAGAGTTTACAATCTGGAGGAGGTAACTAGAGATGTGCTCTGAAGCCCCCCCCCCCCATGAGGCAGCCCTTGTCTGGGCGTTCTAAGAAAGCCCTCTGAGGAAACGTTTAACCTCAGACCAGAAGATAGAGATGAGTCACGGAGGACAGGATGAGACCACAGGCAAAAGCCTTGAGGAAGGAAAAGGTTCTGTTGGGGAAGCCACTACCCGGTCCTGTCTGGGCAGGAACTCCAGAAAGCCCCAGGTCCCAAGCAAGCACCGAGGAAGGTAGGAGGAAAGGGAACAGGGGCTCGGAGTCACACAGGCTTGTGGCTGCGCCTCAGGGAGCACCCCCCCTCCCGTCCACCGCAGCCACTCTCACACTCCAAAACCAAGTCCCTCTCAGGTTTCAAATGCTGAATCCCAGGCCCCACACCACAAATTCAGACTCCAAGGTCAGTGGAGGAGTGAGAGAACACGGAAGACCTATCTAGACGCTGAACAGGGCACCGTCACGTAACCCCTATTTCACCTGCTTAGAGAGAGCTGACTGGCCACTCTACCTAAAATCGGAGGCTCGCCAACAGCGGTGCGGTCACATTTTCCAAGCTGTACCCGGAAGCCTTCGCTCAGGGTTCCCCCACCACCTGGAATCCCTGCCTCCCTCCGCTTGGCTCATCCAGAAGGGAACGAAAGAGTAGGAAATTAAAAACAAAAAACAGAAAATCTGATCCTCGACATCCAAGCCAAAGGCTCTAAATGCTTACAGAGATTCAGTACTAACTCCCAAATAACTCCATGAGCCCCCTCCCTCTGGTTTCTTGTAAAGGAAACCCTCCCAAGGCCTCAGCTTCCTTTCCCATTAAAAGCCACCAGGGCCAGCGTTTTCAATTAGCTGTGTCAGCCCACCGCCCCAAAGCCGTCCAAGTTCAATTTGTCTTCCCTCCCCCAGCTTCCGGTTGCCACCAAGCACTTCACACCTCCCTATTGTAAACCCGTCCAGAGCAATTACCCTGCCTGCCTTTGGACAGCCTCAATACTGCATTTCTGTCTAATTTATAGCTGCAAAGTCCTGTCGGCAAAGGCAGGCTTGCCCTGGAGCAGAGGAAATGCACAGAAAATAGACTTGGCTATAATGTATAGGCACAGCAAGTTTCCTTAAGTTACAGGTGGACAAATTCTCCTGTTTTCAGGGTACAGAACCCTGTGTGTGATGAGGTTTCCACAAAGACCCCCCCGAATCTCCTCTGCCTGGGATACAAACCAGGGGGCAAGTAAACCAAGAAGGCCAGGAAAGTATTGCCCATTATATTTCTATCCAAAGATCTTCAGTCTTTAAAAAAAGTATTAAAAATGCAATTTATCTCACCTAAGGAAAGTAACACAGAGAAAAGCATGTCTGCCTGCGCAAAACCCCAAATCTTTCAAAATGGTACAACCTCTCTCTTTTTAAAATGACCCAATTAAAAAGTGGGCAAGGAATCTGGACTTGCTCCAAAAAGAAAGATAGACAAATGGCCAAAAAGACAGACAAATGCAGAAGATGCTCTGCATCACCCGTCATAAGTAAAATGCAAATCAAAACCACGAGGAGATAGCTCTTCAACATGCACTAGGAATGACGATCATTAAAAAGACCACAACTACTGGTGAGACTGGGGATAAGAGGAAACTTTACACACTGCTGGTAAAGGGCACAGTCCCTGGAAAACCTAACAGTTCCTCAAAAAGCTGAACACATTTACCCTATGACCCAGCAATTCCACCTAAGGTATACCTATACGCCAAGGCAAATGAAAAGACACATTCACACAAAACCCAGCACACCAACGTCAGAGCCGCATCATGCAAAAGAGCCAAAAAGTAGAAACCACCCACGGTCCATTAAGTGATAAACAGATAAACAAAATGTGGTATAGCTACACCATGGAATATTATGCAGCCATAAGAAGGACAAAAAATCGCTAATACATGCTATAAAATGGAAGAACTCTGAAAATATTCTGCTGAGGGAAAGAAACCAGACCCAGAAGGCTGGTATTGCGCAATCCCATTTATATGAAATGTCCAGAATAGGCAAATCCATACAGATAGAAAGTAGGCGTTGCCAGGGGAGGGGAGGAAGGAAGAAGAGTAGAGAGGAACAGCTAGTGGATATACAATTTCACTTTGGGGTGATGAAAATGTTCTGGAATTTGTAGGAATGGTTGTACAACTCTAGGAATACACTAAAAACCCTGGTCCTATCTCAGCTCAGGTCTTGATCTCAGGGTGGTAAGTTCAAGCCCCTGCACGGGGCATGGAGCCTATTTATAACAAAACACCCTGGATCCTGTCATTTCAAAAGATGATTTTCATGGAATTTGAATTATAGCTCAATAAAGGCTTGCTGCCTTATCAGGCTCTCAAAATTCTAATCTGAAAATGCCAACTAGCCACTTCTATACCGCAAAAATGCGAAAGTAATTTTCCAAGTGCTGGTAGATAAATGGAGTGGAGAGCAGGCAAAACACCCCCATTCTGAATGGTAAAGCCAGGATGCCACCTTCAAAAATCCCTCCCCCCTCGTCAATCCTGTCTGCTTCCTAAACTGTATTAGACGCACTCCCCTAGCTCTGCTCACGAATTCCTCACAAGTGGAAAACCTCAGTTGGAGTGTATGCTCCCGCTGAAAACAAAGTCTCAGGATTTCGAAAGAGCCTTTTTTTGTTCTTCTGAGTAATTATTTAATAAGGCCATGGAGAGCAGAGTTCCCAATGGCCAGCCATTCAAAAATTAAGAACAAGCCAGAAGGCTGGAAAAATGTCCCCCAAAGGGGAGAAGTAAATTGTTAGATTAAGATGAACATCTAACTGATGAAGGTCTAACCCCAGGCCAGTTTTAGAATCACAGCACGCTATTTCTGGAAAAGTCTCTCCAGTGGAAAGGTTGGAAACCATACGTTTCGATTTTAGATTAAAATTAGTTGAAGATCACTGAAAGCTGTTACAAATGCCCAAGGACCCCCACACCCCACCTTCCCACAGGTATGCTGGTCGTTTCTGGCCAGGAGCACTTTCCCTAGACCTCAAAGTGCTGTCCTCGCCAGCAAAGATGCAGTTAACTGGGAAGTCCGAAAGTCGAATGCAGCCTGGATTCTAACCAACATCAAAGAGATTCCCGTTGCCCCCATTGTGCAATAAACTTCTTTCACCCAACATCATTCACACTTTCAGAGTGCAAAGTTCACTCTGATATTGGTGGCTTTCTCACTTTGTAGCTTTTTTGGCAAGTGCCCCTTGGCCTGGTTGTTCATTAATATATAATCAGAACATTAAAAGCATTGTTTCACCTTCTAGGGAGTCTGTGGCCACTTTAATAAAGCTGACATTGTCCCCAGGATGCGGGAACCACCTTGCCACAGGCAGAGAACCCAAAAGACACCCTAACCGGAGGGCACGCACAGGCGTCTCTGCTCACAGGCACACAGAGTGGAGTATTTCACAAGATGTTTCTGGTATTCCTACATGGCAAAGGGATAAGATTAAAACGCTTATCTCACCACAGAAATTGACCTGGCACTTCAGTTCCTTTTAATCCTTTCAACACCAAATTGCTTCTTACCTTGCAAACCCTTCCAGGAGGGAGTGACAGCTGGGCGCCAAGACAAACCAGGCAGAAGAAACGTCCTCCGCGCCTCTGCGCCGTCAGGCCGGCTCTGAGAACGCGGGTTAGGGCGCTACTTTTACTTTTCAAATCAGACACACACACACAATGACAACTCACTTTCAAGACCATGTTTACTTTGCTGAAAGCCACATTCTAAACACGGCCTCGTTTGTAGGAGGGAAGCAGCAACCTTGTTTATGCTCCAAGTAGGTTTGACAGAAAAACCACATCAATTTGTTTTAAAATAATTTCCATTTGCTGGAAGCTGTTCCTGAAGGGTTCTCCGCCACGCTACTCTGCTCTGATTCCTACCAGCTGCAGGCACAGGGCACGCCAGCCACAGACGGGGCAGCTCGAGCACGGACAGGCAGGCTCTGCAGGGCTAGAGCGGTCTGGGGCGACTTGTGTGTGGCTCTCTGCAAAGCCACCCCGTCGCTCCCCTCCAGAACATGTTTGGTTGAAGAAGAATACCAAAACATTTCCTAGGACAGAATCCAAAATCTGTGATATGCCCACACAGAGCACGGCTTTCTCTGTGGTGACACCTGGGCGAGAGAGGCTTTTCAGTCTCTCAGAAACACATCATCTCCAGAATTAAGGATCTGGAATAGTGTTCAAGCCCAAAGTTCAGAGCTGAGGGCACAAAGTTCATTTATTTGGCTAAATGAGTATCAGAAAAAGAAGGAAATTAAGAAAGGAAACGTCTATGAGTAACGTGTACAGATCTTCAGCCTTATCATCCAAAGAAATGTACATTAAAATAATCCAATGCAATTTTCCTGTATTAAACTGGTGTACAGATACAGGAAAAATAAAGCAGCATCTAATGTTCGTGAGGGTGTGGGGGAAATGGGCACAACTTCATATGTAAATTGGTGACAGTACCAAAAATTTTAAGAAGTTGTATATCCAGAGCAATATGAATTTAGTAACTCAATCTAAGGAAATATGAAACATATAAGCATATGTGTATATGGATGTTTACCTCAGTTTAGGAAAAAACTTAGATGTCTAATATCAGGGAAAGCTGAACTATGACTTCCAACTGTATTTTTTTTAAAGGATTTTATTTATTTATTTGACAGAGATCACAAGTAGACAGAGACAGGCAAAGAGAGAGGGGGAAGCAGGCTCCCTGCTGAGCAGAGAGCCTGATGTGGGGCTCAATCCCAGGACCCCGAGATCATGACCTGAGCTGAAGGCAGAGGCTTACCCCACTGAACCACCCAGGAGCTCCATTAAACTGTATTCTTAAAAAAATGTTTAATATTAGAGAAAATATTTGTTACACTGAATCTTTAAAAATCAAAAAGCAGAATTACAAATGTATAGAAACCTTAATTTTGCATTAAAAAATTGAACTCAAAAACAGATTCAACCACAGACATATTCATGTACCAGAGTGATCATGTTTATCATTCGATAATAAAATCAATTATTTCTTTTAAATTTATTAACATATAATGTATTATTTGGCCCAGGGGTACAGGTCTGTGAATCATCAGTTTTACATAATTCACAGCACTCACCATAGCACATACCCTCCCTAGTGTCCACGACTAGCCACCCTATCCCTTCCCCCACCGGCCCCCCAGCAACCCTCAGTGTGTTTCCTGAGATGAAAAGTCTCTTATGGTTTGTCTCCCTCCAATTATTTTTTTCTATTGTAGTTTCCTCTTTATTCAATGAACCTGTCTACCACGTGTCACCAGAAAATATAAAGTAATTAAAATAAAAGCATGGTAACCAGACTATAGGTCAATAGTAGAAAACCCTGTTAACATGAAACCATGGCCCTTGACTACCACAGCTTACTGGGTATACAAGGGCCTTCCTACAAGATCTCGATACCATTAGACAAACATTGGAGGCAGAGCTCACTGTGCCAAACACAGCTTTCCCCACTACCTCTTGTTAGCATCTCCAGGAGGTCCATGCAGTAAGGTGCCAGATTTAGAACTCTATCTGCCCCCAAGTCTTCTGTAAACCCAAGCTGCTAGTTTGGATTGAACCACTAAGGGCATGGTAACCTGCCCTTCGTGTTCTCACAACTCACTCCCGTCAAGGAGAGCAGCCGTTTCCTCTGCCAGCAAAGAGGGAGAAAAACGACCTTGGCCTGACCATCCTTTTTGTCAAAGTAGAGGTCTTTGGAAAGTCAAGAAGAGCCAAGCAACCAGACCAGCTGCCTGGCCGGGGCTCAGCATAAACTAAGCAAAATAACCACAAGGGGAAGGGTGTCTAGACAGCCTCAGTCTAGGTAAGAAACAACCCTATCCTCAGTGTCAATTCTCAGAAAATAGACTCTAAACATCAGCTCTAGCAAAAGAGCAGAGGAGAGACCACGTTGACAGTTGGGAAATGCCTGTGGGTTCCCTCGCCAAACAAAACATGGAGGACAGCAGCCAGGGTTGGCCCACCTGCTAAGGATGGCCACCAGAAATCCAGAAGGGAAGCAAGGCCCGGGGACCCCATGTGGGAGAGAGGCCACATGCGGTGCCCAAACTGAACAGGAGTTTCGGTAACAACACTTGGATTTGGGATTTAAAAGTCACCTTCCCCCAATAGAGGGGCAAAAAACAGTTGACCCTTACTGGGATTCAGAAGTTGCCTATCTTTTAACTTCGACTTTCCATTCTTCCAAGTCTCTCAACACTAATATTTGGTGGGGAATAGAGGATACTATCAAACAGACAAGGTATATTTAGAAAATGTACAGACAGGTGAGCCTCTGGGAGGATTAAATTATCCTAAGTGCTTGGAAAACATATCTCTATAGGATTTATAGGACCACATAGAAGGAACACCAGAATAGAATGAACACCAGGGGCTCTGTCTACATCAATATCTGTATTCAACATACAAGGTGGGCCAGATTCTAGAAATACAATGGTGGGTCAGACACAAAACCAGCCCCTGCTGTGAGGAGCTTACAGATGAGTGGGGAGTTAGAGGGCAGTCAACTCAACGCTTCTCTATAAAGCACTAAAGAGTTCTCAAGGCAGAATTCTAACCCAGCGGGAAGGTCAGAAAGGGTTTCCAAGAGAAGAGACAGTTAAGGTAGGATGAGGAGGAGTTGGCAATGCAAGGAGGGAAGCACATTTCTCCAGGCTGAGGGAAGAGGATGTGAGGCATGGGACACAGGCGGCATTCCAAGGGCGTGGAGAAAGTCCCACCTGGTGGCCAGGACCCGTAGGAAGAAACAATTAATGCTGGAGAGGTGGGTGGAGAGCCAGAGCTTTAGGCAGTGGGAATTCCATATTCCAGTGTGTGACTCTGCATTGACCTGTGGCTGGCGGGGGAGCAAAACAGAGAAGGAAAATCTTCCCATGTCCCCTAAAGTCTGCATTCCACAAACAAATAGAACAGAAGAAGAGTTGAATATAAAATATATCCTACAAAACCACTGAGGTATTCTTCCTTTCTTCCTTCCATCTGCTCCTGCTGGTTTTTGTTGTTGTTGTTGTTGTTGTTTTTAACATGAAGAGTGGGGGCCAGTGGGTCACTGGTGACCATCGCAGTCTCCAAGGACCACATATATTTCCCGGGGCTGCAGAACTCAAGGCATGCCAAGGATTTCAGGCAGAATATAAACTCCATCGGCAGGCTAAACTGTTTATATGTTCTTGAGTTAAAAATACACCACTCAGGTCACCGTTAACACCAGGGCCTTATCACCAAGGCTGTTTGTAAGCTAGCTACACAAGGCCAGTCTATGACTCGTCCATCTTTTAAATGTGCCTCAGTCTACAAATTGTCTAATGATCCATCAGTGAGATTATGGTAAAGCCACGAAATATACACGCATTTGAGAAAAACACTTTCCAAACCCGAGGATACTTTACTGTTTATAAATAGTTTACTTTTTTGATCCCCGAGCATATAATATTCGCAGTTGCTCCAGAAACCAAAGAAACATGGAATGGGAACACAAACCACAACCTAAGAGAAACAATAAACAACAGATGGTGAGACATATGTGCCTGCTACCACCCCCTTCACCAAAGGAGCACACCAAAAATGGATTCTGACACACGAGTCTACCAATGAAGACGCACGCTCTTCAAGATCACATTCGAGACACCATTTATGGAACACAGGAGGCTCAGCAGGAACTGTGCTCGGTGCGTTAGGCCCCCAAGAGTTGAAGGACCAATCCTGGGCCTCAAGGAACACACAGACTTGAAAAGGAAGCAAGAGAAACACAAGAAAACAAATGGTACTAGTTTTCACTATGGTCATTCTCCATACCAGCATGGAGGGTCAAGTCTGAGCCCTAACTGTGGCAATGGCGAGACCCCGGGCAAGTCAGCCAGCCGCTCTGGGTCTCGTGGATAATGCAGAGGTATTACACTTCATGGAGGTAAGATGATAATTACATTAAAGGACAGGATTCCGAGTGCAAAAATGTAAACTGCTCTCACTGCCTGAGTTATAGCAAGAGTAGCTAACTTTCCTCAAGCTTCTGCTGTGTGTTAGGCCCTCCTCTAAAAATTACAGATTATTTCCATTTTGTCCTCATAACAAGTAGTGAGGTTTACCTCCTGATTACCCTCGACTGAGGTAAGAGGAAGCTGAGTCAACTGCCCAAGATCACGCAGGCAGCCATGACACCAGAGACACCACTGTGACCATTGTGTCACCTACCAATATGGCTGCTTTATCTCCATTGCCTCATGTGTGGAATGGGGGGGGGGGGGCTCTGTGGAGAATAAGGACACAGTGTTATCTTTTCTAGCAGCCCCCAAAACCCTGCACCGTTCTGGGCTCTTCACTGGTGAACATGGCTTGAACTTATCTGAAGTGTTCAAGACAAATGCTTAAGTTTAAGTTCAGACCCATGTCACATTTGCCTTAATTAGTGACTCTTATGAGTTGATGTTTACAAAAAACTTTAAAAGGTCATGTGTCTTGAAACAAAGGGGAGGGGTCCCCATAAATAAGTGTGGCTGTCAGGCTGCTTTCCATATATGGGCAAGTCTATTTTAAGTATCATAATCCCAATGTCCAATGATGCTGCCAATTTCACCTCAATGCTTGTTTTTTTAAAAACTCTGACTAGGTTTTTCCAACTACACTGTAACTTTAAGCTTTTGTGTTTCTTCTGCATTTAAAAAGAATGCCATTTCCCAATATATAACTCCCAGATGTAGAATTCACAGATGATTCATCTTGCAGAACAAGTGTTCGGAGACATCGGCTCCAAATAGAGGAAAAACTTGGAATTCCCTTCTCCCTCAAAATAAGAACTCGCCTGGATCTGCTCTGCTCAACAAAGTTTGTTTTCAATTATATTTCCAAATTCTTTTAACAATAACTGCATGGCGTCTGGCACCAACACATCTGATTCTTTGAAGTGGTTCTCAGTCAGAAAGGAGAAAATAAGGAGAAAAGGGAAACGAAGGGAGGACCATCCATAACTTTTGTTTTAGGTCAGAGGGTCTCTTCAAACGTTCGCCCTGACATAGAAAATCAGACAAACCACAAGGTATGACTTCTCACTCTAGATCCATACCGCAAGGAGCACTCACCTCTGAATCTACCCCTTTACTCAGCACGAATGCCAGATGGGAAAACAGAGCCGCAGCACCAAGAAAATGGCCTTTTACTCTTTATATCTAAATTCCCAAAACACCTCTGTTAAGTCCTCCACACAGGTCGATTAGCAGTAATCACACTTTAGGGGGTAAACCTCAGGAACCCTCTGAGAAACAATGGAAACATGGGATCCTTTCTGCCCAGAAAAGACGTCCCTAGCCCCAAGAAGGAAAAGTCACAGGGCAAAAAATATGCAATGGCCAGGAGACTCCTAGGTACGTGAATCCAACAACCCCTTCTGCTTTCCAATCAAAGTGGAGGAATAAGCCTGAGAGGGACTAGATAAAAATAAGGAGTGAACAAAGTCAAGTGAAAAACAGAGAGAATGTCTGACATGGACAAGAGAGGCTCACAGAAGGATGGAAAGAGTGTTTGGTCTATTTTGATCTCGGAAAGCACATGAAATAAAAGCCATCTTTAGGTCTTAAAGGGGGAATGCTTTAAAAAAAAAAAAATTCTAGTTCTTTGGACTATTTCCTTTAGTCCTAAAGTAGTCCCTAATTCCTGTTAAACTTCCTGTCAACAAGTTCCAAACCACTAATTGTGCCTCCAAATTCACTGCCTTTTAGCTGTATCCCCAAACAGGGTTCCAAATTCCAAGCATTTGTTCTAGAGAAAAAAAAAAAAAAATCCAAAGATTCCACCTTATGACAATTTCCATGACAAAGAATGAGTGGAAAGAAGAGAAAAATCCAAGAATTGTCACTGAAGGCACTAACAGACTCCATGGGGAAGAAAGGGAGATACCGGGAACACAGAAAATAGAACTGTATAGATTTTGCATGATAAATAAAGACTTTGAGGGCCTGGTGATGACAGGATCACAATTTTTTAAGAACAGCGTCTGACCAAGAGCAAACTAATAAAAAAAAAAAACAGGCAGATGGGTAGCTTTGGTATTAACCTGACCAAAAAAAGAGCAAGATAGGTGGCTCAGTGGGTTAAAGCCTCTGCCTTAGGCTCAGGTCATGATCTCAGGGTCCCGGGATTGAGCCCCGCCTTGGGCTCTCTGCTCAGCGGGGAGCCTGCTTCCTCCTCTCTCTCTCTCTCTCTCTGTCTGCTTCTCTGCCTACCTGTGAGCTCTGTCTGTCAAATAAACAAACAAAATCTTAAAAAAAAAAAAAAAAAAAAAGGCAAGAGGCAGACTTTGAAAGTAGAGAAACCACACCACTGGACTGTACATATCAGGTTGTTGAGTTTCTACCTTAAAAGATACACACAGAACATCTCCTGGTAAAAGGGTTAAAGCTCCTCTGATATCCACCATGTTCGCACCCTGGAGAACCAGCTCAGAAAGGACAAGACCAGGTGATGTGTAGCCGCCCTTCTCTGGAAGGTACTACTGAGATCCATCACAGATGGCCCCTCCAGAAACCTAAGTCAGTTGACCAGCATCACTCACAAGGTCACTCATCTCAAGTACACACCGACAGCCTGCTCGAAAGACAAGCTGCCCGCAGTGGCCCCAAGAAAAGCAGAGATAAGCAACTCTTTGGGAAAACATGCCGTTAATTCATTTGCTTTTTTGACCTAAATCTCTTTAAAAAGTTAAATTAAAGATCTAAAGTATGTCTACTCTAGCTTCCAAAGTTTTCTTTGAGTTTTCCAAAGGCAAAAAAAAAAAAAAAAAAAAAAAAAAAAAAAAAGAGGCAAAGGTCAAAGAAAGAAATACCATGGAATATTCGCTCTGCTTCAATAACACCTACAAGTCCCCATGCACAACCGATTTCCCTTTGTTGCCCAGGGTGTCCATCTGAGGACCCCCTCAGAACTGCCAAACATGCAAAGATCACTCTTAAAGAAGTATCCTAGACACCCAGCTCAGTTTTCTAATTTCTACTATCCAAGAAATAGTAACCTTATTCCCTCTTTGCTTCAATTAGGATAAAATCATAAACCTGAAAATAAAGAGTCTTAGAAGTCATACATCCTTCTCCAGAAAGGAAATTAATTCATTAGCCCAAGGTCACCCTGCCGATCCCGGGGCAGAGCTGGGACAAAACCCCAAGGTCTCCTGATAGCCAGCCATGGGCTATTTTTTCATTCTACCACATGTCTGCCTTCAGAGCTTTAAGAAAATTAATTTTTCCTTTTCGTTCACTAGTTTTTATCCCTCTTTGGTCATGAACCTCTTTACGGAGCTTCACGAAAATGCAGCCTCCTTTCTGTCCAGAAAGACATACTGAATGCCAAGATTTACGATATAATAAATTTCCCTAGACCCCCCCCCCACCCCGACAAACAACACTTGAGGTCAGCCAGTCTTTATTTTAGGACAGTCTGGAATTCAATATAATTTAATCATTTCTAAGCACTGTTTCAAATGAACTTGTGAAAAGAACTCAAAAATCTCCAAAGAAGAGTTCTTGATTTTTCTCTTGGGCAGAGCACAGCCCTCGATGAGGTCAAATCACCCATGGCCAAGAGTCCTACCCAGACACCGAATCTGAGAAAACATTCAGAGGAATCCGGGACGAGGCAGGCCCGACCAGCCCCACAACACTTCAGTGTGCTCTCTGGATCTCCTCTCCTCGGGAGACGGAAGGAAACCCCGGCCCCTGCAAGCAGCAGCTTCCGCATGCATCCATCGCCTCACTGTATCAACCAGCTTCCTGGAAGCAAGCTCTTCTGGCTGTTTATAAGTTTGGCAAGCGCTGGGAGCCTGTGTGCCAGAAACTCAGACCAGCCCAGGTGGAGGGAGGAAATCACTGACCAAAAATAAGTAAATAAATAAAATAATAATAATAATAAAAAGTAAAATGCAAACTACAATGTAGGCAAGAGACACGGGGACGGACCAGGATACCACGCTGCTGAAATCGGATGAAGACTCAGAGTTCTCCCAATTTGCAGAACAGAAATTAAATTCACAGCCAAAATTTCTTGATTCTACGTTTTTCTCCCCATATACTTTCCTTAAACCCTCCAGCATGGCCTTCCACTTTTCCAAAGGTAGAATCCATGTAAGATGGTATCTAATCAAATATATACATTTACTTAAGCTTACTATGTCCATGAGTTTCACCTGACCGCTGTGGGCAGCTTTTCAAACCACTGAACACCCCATAATTGAAATGGAATTCGATTTTCACAAACAGAATATGGAAATCGTTCCACAAACCAGGATGAGCGAAGGGAACTTGGGCACCAGCGGAACTCCCATTCAGATTCCTAATGAAGTGGCAGTCCGTGTAAAATCGCCAAGGGTCTCTCCCCAAGAAGACCACCAGTGCAGACTGCGGAGGAACTAAACCATGGACTTCTACATGAAACAAAACAAAACAAAACAAAACAAAACCATTCTGCAGCTACTTGAAGAAAAGCATTTTCAAGACTGTGAAGTTTAAATCAAGCACAGAGGGTTCCAGGAACCTAGTTCTTTGCTTTTGGAGGATTTTCTTACAGGGTGCCTTTCACTCTATTTAAAGCTGTCTCAAGGAGCCACAGCTGGAGGGTCAGGCCTTGCAAAGTAAACAACAGTTAACTCAGTTCAGACTCAAGCCCTGACTACACCCAGCAGCAAACTACCCCTCTATTAGCCAACAATATCTGAAATACCACTTTTTAAATGACCCAATTTATGTTTGTTCACTAATGGCTTCTAATCAGCAATTAATAGCATCATAGAAACATCCGGATGCAGAGCAACAAGGGAGAGGGGATAGTTATTCAGAACTGCACACTTTTGCAAAAGGACTGTAGGACCAAAGAACTTTCGAAGCACCTCCCATAAGAATGGTGGAGGGAAGACCTATTCTAAGAACATATAAATTCAGAACACACACGGTATGTGCTCAATAAACATTCTGCAAATATACAGCTTAACCAAAATTCCTTTTGGGAAAACACACTTACATGGTGACTTTTTTTTCAAAAGTTGTTCAAATTCACATTTCTTAAAACCACCCTTAGTGAACTGTATAGTATGTGAATTACATCTGGATAAAGCTGTTCATAACAAGAAAAGTACCCGATATGTTCACACATGGATCATGAAAGGGGAGAAGTGTGTTAGGGCATCGATAACCCGGGAGCCGTGGGTTGACTGGACAAGCTGGTGGACGGGACAGAGAGCTCACTACCGATCCCACACACTTGTAGAGAGGTCTGCTATCTCCTTAATAAAGAGGAAAGAAAAAACACCCTAAGCCAACAGACATGTTTGCTGTTGTTTTTAAAGCAACTGGCTGCACATTCAGATTTTTAAAAAATCAGATTCTTCAGATCTCCTCACAAGAGAAAGAAATTGTATGTGCAACAGTGTATTCCTTGGTCAGCTAGTAACCTTCCCCCAGCAGGCAGAGCCCAGTCCTGCCACGTTCTCTCTGTTCAGCCCAAAGTGCCAATGCCTGAGACACAAACGCTTTCAAACAGAGAGCCCTGCAACTAGAAGGTCTGGAACGAAAACAGGGTTATCTGACCCCCAGTTCAGAAGTGCTCTTTCCTTCTCACTGTATGTATGTAACAGGTATCATCAAGTAGGTAATCCAGAGAGAGAGGGAATTTATCAGGGCAACATACGCTCTAAAATAAGTGACAAAGGATTTGAATGACAGATTATACACTGGTGGAAGAAGCAAAGGACAAGAATTGGGGGTGGGGGGGGCCACTTGCTAAATGCTGCGTTAAAGGGGTCTTAGAAGATGATGATGTGATTTTTTAATCATCTTTAAAAAAATCTTTCATTATTTCCACCCTGTTTCTCAACAACTAGATAATTCTGCTTGTTGGACAGACCCATACTCATTTCATTCACTGCCTTCCTAATAATGACACCTTGAGGAAAAAAAAGAAAGAAAGAAAACCCTAGAGATCTTAGAAGATTAGAGACCGTCGCACCCCAGAAGTTTAAAGAATAATCAATGCAAAGTGCTTCAAAGAGACAGGCCATGCTTTCCTTAAATTCTCTGAAGGCCACCTTCTGCCAAGACAAACCGAACAAGCAGTGATTGGAGCCTGCATCCTGGTTCACAAGGAAACCAAGGTGTATTAGGACCTGCAGAGATGAACGGATCAGTTGTTCACACAATGGGCTTTACCGGTTATGCCAGATTAAATAGTAATAAAGACGCCAACAATCGTGGCCGTTCCTGTGGGCAAGCCTGTGAATCATGGCCATTCACTGGGGCAGGGATGCTGGTCCAGGTGCAGAAGGAACGAGAGCAAATGGCTTTTCAGGTGGCATCCCTGCCAGACGCCTCCGATGACCCCGTGCTCACCACCCGCGTCCCACACAATTCAACTGCAAATAAACCAAAACAAATGACAAATGTCACTGCTCTCCAGCTCTCCGTATCCAGCCCAACAATCAACTTGCCCCACCCCTCCTCCACCCTCAAATATTTCCAGAAAGAAATGGGTACAGCGCAGCATTCAGAGGGCCTCAGCTGTCTGTAACCTAACCCTTGTCTGGAAGAGCGCACCTGCATTTTTCCGAGCTATTGACCAAGAGGCACGACTTGCATCTCAGTGGGGTTCAATTTCAATGAAACCAGGGAAATAATAGGATAAAATTATTAGTTTAAGGGCCTCTCACTTCTCAGCCTCCTTCCCACACCCCCCTCCCAAAGGACAATTCTAAATAGACAGAAGTATTTGCACAACTGGAATATGTTTATAAACCACCTCAATAATTTTTGCTAATTGTATAATTTGTATAATTTGCTGCAACTGTTCACGGCTTCCCAGCCTGCCCACCAAGTTGGTCTGAGATTCCCAAGGGCACATGAAGTGCTACTTGTTTGACTTCATACGTGATGGCCAAAACCTTCAGGAGAGAAGGCTGTGTGGGACGTGAGCCCTGCCACCTGCGCATTTCAAAACAGGCCTTCCTTTCAGAGAAGTCAGCTCTTCCGAAGGAGCCCTTGTCACCAGGAAATCTAATGTGAAGGGACTGGCCATGACAAGATGCAAAATTTTGAGTTACTGGGGCTTTCATTCACCTCCGACCTGGGCTTCGGAACCATCAGCGAGCAGACAGACTCACGGGGAGCAAGTGGGCCAAACACACGTGTATCTAACTCTGTGCTCTCAGCCGCTGCCGCACAGAATATTATGATTCCCCTTTTTAGAGAGGAAAGATGGAGGTTCGCCCCACAGCACATGGGAGCTGTGGGGTGCTGGAGCCAGGGATGACCGCTAGAAATCACCTTCATCGTCTTCATCACTATTTCCTGGTGAAGGGTGTGTGCTGGGTGTGATCACTGCGGAGGAGGGCATCCCCATGCGTAACAGGAGCAGTGAAGAAAGCTTCCCCCTCAACCACGCTTCTCCCCATCAATAACCCAAGCCAATACCCAGGACAGGGGACGCTCATTTTGAGGACAAAGACAACAACAGAACAGAGGACACAAAGACCATGAAACCCAGCAAGAGGGAGGGAACAGCTTTTTAAGAAATCGAGTGACTTTTGTAAATATGCAAAATCTATTCAGAAGCCACATATAAAGTATCAGATTATATAAAATGTAATGATAAAGAAACATAAAGCAAAAAGCCTTTTGATACAAAAAGTTCATAAGCATACCCCCTCCAAAAACAAAAATAAGGATACAAATTGGCAACTTCCAATTAGACCACAGACAAACCACAACTTTCATTTTTTTGACAATCTTGATTGATCTACTCCTTTTGCCTCATGCCAATAATGGTCATGTATGAAGTTTTTCAGTTGAAACTTTCTCAATGGAATTGGCCGGTGGAACTGGTGAGTCTGTACTACTCAACTCTACAGTTCCATAAAAAATAAGTGCAGGTTCCAAGACAGTAAACTACTGTGAAAATGTTAACCTCTGGTCTTCAAAGCCCTACTTCTTCGCACGGGGCGATATGAACAGATCTGAGCTTCTTACCGATTCTCAGACTTTAACTTACTACAAAAGCCTTAGACAATCACGTAACTGACACACAACATGAACTGCAGCCATGAGGCAGATGGAAGGGACCGCATAGGCTCAAGGTCATGCTTAATCATAGAAAAACACCACTAACAGTCCCTGAATTTCCCACAGGCCAAAGAACATTGGGGATTTTTAGATATTTCCCCCTCTCTGCCTGGGAATTTTTCCTCCTCCTCTCCTTCCTCCGGTCTCAAGACAATGCCTCCAGCCTTTGAAACTGCATCCATTGTAAACAGCTCTGAATATTAACACAGCCCGGAGTCCCGTTGGCTTTTAAAAGACCCCCAGGGTTTCAAATTGCAGTTGCTGAGGAGGGGGAAGGTCCCCAGTGAGTAAATGTCACCAAGCTCTTTCAAAAGGAGCTGAAAATTAGGCTTGCTCGGGGAAACTTAAAGTCCTTCAACCTATGGGGTAAATCAGAAGAATCCCTTTGAGTTTTAAACAAATGGCGAAAAAAGAAGAAAAGACCACGGTACAACCAACATCCATTATTACTTACAGAGACTATGAATTCAATGAATCCCTTTTCCAGACTTCTCTCTCCTGTGGATGTCATCTTTAAAATAATCATTGGCTATGTTAAACTACCTCCCTTTCCCTGGCTAACAGGCCTTCAGGGTTTCAGCAGGTGCACAGAACTGGGCCAGGTGCATTGTTAAGTGACACAAAACCCTAGTGGCTCTCTCGCATTCCTGTCCACCCTGAAAGAGAGGATGCTGAACAGCCCTTTGCACCAAGGAGACACTTCTGCGAATGGGGGAGAGGCCCTTTTATTGTGAGCCCAGTGTCTGAGGGAGAGAAAGGTCAGCCAGAGGCCATCCCAACTTGCGCAGAGCAGGCTGCGTAGGGAACCCAGGCAAAGACATGAGCACCGCAGGGAGAGAAACCTTCAGCCAGAGGAGCAGAGGGAGAGTGCCGGGACGTCCGGACATCCAGTGGCAATCAGCTCTTAATACACTACATTGAATCATCTTCGTATTTTTGGAGATGATAAATTATTCCGGACAATACATTCCAAAGTCCAAAGTCTGTGAAATCTACTGACCAATGTAATTATGGAAAGAGGTATTTTCTTTTTTAAATAATCCCTGGGAAAGGGGGCACGAACAGTTCCGACACATCCTAAAGGCAAGAGAGAACTTAGGAGACTCCATATACTTCCTAATTTCACAATATTCAAAAACTTGGATTTGATAGCTATAATTTCATATCAGAAGGACTCAAATAGTGTGTCTTTCTCTCCGGGCAACTAATTTTATTCACCATTCTTCCCTTACTCAAAGCAGGTATCAGAGAACGAGTAACTGACAAGTGCTCCGTCTTGGAAGGGAAGGGAGAACCACGCTTCTAACGCCTGTTGCAAAGAAAAGGACTCTGAGCCCAAGCTAAATGTCCCTAAAACTCTGAAGGCTCTTGTACCTTTCAAATTTTCTGCCATTAACCCATGTTTAAAAAGGTTCCCTAATCCAAATAACCCTTTGTCCGTCCTCATAAATCGAGAGATGTTCAAGGTCTGCTGAGTTCTTCGTAAGTCATATAGGGACACAAAGAGGAAAATGGGCAGAAGGGAAGACCTCGGGGCCATCCTGACAATAATCAACTTCTTACACACACATACACACATGCACACACACGCACAACACACATGCACACACACACACGAAAGAATCTCAGCTGAGTTTCTGGAAGAATTTGGTCATCATCACTTTAAATCTAATTTGCATAAACAGGATGGGAAGTATTTTCCAAATCCTTAATTCACAACACCCTGCACACCTGGCCCTTCCAGCACAGCTGTAAAATTTGAAAGACAAAGGCCCTCTTTGCTTCACCACTACAATGGCAACCTCTGGCTGGTGTTTAATTTCTAATGGGATCTCGAGCACCACTCTTCATGCCAAAAACAAGGTTAGTTAGATTTAAGCACCTGGGTTTGGTACGGCAAATACATAAGGGCACCTAATACAAAGAGACCCAAATCAATACACTCATCTTAATGTGGCTCAGGATAACCCAACTTGGGCATCCTTGAGTGGAAGTCTGTGCTTTCAAAAGCTAGTCATCTCTCGCCCTTCCCCGCTTACCCCCCACCCCCACCCCAGTAAGAATGACTGAGAACCCGGATTTGTTCTTCCAGGGCCTGCCCTCCTTCCTTTCTATCACAGTCACAGGAGCTACCATTCAGCCCCAGGACAGTTACACTAGCAACATACTGTGCTCAACTTTATGCCACAGGGAAACGTCTAAGGTAAATTCTATTTAATGCTGCTTCAACAGCTTCTCAAGCCCTGCTCTCAAAAATAATTTCAAAGAAAGCAAACATCTAAGTTCTAAGAAGTTCAACTTCTTCTAAGGTTCTGGGAAGTTGGAATAAGGCTTGGCAGTGCTTGGTGCTTTTATGAATGTGCTGGTTGGACGATGCCAATCTCACCTACGTAATGGGATGGCAGACTCAGTTATGGCTCAACTACTACAACCATAAGTTATTGTGCTGAAGAAGTTCTCCTCAGGCCCCAGGAATGAATGTATTTTCCCTTCTACCACTGCCATTCCTTTTTTTTTTTCTATTCAAACTGCATTTACATTCACTATTACAAAGTTTTACTTTCCGTATGCTAGGACTAGGAGCAACTCCAAAATTAGATGCACTGTTTACAAAGGAAAAAAAAAAATTTCCATAAAGCCACAGGTCCCCTTCTATCTCAAACCCACGGCCTGAAATTGTTTGAACTAGTGGCAGTAAATCTAGTTCATGGGGTTATAAACGGGCTCAAAGCATTTTCTAGACACAATGGACTCGGAGGGTGTAAACTTGGTGAAACTACAAGATATTTTATTTTATTATATACAGAGACTTTCTCCCCTAAAGTCTTGCTGAATCACAGCCAGGAATATAAACAGTATAAATATCCCAATGGAAAACTCAGAATAAAACTATTATGACTTAAATGGAGAAATCTGGTCTAGAAAATACACACACACACACCCCACTTCATTTTTCTTTAATCAGAAAAAATGATTTCACAAATATTTTTCAAAAGATACCCATTTTGTAGTGAACATGGTATTGCCACATGCTAATCTGAAATCACCATTCACATCCCAAAATCTAATCGGTTAACACCATAATCAGTATGACCAAATCTACTGAAGCTCAAAAGACCCAGTTTGGTATTTATTGGTCATCAAATGTATGAGTAAAAGGGAAAAGACTGCAATTTTAAAGGTATTTATGTTATGTGAAATGTCACTCCTAGGCAACAGGAAGCCCAAAAAATGGCCAGTAGTTTTGCTCCAAAAATTAAAGGCCAAGGAAAAGTGGATCTTGTGACCATAGGGAAGAACAAATAAAGGGACACCCTGTTCTCTCGGCGAAGTCACCATTTCTGAACTAAGTGCCTCCCCCACCATACCACTGACATACGGTACTGATAATCATTCTTCCTACAGGTGAACACTTCAGAAGTTATTCTCATTCTGCCCACATGATTTTCTATTTTAAAAAACACCTTAGGAATATGTAAAGGGAAAACCACAATACCCCAGACTGCCCCCAAGTAAATAAAACACTTGCTACTGGCAATACTGGGCTCTGTCTCCCACTACAGAACAGCCACTGCCTGTGTTAACTGCTCCCACCCCCCCCACCAACGCCCAGACCACTGGTTTTCACGAAGTCTGTGAATCCCAAAGCAGCAGCAGAGAAGTGCCGAGAAAAGCTAACCCCAACAGAAGTCCAGCTTCCAAACTCTGCAGTACCTGATCAACAGACAACGTGCAGTGGTCCAAGTGACAGATGTGTGCCCTATTTTCAGAAGTACCTGATCTTCACATGAGAAAGGAATCAACTTCTCTTCTTTCCCCTTTCAGCAGCCAGATACCCAGACCATATTTTCTTAGATGAAGCCACAGGTGTTGGTTAAAACTTGTGTCACCAGTTTCCTCATTTTTAAATGGTGAATGTCATGCCTGAGGTTATTCTCCTGCCCCCCACCTATGTTCTGGAAAAGATGTCCAATCATTGAACTGAAAAGAAGACAATTCAAGCTAGGTCTTTTCTGGAAGGTACTAACAGTTCTGCAGAGATGCTAATTACTGATAACTGGAGAGGATTTTTGACTCAGGAACCAGATTTCTTAGAGGTAGAAGAAAGGATATTACATCCTACCAATGTTTATAGAAGTCTAAAGCAGTTTCTTCCCTCTCCCCAACCACCCCCCTCCCCCAGGCCAAACCTCCTGTAAGTAGGGTCCCACTAAGTCCTGATAGGCCAAAATCCTGACAGCACAGAAAAGAGCCTCTTTCAGGTGAAACAAACAGCTTAAATCAACCAGGTCCCTGGCACCCTCTCCTGAAGTAGCACCACTCCAAAACCAATTTGCACATTTACAGAGGAGAAATGCTCAAGTGTGGGCTCCAGCCCACGGGATCATCCAGCCCAACAGGGGCCCTAAGGCATAGACAGGAAGGGTCTGGAACACAGTTCCCCAGTGCCCATCAGATGGAAAGGGACTACCACAGCCTCCGCGGTCACAGATCCAAGAACTTTCAAAGCCCCAAATCTGGGGGTCCTCCATGGAAGGCTGTCTTCGACCCCGGCCAGAGCCAAGTCAGGGCACCAAGGTCCTGGGGGATGAGGAGGCTGCTACACACGTACTCTCGGTAATAAATAATGTAAATGCAAGACTGGAGCCAAGAGTCACCTTCCTTCCTTACCCACTGGAAGGCCAAGGAACTCAGACACCAAAGAGTTGGGTTACAGGAGAGGAAAAAAGAGAAACACATACCCGCAGACCCCAGACAGACTTCCTCACACTCTCCCTTCCAGATGTTTCCCACTCTCCACCCACACACAGACACACAAACACACTCGCCTCCACCCTTCCCTCACATTCCCTCACCTCCACACTCCCTACTCACTACCCTCCGATCCTCTCAAGCCTCAGGGCCCATTCACCTTCACACCCCCACGACCCACTCCCGCTCACCCTCACACCCCCAAAACCTTTGCTCACTCACCTCCGCACCACCCCACGAGGCACACTCTTTTCTCCTCTGGAGCCCCATGTACGACCTCACCACTACGAACCCACGCTCACAGTCCTCAGCCCATACAACTTTACACACGCGCACACCCCTCAGTCCGCACCCCCATCCCGGGTAAGCACCCCCGCCGCCCCGTCTCCCAGTGACAGCGCCCGGGGCTCCGGGGGAGGGCGGCACTCACAGGCTCCGCGTCCAGGCGGGCAGGTCCCGGGGCAGCGCCGCTAAACCGCGCCCGCCGCAGTCCAGCGAGTCCCCCGCGCAAGTGCAGGCAGCAGCGCAGGGCGGTCGAGGGTCGGCTGCCGCCGTCGCCGGCCCCAGCCGAAGCAGCAGCAGCAGCAGCAGCCAAAGGAGAGGACAGGGCGAGCGGCGCTGGGCCCCGAACGCTACCCGGACCGGCCGCGCCATCTTGTCTGGAGCGCGCGGCGAACTCCGGGCGCGGGGACTGCGAGGTCCCGGACGACCGCAGAGGCGGGCCGGTCCGCGGGGACTCCGCTCGGCACTAGGCTCCGCGCCGGGGCATGGCCGCCGGCACAAGTTTCCCCCGCTGCCGCGGCTCTGGCGCTCAGCGGGCCCCCGGTGCCCGGGCCGCTCCGCAGCGCCCAGCTGGGGCCGCGAGCCCCGCGCCCATCCGGGCCGACCCGGCTGGACTCGCTGCGAAGCCCACGGATCCGGGCAAGAGCTGCTCCGCCGACGCTCCTTGTCCTCCCGCCGCGCTCCTGGCCGGCTCCCGAGCCTCCGCGCACGCCAAGTGTCGCCGCCGTCCGCCCAGGGCAGTGCTGCCGCCGCTGCTGCAAGGAAAGCGCTCAGCCCCGCAGCCTGAACTGTGCGCCCAAATGCATCTTCCTCTTGGCTCGGAGCGCCCAGCAGCAGACCCGGGGCTGGACGGCGCGGTCACCCCCGCACTCCTCGGAGGACCCCGTGCGCCTCACTGTCCCAGCGCCGCAGGCAGAGCGCGCGCGCGTAGTTCCGGGCTGTGCTCCGCTGCTCAGCTCGGCGAGAACCCCGCCGACCTCGCGGCGGAACAATCAGCCGCTCGCCGCTGGCCTCCGGGCCGCCCAGCCCCGGCGGGTCCCCGAGGCCCCGCCCCCGGCCGCTCACCCTCACACACCCCCTGGGCTCCGCGCCCCGCGGCCTCCTGCCGGCCCACGTTGGATGCTTTGCAACAGCGCCGCGCCACGCCTCCTGCCTGCTGCTCATTGGCTGCCGGAGACCAGGGCGACCGGCCCGGAGAGCCATTGGGGCGCTCTCCGTGATCCCGCCCTCCCGCCTCTCCGGCCACCCCGCCCCACTCCCTTTTCCCACCCAAGGTGTGAAGGGCGGGGGAACTGGGAGGAGAAAGGGAGAGGCGGCCTCTGACTCTTAAAGGGGACGTGCTGTCTGTTAGCGGAGAAGCAGGACGCCGACTGGGGAGAGAAGGCGAGACGTGCCCTCTGGGTCTAGGGGAGGAGAGAAAGTTGATTAAGAGGGTAACGCCTCCGCTTTGCAGTTGTCTGGGCACAAGGTTACTTTTCTTCTCCCCTGGCTGTAAATAGCGACGGAATATACAGCAAATCTGTACCCACTTTCCAGGAGCCCTCCAGGAGCAAAGACACAGATTTTAAAACTTCGCAAATTTCCTACCAGTTGGGGTTATCTTTAGTTATCTCATTAGGGGTGGCTGCCTTCCTCTTCGCACAACTTGGAGCTCCTTTTTGCTCCTGACTTGGTCTTGACCTCTTAAATCCAGCAATACGTCCTCGATTACCAAAAGGAGTGTGTACTGCAGAAACCAAGTCTCAAAGGTGCACACACTCCCACCCCACTCCCACCCTAGTTAGTTAAATAAAGAGTACGTCTGAAAATGTTCCAGCCTTCCATGAAGAGTTGCTTTGTTTGCTCCCTTGTTTAAATCAGAGTCTTTTCAAGCCAGTTTTCAAGAGACAGAGTAGAAAGAAAAATAGTGATTGTTACAAATCTTCTAACTTTAGCCCTTACAAGTTGGAACATAGTAGCCCTGTGTTATGACTGCGTCCAAACCGTTAAGGCCCAGCGGGAGCGGGAGCGTGCAGGAGCGGGAGCGCGCGCGCGCGCACACACACACACACACACACACACACACACACACACACCAAGAAAGGGAAAAGATTAGCACAGTAATATATAGCTGCCTCTCTGGGCGTTTTGGTTTGCTGGTGTCTCGTGCTCCTTTCCAAGCGATGCAAGTTTCTAGCAAAACTGCACACATTGTCAGGACAATAAAGCAAGTCCAGCCTGTCGAAAAATATTTGCTCCAGCAAATGAAATCTGACTTGTGTTTCATGGAAACGGAGGAGAGATGTTTCTCAGAAGGAATAAGCAAAAACATTTTTAAAGGGTTTTGTTCCATATTTGATGTCTTCTAAGGGGATTGCCTTAATTGAGATGTTAAACTTTCCCTCAGCCCAGAAGAGCGTCTCTTTTCTTTAACTGAAATTGGGTTTGGGCTTGGTTGTCTAGTGGTTACTGGTTTCATTTCTTCTTATTTCCTCCTACCCCTTCCCCCACACACACCTTTTTTGATTAGGTATGCTATCAGATAATGATGCCTCATTTCTCTCTCACTCTCTCTTTTTTTCCATGAGCTCATCAGTGATGCCCAGAGCAATGCTCAAATATATGTATAAATCAATCCAAATGTGGTTCCCAAGAAATATTATCAGAAAAATGTTGCACCTGACCCCATTCTACCCAGGGCTTTAACCAGCTTTTACGTTTCATTTCTAATCCACATAAACATACACCTTCCATCTGGACAAGAAGAAATGTTTCTCTTTGTTGTAATGTCTTTGGACAAAATAAGAATAAGCCAAGGAATGGAATTTGAAGGACCCCCAAGTTTATGAGGTCCTCTATGTCAGTGTTTCTTAAGATTTGCGAGAGCAAGGAACACAAAACCGTAATTTAATGTAAACTACTCATGAACACTTCCTTAAAAGAAACTGTGAGATCCCCCTGGCCTCACTCCCACCCCCAAATGAAACAACATATGTGGCAAAAAGAAATTGAACTCCTTGAACCTCTTAAGCTGCTGACCTAAAATGATGTTTCAGGTCTGTTCCATTAGAAGTATTGTAAAATGGATATTTATTGTCAGATGTTTCCCAAATGCTTGTGGGTGTACCTGTGTGATGCTCTTTGGGGACCCTGAAGTTCTGGAGGTTGGGTTTGAGAATCTGCAAGGTAGGGGTGTGCCTACAAATTTAAAGCATCCCCTGTGGTCTAGTTACCACGCAGCCAGAGAGAAGAATTCCAAAACCAAGGAACACTTGGGGGGACTGGGCGCCTGAGCCTTGGCAGTTCCTCTCGTCTACAGCAGAGCATGAAGTCATGTCTGCTCCCCATACCATGTATGGAAGTTTGCCCACATACTAGCAACCTGCTTGTGATTGAAAGGAGAGTGTGGGCTTGGAGAGCAGTGATGTCGGGCTCAGGAGAGAATCCATTATCTGTGGCCACAACCTAAGATCAAGGAAACCTGAACAATGACAGCAATGGCAAATTTCTAAGGGAGTCCGTGTCCCCGCTTATCAAAGAGCAAGTCTTGGCGCACTCAGCACCGGCAACAGTGGATTTGGGGACTCTGGGCCCTCATTTTCCTCTGCAGCCATTTTCACAATTTTAAAGTTTTTTTATTCCTTGAAGGGGTCACCCAGGGATTTTAAGATTTCCGGTTCATTTTAATCTATCTGTGATTAAACTTTTAATCTACCACAATCTAAACTCTAGGGTTAGCATGGAGTCAAATCCCCAGTGAGAACCACTCTAAGTCTTTCTTAAATACAGAAGCCCTAGCAGTTAGGCATCTGAACCCACTGAAAAAGAGGAACCTCAACATTTAGATAGCCTGAAATCACCAAGTGGGGAGAGAAGCAAATGATAAAAATAACGAGAAAGCAGGATGATTGTAGGAATTTAACACAAATTCCGTAGGACCAAATTATGGTCATCTACTATAGTTCTAGGTGGTGGTAATTGTTAGTTTTATAGAACACCGAGATTCAGAAGTGCTTTCTCACTGTTAGAAGAGACTTTCTATCCTGTTCCCTACTTTAGAAGAGCATCAGGGCAGCAGTCAAAAGACCTGGATGCTAGCCAGGCCTCATTACCCATGAAACCTTTCCTTAAGCCTCAGTTTTCTCAAATGGAAAACAAAGATGATGGTACTTCCGACCTCAGTGCTAAGACAGTTAGGGAAGAATCCATTTTGATATAGGGCACTAGGGGCAATATAAACCGTTGAGGGCTACCTACATGTAAGACTGATTTCTTTTTCTTTTTTTGTTTAAGATTTTATTTATTTATTTGACAGACAGAGGTCACAAGCAGGCAGAGAGGCAGGCAGAGAGAGAGGAAGGGAAGCAGGCTCCCTGCTGAGTGGAGAGCCCAATATAGGGCTTGATCCCCAGACCCTGGGATCATGACCTGAGCCGAAGGCAGAGGCTTTCACCCACTGAGCCACCCAGGCACCCCAAGGCTGATTTTTAAAGTGGTTTTGAATCGTGAGACTGGAAAAAAAATCGAGAGTTCGTATACATACTATAGACGGAAAATTTCAGTAGGTGCTTTCAGCATCAAGGTTTTTTTCCTCAGGAATGCCACAAAGGGTTAATAATTACCTATAAAACCCCTAAAGACTTGCAGGGTGATGACAGCCCTGCTCTGAGCCTGTTTTGTATCTCTCTTCCAAGGAAAATAAAGCTGTGTACTCATTAACTCCTTCCTCGCAATAATCTTGTCAAGGAGATGGATTGGTGGAGAAGGTAAGAGAGGAAGCCAAAGAGTCCGGGGATGGACTGTAAGAAGACCCCATTTTGAGATTTCCCGGTCCCCGATTCCAGCATTCTCCTTGGGTGGAGCAGGGATGAGGTGTGTTTGGTGAAGCAATCTCTGGCTGTTGGAATATTGGTTAATGCCCAAACGGTGCCAAGCTGCTGTTGCTTCATTTCCATCGAAAGAATGCTCAGCTACAACCCTGCCGCCTTCTACAGAGCAGCATCCACTGGGGTCCCAAACCAGTAGAGCCCACCTTCTGCCATAAACAAACCTGCACACCTGTCCTTGCCTTGTGCTTTGGCAACAGGAACTGGTCCACTGAGAGGATAAAGAAAAATTTTATGGGGCACCTGGTGGCTCAGTGGGTTAAAGCCACTTTAAAGCCTTCAGCTTGGGTCATGATCCCGGGGTCCTGGGATGGAGCCCCACATCAGGCTCTCTGCTCAGCCGGGGGCCTACTTCCCCCCGCCCCCCGCCTGCCTCTTTGCCTACTTGTGATCTCTGTCAAATAAATAAATAAAATCTTTAAAAAAAAAAAAGAAAAAGAAAAATTTTATGAAAGTTTGTCAGCATTTCAAAATTCTGAGAGTCTGCAATGAAGGTCCCTAAAAGAAGCAGTCTCTTAGCTTTGGTGATGAAGAGGAGTGCTAATTACATCATCGTCAAGGACCACCTCTCACCCTCCCTCGGCTGCCTGTCCAACTGTCACTTGGGTCAGTACGTCAAAGGGGAGTGGGTGGAAAATCATAGTGTATATGTTATTGCCAGCAACTCAGCAGCAACACTCCCATGTATACAAAGAACAGCACATTTATCATAACTTACAATAATAATCTTCATGAAGTCATATACCTTATATTTTTCAAAGCAATTCACATCATAACAACAGCCACCATTTACTGAGCACTTATTAGGCCTGTCAGTTGGCTGAGTGTTTCATATACTTTTTTCACTGGGGTTGATGTTGAGAAAAGTGCTCAAGGCCACACAAGCCCATAAGTGGAAAGGCCAAGATTCCAGGCCAGCTCTGTGGACACCAAAGATCCATTATGCCATTTGAGCCTCATACATTTTGAAAATGACGGTTGTTACTGTTCCCACCTTATAGATGAAAAAGCTGAGGCTAAATGATTGTGTCAAGGTCACACAGGATCAAGAATAAATAGAAACTTCTTTTTTTTTTTTTTAAGATTGTATTTATTTATTCCAGAGAGAGAGAGAGAGAGTGAGCACGTGGCAGGAGGGGCAGAGGGAGAAGGAAAAGCAGACTCTGCTGAGCACAGAGCCCAACACAGGGCTCCATCTCAGGACCCTGAGATCATGACCTGAGCCAAAACAAAAAGTCAGTTGCTTCATCGAATGAGCCACTCAAGTACCCCTAAAAAAGAACCTTTTATTTTTCCTTTAGAAGATTTTATTTATTTATTGTTCAGAGAGAGAGAGAGGGCACAGGAAGGGGGAGTGGCAGGCAGAGGAAGAAGCAGGTTCCCCACTGAGCAAGGAGCCCAATGTGGGACCCGATCCCAGGACCTTGAGATCATGACCTGAGCCAAAGGCAGAAGTTGAACCAGCTGAGCCACCCAGGTGCCCTACAGAACCTTTTTAAAATCGAAGTCCCATCTCGTCCATCACCACACATGCTTGATACTCAAAACACATCTTAAGAGACACATCATGATGTTTGCTTCTCAAGGATTTTGTGAAGATGGGTATAATTTCTTTCCTTTTCTGTACTTGCTAATAGCTTTCCAGAATTTCCTCTTTAATGAAGAACCTAAAAATTTTAACAATAAATATATTGGCCTCTCCCCCACCAACGCAGCGATACCTATACAGTTATAATGGTTAATATTTACTGAGTACTTACTACACCCTGGACATTATTCCACGTGATGACTTAACTCCAGTAAAATCCCAGGAGGGACTATGAGGTAGACACCATAAAGATCAATTCATAACAGAGATACTGAGACTCAGGTCAATCCAATTACCCAAGCCACATCCTAGTTAGGGGTTGAATCAAGACCCCAAAGCCTATGTCTGTCACCCAGCTGCTTCCTTACCATTCTCTATTTGAATTATTTTGGGCGTTTTTTTCTACTCTAGACCAGCAGCTCCTGAAGTTTGAAGCCTGAGTCTGCCCTGTCTTGGTATTCCTGTTGTCTAGCATATCAGGCTCATGGGAAGCACAGACACAGCATTTGCAAGGAATGCTGCCTGCTTGGCAAGGAAGGACACCTAATCAGGACCCCCTGCCCCAACACACACACCTCTTCAACAAGCCCATCTTCAAACATGTGCACTAGCCGCAACAACATCACTGTGATTCTCCACCCCTGTCCCGGACCAACTGGTCCAGGATCTGCCTTTTAACAAGGCTCCTGGGTGATTCAATTGCACACTTAAAACTTAAGACGCAGGTACCCCGCATACACCTCTCCTCTTGACTTTCTCCCCCAATGCTGCTGCAAGCAGGGGCCCTTTGCACTTTATGTATTTCTCTGTCCCTGTGTGCATGTTTACGTTTTCCACATTTTCACAATCCCTTAATAAAATAATTTCAAAAATATCGCAAGCATGTGGTTGGCATTATTGCCCTTCATCGAAAGCATTTGAAACATCTGCTGCCCTTGAGACTTTGGTAAAGTCCTCTCGTGCCATCCAACTCTTGTTTCCAAAAGGCCAGTCGGGTTTTTGACACATTTCAAATTTATCATAAACAAAGAGACTGATACATATTATGCACTTTTCACTGTCATTTTTATCCTTCAGTTACCTTGTTTACGTAATCATTTAAGTATCCTTTTTTTTCCTGAGGGAGTTCTGACGCTCTTCTTGAATTTAGATGCTATAAATCAAAGAAATGTCTTGGTCTCGTCACTAGACACCCCTGTCCTCCCCAGCCCCACCTAAAAAACCACTATTCTTTCTTCCTTGAAGTGCACGAAGATGCAGAGGATACAAGCATGTGGGATTAATCATCTCCAGAGATGGTCACCAATAATTTCTTCTGTCCAGAGGCAGAATATATATCCCTTCTCCCCTTGAATCCAGGAGGGCTTATGACTTGTTTCGGCCAACAGAATGTGGTAGAAGTATCGCTGTCTGTTCTGAATCTAGCAGCTTCCACTCCTGTGCTCTTCCTACCCTAAGCTACCACGGAAAGAAACCCAGGCTGTGCTTTTGAAACATAAAAGCCCTGGAGGAGAAGAGGCCATGAGGAGTGGGAGGCCATGAGGGAAAAAACAAAACTGGGCAGCTCAGCCAAGAACCAGCACCATTACCCCAGAAACCGGAGTGAGGCCATCTTGGAGCTGTCAGCTCAGGGCAGCCTTCTGCTAAACGCAACTACAAGGATGAATCTAGCTGGCACCACCAAAGCAGAGACAAGCCATCCCCCCCCTGCCGCCGAGCCTCACCCAAATTCCAGACCTACAAAATGGAGACCAACCAAAATGGACCGTGGTGTAAGTCACTCAGTTCCGGGGTGATTTGTTACACAGCCACAGAGACCTGAGGCAACAGGTGGGGCTAAATGGACATGCAATAAAACACGAGTAGATTTTTTTAGGGAAATAAAGTCTAATCACATAAACCTGTCATTAGGAGTGTCACAAAAATTAGTGTTATCAGTTGACCTTCCTGACACATGTGTCAGTGTCCTTGATTGAGGGCTGCACGTCGACCAGCAGATGCCCTTAAACAAAGCTACGTGGATAGTACGTATCTGGTTCTTCAGCAGGCTACAAAATGAGCTCCCTTCCTCCTCCCCTGGAAACAGGTATGAGAGAAACACAGAGCATCTGCTTATTCGAAAAAAAGGTCAGTTCTCCCATGTATAGCTGCCAGGTAAGTAAAGAAACTGGTTGAATGGATGAAATAATTGAAGCCCTGTTACATTCTTCCTAAAAATATCAGATGAGGTTTAAGGTTGTTTGCCCTCTTTTTCATAAAAGACGCAAGGATGAATCTCAAAAAATGGAAGTCTGGCGATAAAACGGACATTGAAATATGGATTTGGGGGATGGCATGACTGGTGGTGGGTGAGGGCGGTAAGGGGTATAGCTCTTGGACACAGACTAGTTGGTCTACTCAACAGCTTGCCTTTAGGGTCTGCAAGGCATAGCTTACTGCTCCCCTCTGTATTATCTTGCACTCTTTTCCAGCTCTCATTTGTCAAGAGCCTTCACTATGCATGGCATGGGGAGGGGACATGGCTGTGCAGGCACAAAGTTAAGTTCGTTGAGGCCTTGCCATCAAGGAGTTTACAATCGTACGATTCTGTTGACTGCTAGATCTCCAGCATCTAGAACACTGCCTCACCAATGAATACTGTTGAATGAATAAATGATGAAATGAATGAACGCTTTTCTGTATGCAAACCTCATTTTCCCATAAAGACTATAAACAAGTTAAAGGAAGCAGCCACAGAACCACAGGCGAGTAGAAGACAAGGGACTTTTGTGATCATCTAGGACAGTGGGCCAGGACCATCCCAACCCTGCTAGGTCAGAAACTCCAGGGTCGGGGGGTGGAGGGATCCAGCAGTCCATGTTTTTCAGTGGGAGATTTTCATGCACGATGAAGTTTGAGAACCACCCATTTTACAGATCCAGAGGAATGATAAGATGGTCTTAGAGTAACGCGACTAATTAGTAGCTGGAGGTTGAACCAGCCTGACCAACCATTAATCATGGGGGTTTTCAGGTCACACAACTTGCCATGCTAATGCAGAGTGAGTTCCTGGCAAATCAGAACAAGTTGGTCACCTTAATGAGAACCTTAGCTTCTGAATTCACATCTGGAACCCTCTGCCTGCCATATGGCTAACCTAGATAAGAACCAACTAGGTGCCAGGGAAAAACATGGGTGTTTTCAATGTCTTCACTCAATTAATCCTCTCAATAGTCCTATAAGGCAGGGACTCTCATAATCCTTATTTTAAAGAATGGAACACGGAGGCACAGAAAGGATAAGTCCAGTAATCCCCCTTATCCATGGGAAATACCTTCCAGGACCTCCACAGGATGCCAGGAAGCCTCTATATACTCTTTCTTCTCACATATACAACCTTATGATAAGATTTGATTTATAAACTAGGTACCGTAAGAGATTAACAACAACCAGTAATAAAACAGAAACATTGTAACAATATACCATAAGAAAAGTTCCATGGTTTCTCCCTCTCTCTCCCAAAATATCTTATTGTGCTGTCCTCACCCTTCTTCGTGTGATGATGTGAGATGAGAAAATGCCTACATGAGGAGCTACCATGAAGGAATGACGTAGGCATTGTGACGTAGCACTAGGCTACGATGGACCTTCTGACGATGCATCGGAAGGGGGAATCCAGACCATGGCTGACTGGCAGGGGGGCAGGAGTGGTACTCAAAACCACGGATAAGGGCGGGGGGCGGGGGGACACTGGAATGTGCCCAAGGTCACTGAGTCAGGAAATGAGACTCCCCAACATGAACTCTGAACCATCACTCTTTTTACTTTGTATTTATTGTACTGGATTCCCAGCTCCTCTTCTACCTTTTTTGGTAACACCTTCCACAGTTGGCAGCTGTTTCCACAATCTATCAGCCTTTTGGTACCCCGGTGTCTCTAATGGTATTAAGGGAACTTGAGGGAAGGGGTCACCACCCTGCCTTGTGCAGCCCCTGGCATGGAGTGGGCTGAGGACAGAGGTGTCGGCCGAGTGTTGTGGGCCCTGGAGTAGCAGGCTGACCAGATGGCTGATTGAGTTGGGTTTTCAAAAGAAAGGGGACCCTGTGTTAGCCAAATAGCTGCCATGTTTTGGCCCCATCCAGGTGAAAAAGTAGGCCAAACTTGGCTTTCAGGTGGGATTTATTTGGCCTAGTGTGTTCATTTTAAAAATCTGAAGCTGACCTACCTTTCGGAGGTAAGCATCTGCTTACCGTCCTCATTTATAGTTTCTGCCTGCCTGCCCTGGGAGGCATTTGAGTTTTCAGCTATAATCCTAGGCTTTCTCGAATACTAATTCATTTATGCTTTACAACAAACCTATGCTATAGGCATTCTCATCTACACCTTGTAAATGAAAAGCCTGAGTCTCCATGGGTATCGGTAACCCGGCCAACCTCATATGCTCATGAGTGGGAGAACAGGGTTCAACCCAGGCTAACTCTTGCCTACCTCCACCCGTCCACCCGACCACCTCCTTAGCCCCTGGGTTTCTCTAGGCATCATGGGAACAAGAGGGCCATCTTGTGTCAGATAAAGGGTCTGTTTTATAAGGGTGAGGCTTCCACAAAAGGAGTCCTATGTTCAATATAATCGATCCAAATGAATCCCAGGGGTCTTCTAGATGGTTTTTTCCCATGAGTTAGACTACCCTTCCCCTACCCCACCCCCTGCTTTGAGGAGAACATCGTGTTCTGGAAGGAAAAGTCAACTGTATCAAGTGCTTTTTTTTTCTTTAGATTTTATCTATTCATCTGACAGAGAGCGAGAGAGCGCAGAGCGCACAAGCAGGTGGAGCCCCAGGCAGAGGGAGAGGGAGGAGCAGCCTCCCTGCTGAGCAGGGAGCCCAACGTAGGGCTTAATCCCAGGACCCTGGGATCGTGACCTGAGCTGAAGGCAGACGCTTAATTAACTGAGCTACCCAGGTGGGCCTATCAGGTACTTTTGGAAGGTCAAGTTGAGAACTGAAAACTGACTATTGCAGTTCACAAAAAAGATTTTTTGACCTTGACAAGAGCACTTTCTGTGGACTACAGGGAACAAAAGCATGATTAGAGTGTTAAAGAGAGAACGGAAGACAAATACTGGGCACAATGAAGACAGAGAGCACTTCTGAGGAGTTGTGCTCTAAAGGGGAACAGAGAAATGGTTGTTAGCTGGAGATGGAGATGGAGTCAGAGAATTTGTTTCATTTTATTTTGAGATGGGAGAAAGAATATAATGTTGGTAATGATGGAGATACTCTTACATAAAATGGAAGAACCAGTAATGCACGAAGGGAAGGGGAGAAATGTGGGAGTGATATTCTTGAATAGGCAAGAGGGGACAGAGTCTAGCGGACAGGTGGAGAGGTTGGTCTTAGGTAGAAGCACAGAACCTTAGAGTTGGAAGGCAGGGTATATGGCAAAGAACCAGGTGGCTATGGTGGTAGGTGGTTTGGAATGTTCTCTTCTAATTGCTTCTTTTCCTGAGTGACAAAGGAGGCAAAGTCATTGAGAAAGAGAGTAAGGGTGAATGTGTTAGAGTTTTAATGAGACATGAAAAGGTATGAAACAATCAACTATGAGAGTGGGAGTAAGAGAAATGGAGCAAGATTATCAGGGGCCATACATATCCACTGGAGGGGAGAGGGCTACGTATGACAGTCCTAGCTGTAAACCCGTCAGTTGGATTGTATGCTTCTCTTCAGTCAAGGGCTTGTGCTCAGGTGCAGCTATGGTCCAAGACTGGACATAACCAGGACTGAAGTTTTGCCAGAAGAACACGATGAAGCCATGAAGGGGCGAGAGGGCTTGAAGTTTTATACTGGGAGTAAATATAACACAAGGCTGGCGGGGGGGCATGAAAAGGTAGCAGGATCAAGAGAATCCATTCCAAGGGAACTGGAAGTGACTGCAGGCGGGTACTGGAAGTGAGCTGGGAGGCTTGACGGGGCAGGGGTTGCTCTAGTTGGCAAAGGGTAGGTTGGGTTTGACCATGGGAGTAAGCAGCTGAGAGAGTGTGCAGACAGAGCTCTGGCACTTAATAAATTGTTATCAGACTGTGGGATGAAAGCGAAATCAGGGGAGATAATCTGATTCAAGACTTCAGAGGCCAGCATAATGGAAAGATCATTTATGCAAATGGCTATGACAAGTACTAAGAATTATGATGGGAAGATTATTGAGAGAGTGGCGGTGATCCAGGAGCTAAAAGTTTTAGGAATCAGTAGATGACTGCCACAAGGAGGGTGTGGTGGATGAGAAAATCTAAAATCATGCATATCGGGGCTGTAGGAGTTCGGGGAAGGAGAAAGGAGAAGGGTCTAGAAGTGGCCGTGAGGCATCGGGAAAAACCTCCTGGCTCAGTAATATAAGAGGTACAAGAGAAGAGAAACAACCACCACAGCCATCAGCCATTAACTTTGCCTGGAATTAATATAAACAGATATTTGGTGAGATAGTCATTAATACCAGGGGTCAACAGACTTTCTTGATAAAGGGCCACACAGCAAATATTTTCAGTTTTGCGGGCCACAGAGTCATTGTTGCAACTATTCCACTCTGCCCCTGTAGCTCAAAAGTAGCTGAAGATAATATGTAAATGAACAGGTGTAACTGCATTCCAAAATAATTTATTTGCAAAAGCAGTCTGTAGGCCATATTAGGTCTCTAGGTAAACATATGCTAACCTCTGATGAGTGCTGCTGAAAGAAGACCAACTAAGAGAAGGTCTAATGAACAAAAATGAGACATGTTTATCTGAGGACCAAAGATTTAAAAGGACGTAAGTTTACGATACTGGTCTTAAGCAGAGCAGCTACGTATAGTTGTGAAAGTTGTACACTGCACAACCTCAAAGGGCACTATTCACATAGACTTCAAAATCAGTGACTCTCCTAGAAGTGGTACAGACCATAATCTGGATGGCTACGTATGACAGTCCTAGCTGTAAGGTAACTGCAAGGACTTTACTTTTTTAGTTGAGGGCCTGACCCAGTTTGAGAGTATATCCTACCATTTCTAGAAAAGCAATACTTTTATTGACCATTTGCTATGCATCATTCACAGTACTTGGGTGTATATAAATATTACCTCATATAAACCTCCTAGTGATGGTTTATATTTTCCCCATTTCATTTTGAGGTTAAGAAAGCCTAAGCAATTTGTCCTAAGTACCCAGCTAGTAAATATCTAAACCAAAGTTTCCTTGACTTTTCAAGTCTGTATTCTTTCTATCCCCCTCTCCTTTCTTATTGGTTGCAAGGTTCTTTAACGATGACCTAGTAAAACATATATTAAGAAAATTTCTTCTGGAGACCTAATTAAAAATAATTACATACCTTAAAAGACACTAAAAATACGGCAGGCATGCCAACAGGGAAGATAGTTCTTATTTTATCAATGTCTTTATGGATTTGGATTCTGTTCAGAAAAGCTCAGACTCAAAAGGTAATTGCTGGCAGCATGCAAAATCCATCAACCCGTAATTAACATATGACAATTATTCTAATTGCCTCAAACAACATTTCTGTTTTTAATTGTAGAGCAATTTGCCAATCACTTCATTAATTGGCAATTCATATTTTAAACATGTAAAAGACAATGAGTCTTTATTTCCTCTGAGGCAACCAAGCCCATTAATTGAATTTTTAAAATACGTTTTCTTCTTTTCTCTGACCACAGGACCCCCTTCAGACGGTTCTGATTGCAGTTTCTTCTGGCCAAAGTGTATTTTCTCGGAGTAACTTAATCTTACTTTAGCACTTTAATACATTTTCCTAACAATTCACTTAGACCAGATCCTCGTTTCTCTCTAGACACCCTGAGCAAGGCTCCCATGGACTTCAAAGGGAAAATAGTGGGTGCAGGGAAAGCAAGGAATCTGGTTCCTCGGTTCAAAAACCCTCCACACACTATAAAAACTCACTGGTGTCTTCCTGTGTGTTAAGGGCCAATTAATATACGTGAGTGAAGCCTTTGTATGAAACCACCCTGGCAACTTGTGAACTTGCTGGAAAGCCCAGCAGCTAATGGAAAACAAAGTTTAGTGGACGCGATTCCCATACAGACCCCTCCCCCCTCGTTCGCTCATAGGGAAGGAGTAAGAAGACTATGAATTGCCTCAAAAAGCAAAAAGGCAGTAAAGACGGCCCCTGACTCCTTCATTCTCGCTCTCCAGTCCTTCAACGCATACCTTGGGCCAAACGGGGACTAGGTATCAAAAGCTGCAAAAGAATTCTTCATTCAAACCCCAACTCCCACCCCAACTTTAAGGGTCATTTTCTTTCGGAATGTTGGGAGAAGGGGTGGTCTGCCTGGTCTCAGCAGGGAGGCAGCCAGACCCAGCTCCTCTGCAGAGAGAAATCTTTGCTCTGGGCTGCTGGCAGTTACCTGGGGCTCCCAGGCTTCCGCTGCTTCTCTGCATGGGCATTTAGCAGAGGGGAACAGGAGCAACAACATACCTTGACCTTGTCCCTTCTTTCCTGGACCAAACCCATAACCACCCACACCACCACCGTCACCTCATAAGACTGTCTGTGCTGGGCTAGGAGGATTTCAGAAACACCTGCTGCTGTCGGATGCAAACGGCAAGATGAACCGTTTAAGAATGTTCATCTCTTGGGGCGCCTGGGTGGCTCAGTGGGTTAAGCCTCTGACTTCGGCTCAGGTCATGATCTCAGGGTCCTGGGGTCGAGCCCCACATCAGGCTCTCTGCTCAGGGGGCAGCCTGCTTCCTCCTCTCTCTCTGCCTGCCTCTCTGCCTACTTGTGATCTCTCTCTCTCTGTGTGCCAAACAAATAAATAAATAAAATCTTTAAAAAAAAAAAAAAAAAAGAATGTCCAACTCTTCACCACTGTCTGTGTGACTGTTACCCATAGACCAGTGGGGAAGCAGAGAAAGTTAACTCTTGGACAGGGGTTTCTAGCCTGGCTTTGTTTTTTAAACCCCGTCCCCAGGAGTTCCTTCTCTAAACATGACCCTTCGGTCTTGTACAGCAGAGCTCCACTCTGACCGCGTGTTCTCTGGGGACCTCCTCCCCACAGCCCCCTTCCCCCGGAGCAATAAAATCAGACCCTTTGGATATGGAGCTGGAGCATCAGTATATGGTTTTTCTCTGCCCAGGAACTTTTAATGTGTCACTAAGGTTGAGAGCCACTGCCCTGGGACAGCTCCTATCCCTACACCAGGCCACTGGGTGGGGTGGAAGTGGGGATGCAGGTCCCAGAGCTTGAATTATTCAGTCTAGACCAGAGTTTGCAAATTGGAGGCCCACCCACGGGCTGGATCTAGCCAGAGGATTTGTTTTGTTTGGCCCATATGGGGTTTAAAACATTTTTTTTTAATTACTTGCCAATGTTTATTAATGGGAATATATTGCATAAAAATCTGGATAGTTGGCTTCTTTTGGAAAATCAGGAATTTCTGGTCATTCTCAGTCTGCATTCCTGTGTGACCACAGTTGGCTGGAGGAGAGGGAGGAGCTAGCCCCTTAGGTGCAGCAGGCCCTCTCCGGCTGACCACAGTCCCCACCATTCTCTATTGCCTCACACCACTTCTGCCTCCCTCATTTACCTTCCCGCCCCTCTCCCCAGCCCGACCTAACTAACAGGGGAGGGGAGCCAGAGGAAACCTGTCTCCCTCTGTAATGGCCCCCCCAGAAAGTGCAACAAGGACTCTAACTTTCATCCACAGGCTAAGAATGGAAATAAGCACACAGAGATTCCTGGGTTCACAAAGCAAGGCAGGGAGCACTTGTTCTGTACACCACTGAAGCTGCACAGGTCCCTGCCTGCAATGGGACGGTGCTTAATACGATTCACACAGAGTGGGGTTGGTGTGAGGCCCACCCCCTCTCTGTCTTTACCTCCACGTCCACTTCTTTGTCTAAACTCAGGCTTGGGCTTGCAGAGGGGAAAAAAAAAAAAAAATCCCGCCCCCAAACTCTCTACCCATTCAATGATACATAGTTCCTGTTTATCAATGCCTTAGGCCAGGTCACATTGCCAGGCCAGATGGCCGCACACCTGTCTTCCTGGGGCAGTATTTCTCAATGTGTGGTTCACACTCCCTGTGACAGATTCCTGGGCCCTGCCCTACACTCACTGAATCGGGAGCCCTGGGGGTGGGGCCAGGTAACCACATTTGCCAGTGACATTTTTGCTCCATTATAATAATAATAATAATAATAATAGCAACTGCTATTCACAGCATTTACTAGGTGCCTTGTGCACATTATCTCATTTAGCCATCACAGAACTTATTAAATTAGGTAGTAGTAGCTTCACGTTGCAAAAGAGGACACGGGAACTGAGGCAAGTCAAGACAAGCCAAGTCATTGGTTCAAGGTCACCCAGCCAGTAAGCCGCAGAGCTGAGAGTCTGATCATCTGCTTGTAGTTGGAAAACCACACCTCAGAACCAAAGGGAGGCAGGAGGAAGGTTTTGAGTTCCTAGGTCACACTGGTTCAGGAGGATGATAGGATTTTGTCCATTATCACGATAAAACTATGGCCTTGCTTTCAGTAAGCTGAGACTGTTTGGGGTAGAGAATAGACTAGACTAGACTATTGCCTGTAAGAGGTTGTTTATGATTAGATGACACAGATGGCCCGTGTCCCGCGGTCCTGGTCTCTGTGTGTCTACTAGACATCATGTCCACCCCGAATTCCAGCCTCCCTGCTGTCCTCCAGGTCTTCGTGCTGGGACTTAGTGTATGTGGCTCCCTCTGTGTGAATGCTCCTCTCCTAGATCAGGGTCAGCAGACTTTTTCCTGAACAGTTTATATAGTATTTCAGGCTTTGGGGACCATGAGATCTCTTACAACTAACTACTCAGCTCTGTCACTGTACCACCAACATAGCCAAAGACAGCATGTAAACAAACGAGCCTGGGTTTGTTCCAATAAACCCTGATGAATCCTGAAATTTGAATTTTCTACAATTTTTTTTTTTTTTTTTTTTTTTTTTAAGTAGGCTCCCCGCCCAGCGTGGAGCCTAATTGCAGGGCCTGAACTCACAATCTGGAGATCAATATCTGAGCTGAGATCAAGAATCAGATGCTTAAAGGACTGAGCCACCCAGGCACCCCTGAATTTCACAACATTGTTATGTGTCACAAAATATACGCTACTTTAGATTTATTTCCAGCCATTGAAAAATGTAAAACCCAGGGCCCCACAGCTGGTTAAATGTCTGTCTCTTGGTTTCCGCTCAAGCCATGATCTCGAGGTTGTGAGATCGAGCCCCACACGGGGCTCTGCACTTAGTGAGAGTCTGCTTGAGATTTTCTCTCTCCCTCTGCCCCTCCTGCTCGTGCTCTTTCTCACTCTAAGTTAAATAAATCTTAAAAACAAAAAAACAAACAAACAAAAAAACCCGGAAATGTGGGGCGCCTGGGTGGCTCAGTGGGTTAAAGCCTCAGGTCTGGTCTCAGGGTCCTGGGATTGAGCCCCGCATCGGGCTCTCTGCTCAGCGGGGAGTGTGCTTCCTCCTCTCTCTCTGCCTGACTCTCTGTCTACTTGTGATCTCTGTTTGTGAAGTAAATAAATAAATAAGATCTTAAAGGAAAAAATAAAACCCAGAAATGTAAAACCCCATTTCAACCTGTGGGCCACACCCAAAACTGGTGTCAGCTGGAAATCTGGGCTGGACCATTACTAACCACCCTCTGCCTTTGGTCTCCTAATGGTGTATGCTTTCCTGTGCCCCAGGCCTCCTCAGCTCTTGGCTTCCCAGAGAGGCCTTTCCTGAGGCCTGTAGCTGATGTTCCTCCTTCCTCCTGCTCCTTTCTCTCCCAACACCTCTTAAAATTACACAGTCACGCTTATCACTATTTTAAGATTTTCTGGTTCCTTTGTTAGTTTACACCTGTGGGACAGGTGTTCCTCTGCTGAAGTCAGACAAGTTCTAGGAGAACAGGGAGAACTTGTCTGAGTTCTTGGCTGTGTCTTCAGTATCTAAACAGTAACTGGCCCATCACAGGGTAAGTACCTGAGTGAACAACAAGACAAAACTCTCCAGCATTATACCTTATGTTTCCTTAGTGTCTTGCAAACTTCTCGTTATATAGCTCAAAGGCTACACAGATAAAATATTACCCAGCTGAAGTCCTAGGAGTGTAAAGTCATAGAAGAAATCCAGGCCAACGACAACCTGATTTCTCTTCTCTAGAATAGAACAGAGTTTCCTAAACACCAAGGACGTGGACAGGCTATGAAGTAGGATGGCTCCCAGTGAATGATGCACATAACCTTGGAGCTAGTGTGCTTGTTATTCCAAGAGCAAAAATGTCATCTTGGGCTAAACGAAGGGTTTCTACTTCCTGAAGAAAAGCTTAAGCAACGAAGGCTCATTGTTTTCTCTTCTATAAATAAATAAGAGCAGTGAGCAGCGGCATCTGGCCCCATGGTCCCAGGAGAAGTTTCTCTTGAGAACCTCAGGGTCAGCCAAGCAGTGTGGATGGGGCAAACCCTGATGCTCATCTCCTCGATGGAAGCCTTCCCTCAGCCACGCCAAAGAAAGCAGTTGCTTTCCATCACCGCTGAGGTACCTCCAAGAGAGGCTTCTGTCCCCCTGCGTCGCAGATAGAAGTTTCAATAAAAGCAGATTCTGGCATTTCAGGGTGTGCAGCTCTGCCGACACCAAACCCGGGATGGATTCCCTGAGTGGGCTCCAGACCCAGGTGGGGCTAGACCCATGCGGCGGATTTTGCTACCTTGACTTCCCAGGCTACAGCGAGGTTGTAAGGAAAAATGACAGCCATGGCTCTACCCTTGAGGCATGTTGCCAGGGGTAGAGCGATGGACGCTGTGTCCTCTGTGCGTCTATCTCAGATGACCAAGTGCCAAAGGGTCCTTGTGGGCATGAGGGAGAAAGCAGCAGTATCTAAATGCCAGCTGCCACAGTTAAGCTCTGCTGCCTCTTGGGCAGCAAGCCCTACTTTCCTCAAAGCATTAAGTATGTTTCGCTCATCCCATTAATTTTAAGTCATTACAATGACTCGAAGATCACTTTCTTGTTCCTCACGGCCCGGAGCTTTCCTTGAGCCTCTACTAAGCGTGGAATGCATATGAGGCAATAGGCTGGTGGGCATGGGGAGGGAGGGGGTGAGAATTGAAGACAAAGATGAACACAGCGAGTGTTACCATGTTGGCGTTCCCTCCATGGGTTGGACAATGTATTCCCAATTTCAACCCTTAGAATTGGGGACTTTAAAACTTAAGTTTCATCATCACTGGAAAAAAAAAAATCAACTAAGCTACTCCTGCTGGCTATCAAATGCTATCCCTTATCCAGTACGTGATATGTGTCTTACCTCATTTGATTCTCATAGTAGGTTCTCTTTTTGCCCCATTTTATAGACGAGGCAACCGAGGATCAGAGATGTGAAAGAAATATCTAGTTTCAGGGATGTGAAAGAAAACATGCTAGTTCACACAGCTGGTAAATGGCTAAGCTGGGGATCAAATGTGGATCTGTCTGAAGTCCAAATATCCACTAAGAAGACACTAGCCCCTTCTGATTATGCCTTCCTGGGCTGATGTAACCCTTAGGTGAGGATGAAGGTCTTTACTCACTGTGGTTGGAAGGATTCTTTTTTTTTTTTTTTAAAGATTTTATTTATTTATTTGTTAGAGAGAGAGCAAGTGAGAGTGAGCACAGGCAGACAGAGTGGCAGGCAGAGTCAGGGGGAGAAGCAGGCTCCCTGCGGAGCAAGGAGCCCGATGTGGGACTTGACGCTGGGATGATGACCTGAGCTGAAGGCAGCTGCTTAACCAACTGAGCCACCCAGGCGTCCCAGAAGGATTCTTTCTGAAGCATCTTCTTCCCTGACTCCAGTCTTACTTCTGAGAGCTGAGATTTTACCATCAGAGATTCATTCCTTTGCCAGGAAATTTAGGTCTCTTAGTAAATTGCAAATGTCCCCTCAGAGGCATGACACTTTATGCCTTTATCCTCTATGAACTAACAGCTCAGTGTCATATTGAAATGGGGAGGCAAGAAAGGATGGTCCAGGAGGTATCAGAAATATACATTTTCTACCAAAATCTTTCAATTATCTCGTGAGTTAGAGATTATCAGCTCTGGTTTGTGGATGAGAAGAAAACAGCTCTGAGAAACAGGCAATTGGAATGTTTTTTTTCCAAGCCTGTACTTTCTTATTCTTTATGTTGTCCCCTTCTTTTTTTTCAATCTTTAAATTTTTTTTCTTTTTTTAAATTTAAATCCCATTACCCAACCTATAATTCTCGCCTTATAAAAGTGATCGCCTTATTCTTATGATTACCTTATTACTATTATTAAATTTTTAAAACATTTTCTAGAAAACATTTTCAGTGCTCTTCTTAGAGAAAAAAGAGGGTAGAAGTTTTTTGTGATACAATGGTGGTTAAAATTGGAAGGGTAATAATAAAAAAAATGGGAGGGATTCTGCTAAGTGAATTTTAGAGGGAAAATTAAATATTTAAGGTTTTATTATTATTATTTTCTAAAATTTTAAGTAATCTCTACAACAAACCTAGGGCTCAGATTCATGACCCCAAGATCAAGAGTCACACTGAGCCAGCCAGGTGTCTCCCAAATTGTTCATTTAGACAAAGGTTTTTTACTTTCTAAAAGCTGATATCATGCAGTCTTGGAGCAGAGAACTGATAAGAACATTTTTATGAGGGGCGCCTGGGTGGCTCAGTGGGTTAAGCCGCTGCCTTCAGCTCAGGTCATGATCTCAGGGTCCTGGGATCAAGTCCCGCATCGGGCTCTCTGCTCAGCAGGGAGCCTGCTTCCTCCTCTCTCTCTCTGCCCGCCTCTCTGCCTACTTGTGATCTCTGTCTGTCAAATAAATAAAATAAAATCTTAAAAAAAAAAGAACATTTTTATGGCGTGCACTTTATGGTTATTATAGATTTAAATTTTGATTGAATCAGCAAAACAAACTATTAAGCAGCATTGAAAATCGATATGAAATGGGTTTCTATGAGACTTGCCCCCTCATGAGCTCGGGTTTGACAGAAAGCAGGTGCTTCATTGGAATCCAATTAGAAAGATTGGTTCATACAATCCCACATTGATTACCCATAATTCACATCACACATACTATACAATCACACACACAATCTCCCCTCTAAAGAACATCTATTTCATATATGTACATTTTCAAAATCTTCTGGGTGGTCTTTAAAAAAAGAACTATAGGCATCCCCCATCTTTTTTCACTCTACAGGATGTAAAGTTAGCTCTAGTTACCTTCAGCAAGAACCTGCTAAACACATTTATTCATTAATGTGACAGAATTTACTGAGTTCCTGTTATGGGCTAAGCAGTGTGCTAGGCATTACGGCAGCTACTAAGTGAATTACACTCAAAACTCATAGACTTATTTTTTTTTTAATTTTTAATTTTTTAAATTTATTTTTTAAAGATTATTTATTTATTTATTTGACAGAACGAGAACACAAGCAAGGGGAGCAGCAGGCAGAGGAAGAGGGAGAAGCAGGCTCCCCACTGAGCAGAGAGCCTGATGTGGGGCTCGATCCCAGGACTCCAGGATCATGACCTGAGCCAAAGGCAAATGCTTAACCATCTGAGCCACCCAGGCATGCCCCAGAACTCATAGTCTTAGACAAAAGATCAGGCATGTATCAAAGCACCTAGAAAATGACTTAGGTTATTTAAAAGATGTCGTCAAATTCTTTGATACTCTTCCCATTGGATAGTGGGGGTCCTCTTCTCCTTCCCTTGAATCTGGTGTTTGGTGGCTTTGGGCAATGAAGTAAGGCAAAGTGATTCTATGCCAGGTCCTCCAGGCCTGCTTTTGCATGGACCGGCAGGTTCCATTTTGGTCTCCTGGAGCCCTGAGCTGCCTTGAAAACATTCCAAATACCCTGAGGCCTCCACGCTGTGAAGAAGCTTGAGCTAAGCATCTGGAAAAACTCTGTGGAGGGACGCCTGGGTGGCTCAGTCGGTTAAGCATCTGCCTTCGGCTCAGGTCATGATCTCAGGGTCCTGGGATCGAGTCCCATGTCAGGCTGCCTGCTCAGTGGGGAGTCTGCTTCTCCCTCTGATCCTTCTTCCTGCTTGCTCTCTCTCTGTGTCTCAGATAAATGGACAAAATCTAAAGATAAAGAAAAAGAAAAACTGCATAGAGAATGAGCAAGAGAAACATCCAAGTCAACACAGCCGGTTCCCAGAAATCACGGAATGAAGACAGGTCATCTGCTATGCCCTGACCAAACTTGACCCAGAGAATCATGAAATGTAATAGCAATAATAGGGGGTAGATTTAAGCCACTAAGCGTTGCCATACTTTGTCCTGCAGCAGTAGATGACTTGAACCTGGTTACTGTCAATAAAAAGGGGTACGTGACAGCCATAAGAAATCCGAAGAAAACTTTATATCCAGCCTGAATGACAGTGGAAAGAAACAGGGAAGGTTTCCAGGAAGTGGTCACTTGGAGTTGAGTTTGGAAAACTTCAGGACTAGGAGATTCAGACACCGTGGAGTAAGGAGAGTCCATGCAGAGAAAATAATGCAGGTAAAGGCTCAGAAGAAAGAGAGTAACTGATGCGTGTGTGGAAGATGGAGGCGTCCGTTTTGGCGAAGAAAAAGAGGTTGCAGGACAGAGAGGAACCCAACAGAAGCCGGAAGGAAGTAACAAAGCACCGAAGGCCTTGAACGCCGGGGTGACAGGTAGACAAGGAGAAGCCAAACACTATTATGACGGGGAAGGGATGCTCATCGTGTGCCTTAGAAGAAATTAAACCAGTGGGATTGAAGATGGTAGTTAAAAGAAGGAATGAGTCAGTTATGAAGGTCCTGTAATTGGGGAGCTGGAGATTTATCCTGACTTCTCTCCTGGGTAGGAGAGGGAAGAACTGGCCTCCCCCAGAAAGCTTTCAGGTCCGAATCCCAGGGACCTGTGCATATGCTAGTTTCTGCAGCAATGGGGACTTTGCAGATGTGATGAATAGTAAGGACTCTGAGATGGAAAGATCATTCTGTATTTATCCAGATGGGCCCATTGTACTCCCGCTTATCCTTATAATGGAGATCATTTCCCAGGTGTGGTCAGAGAGCGCTGTGAACATGGAAGAAGAGTCAGAGTCATGGACGTGACCAGGACTGGAGCTGCCATTGTTCTGAAGTTAGAGGAAGGGGTCTAGGAGCCAAGGAATGCAATCATCCTAGACGGCCGGGAAGGGCCCTCAGCTTACAGTCAGCATCAAAAACCCACCTGGAACGTTAGTCCTACACCTGCAAAGAACTCAAGTTTGCCAACAACCCAGAAAAGTGAGCAAATGAATCCTCCTTTTGAACCTACAGAAAGGAAAAGAGCCCTGCCGACGCTGCAATTCTAGCCTGGTGAGACCTGCGTCAGACTTCTGACCTTCAGAACAGCGAGACAAATGAACTTGTGCCGTTGAAGCGTCTAACTGTCTGATGATTTGCTATGGCAATAAGAGAAAATGAGCACAGATTTCTACAAGTGAGCAATATTTTGGAGCACCACTGCAAGGGGCATCGGAAATTAGGAGTTGACAGGGTTCTCATGAGCTTCCTCTCCCTTTAGGCTGTGGTTCTATTTTCTTGCTACAGGAAACACAGACTTTTTGTCTCAGAATGGTCTCTGTTCCCAGCGGGACCTCGATCAAGTTATCTCACTTCCCCGAGGTTTAGTCTCCTCGTCTGTTACACGAGGGGATTAAATGAGAATGGTGGCTCCAAACATTGTATGTTTCACCATGACATGCCTGATAGAGAACACTCCCACGTGCAGAGCCTCAGTGGGTATAATCCAGCTTTGGGGAAATTACACCGTTCTAGCGACAGCGTTCTTTCCTTTCCCCATCAAGACGTCATCTCAGAATATAAGGGATGTCTTGATGGGCATAACTTTGTATGTATTCCGATTTATTGAGTTTAGATGCAGGGCTTTAAAATGTGTGTATTTGTGTTCTAATTTTATAAAGGAGGCACAGAATTTTATTATTATAAAGCATGATGAGACCTACATCACATACAATTATCAGCAATGAGTCACTACTGTTAGAGTGGGAATGCTAATCTAGATGTTGGTAGTGTTCTTCCCAGTACTGAAATTAAACAGTTTTAGGAACTGAAGAGTGGCCTGAATGAGTTGCAGCTAAGAAGGTGGAAAGAAGGTGAAGGGGGAAAAAAAGGCTTCTAAGCCTTAAAACAAAAACAAAAACAAAACCTCTCCCCTCATCCCCTGGCCTGCACTGTTGGACCAAACAACAGGAATCAAACCTTAATGTATTAATATATTATTATACTTGTAATCATATCATTAGGAAATGACACAAAACTCGAGGGAGGGGAGGGAGCATAGGCCAAGGACCTCCTACCTCCTAAGAATTCCTAATGACCTTCCTATTGATTAAGAAAGAGCGAAAAGGGGTGCCTAGGTGGCTCAGTGGGTTAAGCCTCTGCCTTCAGTTCAGATCATAATCTCAGGGTCCTGGGATTGAGTCCCACATCGGGGTCTCCACTCAGCAAGGAGACTGTTTCCCCCTTTCTCTCTGCCTACTTGTGATCTCCGTCTGTCAAATAAATAAATAAATAAATAAAATCTTTTTTTTAAAAAGATGAAAATTAGGAAAAAAAAAACAAGAGCAAAAAACCCACAAACAACAAACAAGAATAACAACAACAATGAAAAACCCAAACGGGGGCGGCGGGGGGAGACCTGGCAACAAGCAAATCAGCAACTGATGAGTATTGACAACAGGCTCCCCTGAGTTGTCCTCTATTTGATGACCCAGGAACTGTTCTGTGTTGAGGAGCTGTGCCAGGAAGATGGTTCTAAATCTGAACATCTCTGTATTTTCAAGGCAGTGTAATTTGAGGTGGGTACCTTGGCACAAAGCCCATGAATTTCTAGAAAATGAGACAGTATGTGGCTGGCGGGGGTGCGGGGCCATGGATCAGCATGGCTAAGGTCGTGGGTTCTGCGATCAGACATCCCTGGGCCTCGTCCCAGCTCTGCCAGCTACTGTGGGTCTGACAGCAGGCAAGGCGCTCACGCTCTCTCAACTCCAGCCTCTTCCGTAAAATGAGAATTGGAGTGCCTTCTTCACGTTCTTTGGGTTTAGACTGATGCCTGCTGGGAAGTAAGGACTCCAGGTCAGCTCTCACTACTGTTAACCAAAGCAGAGACACCTCAAGGAAAAACCTGCCAAAGGGACCAGAGTGTTTCTTGCCGTGCATCGTGTTAATCAAATTCCCTGCTTACTCTTTAAAATACTAGGGCATTTTTACATAAAATCTCAAATCCTGCATCCAGGCTCTGAATTACCTTTTTGGGATTCTCTAGAGTGTTTGGCTTTCACGTCATGGCCTTCTGTAATTTCTGATCTTTGATCAGACTTTTTTGAGGACAGGATTACACTAAGTGCTCCTGGCCCCGGCTTCAAAGCAAGGGATATGTTCGTCATTGGAAGACCTTCTCCCCGTTCCGTTGTGACCTGAGGAAGACAATATAGAATACGGATATACACCAGGAGAAGTGTTTTTGTTTCCAGGCTCATGACCTTAGTAGTTCTACGCAGATAACTGAGCCCGGAAATCGTTAGAATAACACAAGGGGTCAAGCGACTCCAAGTGGTTGCCTTGCTTTCTGTTAGCACCATCACGCAGAGAATGAGATACACTGGGATGAGTTCCAACTCTTACTTTGTAACAAATTTAACAAAGTTAGATGATCTTGGGCGAGTCACATGCCCTTTGTGACCTTCAAATTTCTCCTCTGTAACATGAAGGTGAGCCAGACTAGTACTTCCCACTTCAGCACCCACAAAACACCAGGGGTATGCGGCCTGGCTGAGGGAGTTTTGTTATGTATGCACTTCAATATTTGCCTGGACAATGTACTAAGCCTATGAAATCTACCATTTGATGCTGTTGCTTAAAACAAGGCGAAACATATATAAGTTTAGAAAGAAGAAGCTAAAATGTATTTTACAACAGACCCCGGTCTGATTTCCTAAGATGTGTCTCCCAGCTGATGAGCTGGACTGAAGTGCATCAATCATGTTATTTGCTCTATGTTGTGATGCTTTGACAGGCTGGGGCCTTGTGGAGCCAGGGAGGGACTGCCCCTGCCCTCTCAGGCCACTACTCCCACTACTCCGGTTAGCTTAGTGAGTTCCTAGGGATAGCAAACAACTTCCCTGAATGCACACCTTTGATATGCAAACCAATTCATCCTGAATCCAAAACCCCCATTCATCTCCTTTTATTAGTCTCCTGCAGTCGCAGATGGTCCTGCCCAGTCCTAAGTCTCCCCAGGCAAAGTACCAGACAACTAGACCACCTTAGAGTCCAGAACCCTCTGTAATTAAACTAACCAATCCTAAACCCGATCAGTTTATCCTCCCTGACTTGCCCATTCCTTTCCAAGACAACTACAGTAAAGGCTCTGGCCCACGCTTTCTCCTCATTCTCTGCCTCCTGCCCACCCTAGTGCTTATCCCAGGAGCTCTGCCTGCTGTGGCAGGCCTCCTCCCCTAGGCAAACCCGAGTTACAAACTATTTTTTTTAGCAACACTGATCTTCAGATCTGTTGCCTTACATTGAAAAAAAAAAACAAAATCGCAGGACACTCTACAACACGGTGAAAGGATTCCTTTGGTCTACTCTTACCAGTTTTGAAGAATTAACTAATTAATTAATTGATACATTTATTTATTTATTTGAGAGAGAGCCAGAGAGAGTACAGAGGCAGAGGGAGAGGGAGAGGGAGAAGCAGACTAGTTGTTGAACTAGGAACCCAACCACATGGGGCTCAATCCCAGGACCCTGAGATCACGACCTGAGCTGAAGGCAGATGATTAACCATCTGAGCCACCCAGGCGACCCTGAAGAACTTTTAGTTCATCATCCCATGGACTGGCCTGATGCCCCAGCTGGGTCCCAGGGTGCCAGGATCAGGGCCCAAACCAAAGGCAGATGCTTAACCAACTGAGCCTCTCTAGCGCCCCTACTGGGATTCTTTTTGGGGTGATGAATGTCATGGAATGAGACAGTAATGATGGTTGCTCCAGTTTGTAAATATACTAAAAAACGGTATATCTTGAAAGGGTTCCTTTCGTGGTACGTGAATTACAGCTCAATTTTTTTTTTTTTTTTAGCTCTACTTCATTTTTTTGATTGAAGTATAATCAACACACAATATTAGATTGGCTTCAGGGGTACACCACGCTGATTCCCACAATTCTATCCATTACTCAGGGCTCACCTCAACAAGGGTAGTCACCACCTGTCCCCAGACAATATTATTGTGATATGATGGACTATGTTCCCTATGCTGGGCTCTTCGTTTCTGGGACTTCCTTGTTTTATAACTGTCAGTTTGTACCTCTTAAATCCTTTTACCTCTTTTGCCCATCCCCCTCCCCTCCCCCAGCTACCCCTTTGTTCTCTGTATTAAGAGTCTGATGTATTAAGAGTCTGATGTTTTGCTTTATTTTGTTTAATTAATTAATTTGTTTAATTGTTTAATTAAAAATTCAATTTTTAAAAATTGCCCACTGGACCACTTTTCCTCTCCTTCTATCTAACTCCTACTTGTCCTGCAAGATTCAGATTAGACGCGGAGTTGCCCCCAAAGCCTTCACTTCCCTTGCCTTTACTCACTACAGCTCATCCCGCTGTGTTGTAATTACTGGTTTACTTGGGGAAGACGGGTTAAGAAAAAGAAACCTTTCGGAGACCCTGCTTGTGGAATTCACCATTTAACTATCTCTCTCCCGTTCTCTTCCTTGCCAACCTTGACCTGAGAAATTTCTGGGCAAATCCTAGTTTTGGTTTCAGCAAAACACAAACCCAAATGCATGATTTTTCTGGTGTGATTTTTCTCACAATTTTCTCTGAGGCTTCTTTAATTAAAAAAAAAAATGAGAGAAGGGAATCTGTTTTCCTGGTGAAAGCACTGCTTTTTAAGGATTTGGGGACAGACAAGTCTGGCAGTGAGGTCCAAGTCTTATCTTTTCTATTCATTTATACTGGAAAAGATGACTTGTTCTTGTAAAGAGCCTGCGATTTTGGAAAAGAGCCCCAATCCACAAATATCCATCTGAAAGGCCACACTTCACATTTAAATAGTTTAGGCAGATGACGACTCTTTAAAAGATTAACTGAGAGTTTTGATAGCTGATTTCATCAGCCTGTTAATTCGCTCCTGAGGAGAGGAAAACCAATGTACTACTTCTACTTATCTGTCCATATCTTGTCTATGCTAATTGTCTGTTATCTTTTTCTTTGAAAGGGTACAGTACCCCCGCCAAATCCTGATTAGCTGTAATGGCACCTGGAAGATAAGACAGGACCCTTCCCTAACTTCCTTTGCTCAGGTTAAAAACAACAACAACAAAAAACGACCCACAGCCAAACTGTGATCTCCCAGGAGCACCTGTTCCATGACGGGAGGATAGTTTAGCAGCCAATCGGTGGGTAGAGTCCAAGATGAGAAGGAGACCATCAGGGTATTCACTCTTCGCCCACAAGCTAGGAAGATTCTAGGGCCTCCCAAACTGTCAAGTACCCACAAATCACCTGTATCCCTTGCAAAAATGCAGACAGACCCTGGTTCAGCTGATCTGGGTAGAGCCTGAGATCCCGCATGTCTAATAAGCTGCTCGGTGATGTTGATGCTGCTGGCCCAGGGGCCACACTGAGTAGCAAGGAATAGCTCTGATTCCCTAAGTATGGTTAAAACCTAGGTTCCAAAGAAAGTTTCTGAAAGCTGACACTCTGTGGTTCTTTCTTGCTGCTTCTTGTTAAATAACTAATGATAGCAATAATAATTAAGAAAACAGGGGTACTGGGGTGGCTCAGTCCGTTAAGCGACTGCCTTGGGCTCAGGTCATGATCCCAGGGTCCTGAGTCCCTCATCGGGCTCCCTGCTTAGTGGGGAGCCTGCTTCTCCCTCTCCCTCTCCCTCTGCTGCTCTGCTTGCTTGTGCTCTCTTGCTCTGTCAAATAAATCAATAAAATCTTTAAAAAAAATTTAAGAAAACAATGATGGTGGACATTTATGGAGGGCTTCGTAGGCACGGGCAAGCCTAGCCTAACTATACCTGTTACTGTCTTATTAAATGACCATCTGTGGTTCAGAGACACTGAAGAACTTACTCAAGTTCTCATTGCTCAGAAGTTGCACGGCAGTAACTCAAGCCCTGTGTGGCTCTCCAGATGGGCTCTTAAAGACGACTCTCATTTTCCAATGTCTTCTTGCAGGTTCAGTGGAGCTGAGCATGGAAAGCTTGATCTTTGCTTTCAAAAGGAGCATCTCCCTGGGTGGTGCCGAACTAAGCCAATGGTTCAAAGCTCTCCATGAAAATCAGATAGAAGGTACAGGCAGACAATGAGTTGATACACAGGCCAAAGCTCACCCAATAGTAACCTGCAGGCTTGGTGCGCACTGGTGACTACATGCTTTCCCCAGGGACTATTTTCTACTTTGCAAAGCAGATGCTAGGTTAGGAGAGTGCTGCCACCGTAATATGAGGTTTATTCAAAATTGGTGATGGGGGAAGAAAAAATGTATCTATTACGTATTTTTTTGAATCCCACCACTTTATATGTGTTTTCTTTTGTTTTTTTGTGTTTTTTTTTAAGATTTTATTTATTTATTTATTTGTCAGAGAGAGTGAGCGCAGGCAGACAGAGTGGCAGGCAGATGCAGAGGGAGAAGCAGGCTCCCTGCTGAGCAAGGAGCCCGATGTAGGACTCGATCCCAGGACGCTGGGATCATGACCTGAGCCGAAGGCAGCCTCTTTTTTTTTTTTTTTTAAATATTTTATTTATTTTACAAGTAGGCAGAGAGACAGGCAGAGAGCGCGCGCGCGCGCACGCGAGAGAGAGAGAGAGAGAGAGAGAGAGAGAGAAGGAAGCAGGCTACCTGCTGAGCAGAGAGCCCGATGTGGGACTCGATCCCAGGACCCCGAGATCATGACCTGAGCTGAAAGCAGAGGCTTTAACCCACTGAGCCACCCAGGCCGAAGGCAGCCTCTTAACTGATCCCAGGATGCTGGGATTCTATTACGTATTTTTTTTTTTTTTTTTGTTAAAGACTTTATTTATTTGTCAGAGAGAGAGGAGCGAGAGTGAGCGCAGGCAGACAGAATGGCAGGTAGAGGCAGAGGGAGAAGCAGGCTCCCTGCCAAGCAAGGAGCCCGATGTGGGACTCGATCCCAGGACGCTGGGATCATGACCTGGGCCGAAGGCAGCTGCTTAACCAACTGAGCCACCCAGGCGTCCCTCTATTACGTATTTTTAAGTCAAAATTATGTTGTCTTCTTTGAACAAAAAATTTAAAAAAATGCTTGGGTGGGACACCCAAAAGAATAGTTGACAAAGGAAAATAAATGGATGAATTGAATTTCATCAAAATTAAAAATTTCTACATTTCAAATGATATCATTAAGAAGTGAAGAGATGAGCCACATACTGAAAGAAAATACTTGTAAATATACTTGTAAATCATCCATCTGGTAAAGGACTTAAATTCTTTTTTTTTTTAACTTTAAGATTTTATTTACTTATTTGAGAGAGAGAGAGAGAAAGAGAGGGAGCACAAGCAGGGGGAGGGGCAGGCAGAGGGAGAGACAGGTTCCCCGCTGAGCAGGGAGACCAGATGCAGGACTCAATCTCAGGCCCTGGTGTCCCAGGACTTGTATTTTTACAAGACAATAATAACCCAGTTAAATAATGACCAAAAGATCCAACAGACATCTCACTGAAGTAAACACACTGATGACCAGTAAGTACATGAAAGGTGTTAATATCATTAGACATTAGGAAAATGCAAACTAAAACCATAATGGGATGCTAATTCACACTCAGTAGAATGGCTGTAATTAAAAAAAAAAGATACAGACAATGATAAGTTGCCAAGAACGTGGAGAAAGTTGGATACATTGCAGGTGTGAATGTAAAATGGTTCAATCACTTTGGAGAACAGTTTCTGTCATGCAAAGATTTTTGTCCGTTGTTGTAATTTCCTTATATATTGAAGTGCCATTTTGGTGGTAAATTTCCCATGCTGTGTCTTTTGTTTTTTTAATCTAATTTTTATGGGTGTGGGGGAGGGGCAGAGGGAGAAGGAGAGAGAGAATGCCAAGCACGTCCATGCCCACACAGAGCCTGATGCAGGGCTTGATCGCTTGACCCCAAGATCACCACCTGAGCTGGAAGCTAGAGTCTGACACTCAACTGACTGAGCCACCCAAGCACCCTGACATATTGGTTTTTTTTTGATGTAAAACAAATTTTTAAGCAAAAACATTTAAAATCCTTTAATTTCCAATAGCCAAATTATGGAAGCAGCCCAAGGGTCCATCGATAGATGAATGGATAAAGGAGATGCGGTGTCTATGTAAATGGAATATTACTCAGCGATAAAAAATCTTGCCACTTGCAACAGCATAGATGGAGAGTACAAGGCTAAGGGAAATAAGTCAGTCAGAGAAAGACAAATACCATTTGATTTTACTCATATGTGGAGTTTAAGAAACAAAACAAGGGAACAAAGAGAAAAGAGACAAACCAAAAAACAAAACTTATAACAACAGAGAACAAACTGGTAGTTACCAGAGAGGAGGTAAGTGGAAGGATGGGTGAAACAGGTGGAGGGGATTAAGAGTACACTCATCGTGATGGACACTGAGGAATGTACAGAACTTGTTGAGTCACCACTTTGTACACCTGAAACTAATATAACATTTTGTTAACTTTATATTATATTATATTATATATTTTATATTTATATATAAAATATAACATTTTGTCAACTATATTGAAATTAAATATAATAAATAAAATAAGATTAAAAAATTTAAAAAGTTAAATTCTTTAAAAAGTGAGATAACTGAAATTAGATATTTTTTGTTGCTGTTGCAATTTCTGGAAATCTTATTTATTTTAAAAATATTTTATTTATTTAAGATAGAGTGAGAGCGAGTGAGCAAGAGAGAGAGAGAGAGAGCAAGAGAGAGCATGAGCTTTGGGGGAGAGGCAGAGGGAGAAGGAGAAGCAGGCTCTCCACTGAGCAGGAAGCCCAACTCAGGGCTCGATCCCAGGACCCTGGGATCATGACCTGAGCTGAAGGCAGATGCTTAACCCACTGAGACACCCAGGCGCCCCTGTTAATCTTATTTATGACAAGCATCAATTCATACCTCCAAACTACAAGTAGTTCATTTTATTTTATTTAATTAATTTATTTTTTAAAGATTTTATTTATTTATTTGACAGACAGAGGTCACAAGTAGGCAGAGAGGCAGGCAGAGAGACAGGCATAGAGAGAGAAGAGAAAGCAAGCTCCCCGCCGAGCAGAAAGCCCGATGCTGGGCTTGATCCCAGGACCCCGGGATCATTACCTGAGCCGAAGGCAGAGGCTTTAACCCACTGAGCCACCCAGGTCCCCCATGAGTAGTTAATTTTAAAATTCAGCTTTATTTAAATAAATTTGATTTAAAATGTTAGTATTTGTTCATTCTGATTTGTACTTAAAAAAAAATGTTGGACTAGAGACCATTTGTAAATATTTCAATATTTTATATTTACTTTAATATCTTTTTGTAATTACATGTGTGGATATTTACATAGGCTCATGCTTATTAATTTCCCTTGTCTTTCTTTCCTGTACCATTTTTATATATGATGTGTTATGCCTGTTAACTTTGTAATTGGGCACAGACGTTGCATAATATGATCCAAAAGACCTGGAGGAATCACCCTCACGCACACCCTCCCAGGCCTGGCGTTGGGGACACAGGAAATGAGACTTTCTGCCGCCTTCCCCTGGTAGGAGGGTCAATATGCTTGGGGCTGTCTGGAATCCGGTTGCCTAATGTGAGCTGGAAATATTTTTGAAAAATATAAGTATGAAAAGGCATGTTGGACAGCGAAAGGAGTGAACTGCAGTAGACGCTTAATTGTTCAGCAGCTCTCTCGTCTCTAATTTGGGGAACTGCGAATGGCATGCGTTCCACCGCCTACAACAGAAGTCAGAGGGAGATGACAGAGTGACCTGCTTTCCTCCCTCTGGAGGCCAGAATGAGAGCGTGTGAGCCCAGAGTAGCCACTGGGCTTTGAGTCTCGGTTGAGTGTCACAAGAGGAATCTTCATGTTCATTCAAGGCAGTCTGTTGTGTCTTAGGGCTGTGGTGCTAATTGGCTCCCTCCGCCTGGATTGTGCTGGTCCCAGCCGTCCCCTTTGTCCTCCTTGACCATCAGGTCTCTGCTCAAATGTCACCTCCCTGACCACCTCCCCTAAAATAACGATCTCATCTGCTTTCTCTAAGTCCATTTTTCTATATGTGACCATCACTCTCTAGCCTTATGTATTTATTGTTAAAGTTCTTGGTTGTTTATTCTTGTCCTCCGAAAATGTATGCTCCATGAGGATACAAACATTCTCTCTCGTTCCTCACTGTATCTCCAGGGTCCAAAATAGTCCCCAGCACAAAGTGAGTGCCCGATAACTTTTTTGTTAAGGGAATACATAAATGAAAGCTGGCTCACTGTGTGGCAGGCCAATGACAACTTCTTAATTCTTAAAATTAATCATAGTTTTCTCTCAGGCTTGCTTGGGGGGTGATTCGAATCTCGAGTGAGTGACACAAAGGCGAGTATATGATTGCAGTCCACTCTCCAGTAGGGGCAGGATTCTTGCGTTAAGTTAACGAAGTTCAGTTATGAAGTTGTTAGGAAGAAGGAACATTAGGCTGTACAGAGTCAAATTTAAAACGGCATTTGCCTGGAGGCCCGAACATGGAATGTGCCACCTTCCCCTCCAACACTTATAAAAACTAACAAAAAGATAGAAACCGGTCCTGATAGACGATCAGGTGCAGAACATCAGAGGGATTTTCATCAGTGATAAATCCAACGGTGCAGCATTAGGGAAACAAGTCACGAGTCTCATGAAACAGGGCCGCCTCCTTCCTCCAAAGAAAGGAAAAAACACTGTGTTCACAATGAATTGACAGAGGTTAAAAGAGCCCAAAGAAAATACACACCCACAAGAAGTTAGAAAAGTTTAGAACTTAAAGGGCGAGGAAAATTTGTCCAGCAAATGAAAACGTACAGAGGTGGCAAAATTATTTTCTGACAATTTAAATTCTTGGACAAAGAGCATGAATGGGACAAAAGAGGTAATTTTACGCTGACGACAGTTAGAATCCATAGCAAAGATAGAAGAGTCGACAACTTAAACACGCCATTTATCACAGATCCAGAAAGAAGGAGAGATGGGTAGGAAGCAGTTGTTGTGGGAGATGTAAAAACCTTTTCCATAGACTTTCACAGATGTGGTATTTAGAAGATATAAATCAATAGATGAGGGAATTTGAACCATAAACTTAATAAGATTTAATATGTATTTTGTATATAGAAACTATCTCAAGAGGGTCTTGAGTACCCATTGACGTTTATAAAAATTGACTATGTGTGAGCACATTGAGAAAATAACTTCCCCAAATGGAAATACACAACATAAGTATTTTGATCATAGTGCAAAATTAGACATAAATAATAAAAGTATGTTATAAATCTTAGAAATAAATAAAAAGGGGTGGCTCAGGCGATAAACGTCTGCCTTCAGCTCAAGTCATGATCTCAGGGTCCTGGGATAGAGCCCTGCACCGGGCTCCCTGCTCCGTGGGAAGCCTGCTTCTCTCTCTCCCACTCCCCCTGCTTGTGTTCCCTCTCTCTGTCAAATAAATAAATAAAATCTCTAAAAAAAAAAGTAATAAATAAAAATACTTTCCCCCAAAACACTAAAGTAAATAAGAAAACAAAAAGTATACCTACTGACAATTTGGAAATTAATAGAAAGAGAGTATCTTCAGAAAACCAGCAAACCCAAAACATTAGCAAAATTGTTGGCTTTCATGTGTTCATTATTAAATAAGAAAGAATAAAAGTACACAAGGTGAGTGTTCGACGCAAAAACTTATCAAAATGATAAAACATCCATATTGAAAACAAGAAAATAGTAATAAATATTATTGCAAAAATTAGTGGATGTGGAAAAAGAACAGCCATACAATTGATAAATAATTCTAAGAACTAAAAAAGAAAAGGCACAATAGACAAATTGGGGAATTGTTACCTAGAAAAAAAGAGAAAATACAATAAATACAATTTCAAACGAAAAAGAGCAAAGGAAAAAGAGATGTCCCTTCTATTAACGTGTTTGAGGCTTTCAAAGAAGTGAATGCTTTTCTGAGAGAATATAAAATCACTAAATAGTCATGGAAGAAAATTGAACTGTTTATCAGAAAATTACCTCTAACGTAAACTCGGTGGCCAAACAAAGTTTTCAACATCAAAGAAATAGATAATTCGTATGTTTTTTTTTTTTTAAAGATTTTATTTATTTATTTGACAGAGAGAGATCACAAGTAGGCAGAGAGAGAGAAGAGGAAGCAGACTCCTGCTGAGCAGAGAGCCCGATGCGGGACTCGATCCCAGGACCCTGAGATCATGACCTGAGCCGAAGGCAGCGGCTTACCCACCGAGCCACCCAGGCGCCCCGTATGTTTTGTTTTGAGAGAGAGAGAGCACGTGCCCATGTGTGTTGAGGCTGCGTGGGGGGACTGAGGGAGAGGGAGGGAATCGCAAGCTGGCTTCATGCCCACCAACGAGCCCGATGTCGGGTTTGATCTCACGACCCTGAGATCACCACCTGAGCTAAATCAGGAGTTGGACGCTTCACCGACTGAGTCCCCTGCTTGTGTTAAATTACTGTTCAATACACACATTTTTTCAGAGTAAGATATGCCATGGCTTTCATAACAAAATACTTTTAACTCAATGGCTTCAACAATGGAAGGTTATTTTCTCACAGGTGTGGGGTCGGGGAGTCCAAGGTCAAGGTGTCAGCACTGTTGGTCTCTCCTGAGGCCTTGCTCCGTGGCGTATAGAAAGCTAGCTCCCTACCCTGTCCTCCCCTGGCCTTTTCTCAGTGCGCCACACTTCTGCCGTCTCATTCTCTTCCTACCATGACACCAGTCCTATTAGATTAGGGCCCCACCCTCATGACCTCATTTAACCTTAATCACCTCTCTAAGGGCCTCGTTTCCAAATACAGTCACACTGGGGGTTAGAGCTTCTATATATGAATTTTGGGGAGGCACAGTTCAGTCCATAACGATGTAATTGTGGTTAAAAAGAGAAATCTCTAATTTATTTTATTTTATTTATTTTTATTTTTTTTTAATTTTTTTTTTTTTAAGATTTTATTTATTTATTTGACAGACAGATCACGAGTAGGCAGAGAGGCAGGCAGAGAGAGAGAGAGGAGGAAGCAGGCTCCCTGCTGAGCAGAGAGCCCGATGCGGGACTCGATCCCAGGACCCTGAGATCATGACCTGAGCCGAAGGCAGCGGCTTAACCCACTGAGCCACCCAGGCGCCCGAGAAATCTCAAATTTATAGTTATGTTGTGCAGAGTGCATATGTGTAGTCTTGTCATCAGTAATGATAATAAATATTCCTTCATACTTTGCAGTTCATGAAACTTGCTCATTCGTACTATTTCTCAGATCGCTCCAATGCTACCTCATCACTGAGGCCTTCTCTGATCAGCATCCCCACATATCGTGTGCTCCTGGGGATGGGTAATAGGGCCCTTGTTCTCTAACACATTTCCTGGCTTTATTTTTCTTTTTTTAGCACCATCCACTATGTTTATTTGTTTAGCTAGCTATCTGTTTCTACCACTAGAAGGGGCTTCCCGAGAGCAGACTGCATCTATTTTTGTGCTACTATATCCCAGTATCTAGAACTATCCCTAGCACAAAGTAAGTGATAGAAAACTGTGACATGAAAGAGTAAGTTGTCATGTCACCATCTCAACGAACCAGGGGGTTAAGCTAGTAGTGCAGGCACTGTTCATAGATGAGGGACCAGACGGTCACGTGGCTGTGGGGGAGGTGTTCTGACTTTCCTGTCCTATATACTCCTTCTGTCATCAGGCATGAGGGTCTTCTTGACTCACATTCTTACCTTAGATGGTTAGGTAAATACACTTTCTTTTGGGAGAAAAGCATTATTGAGATACGATTCACAAACCATAGCATTTATCCATTTAAAGTGTACAATTCACCAAGTGTTAGTATATTCACAGAGTTGTGCAACCGTCACCACAATCAGTTTTAGAACATTTTTCCCCCTTTTAGGTGGCACACCTCAATTCCTCCATCAGCCGGCCCCAGGCAACCACTCACCTATCTGAGTCTTTACAGACTTACACATGCATATGTGTGTATGCACACACACACACACACACACACACACACACACACACACAGTAACATATGTATATCTATATCTATGTGTATTGGGGTTTTCCCCTTCCCTCTGGCCCCATCTCCATCTACTCTCTGCTCTGGCCACAGCGTCCCTCCACTGTCCCTCCTGCTTGTTCCCTTCTTCCTCCTTCCTGCGATGCTCTCCTCTCCTGGTCTTATCTGGGCTGACAAGTAGCTGTCATGATATCTCAGCATCCTTTGCAGCAGCGGTTTACCATCTTCTGGGAACTAAAAACTGCGAAGCCACCCTGCCTGAGTTTAAATCCAAGCTTTGGGGGCGCCTGGGTGGTTCAGTGGGTTAAGCCTCTGCCTTCGGCTCAAGTCATGATCTCAGGGTCCCGAGATCGAGCCCCACATCAGGCTCCCTGCTCCTCCAGAAGTCTGTTTCTCCTGCTGATCCCCCTGCTTGTGCTCTCTTTCTCTCTCTCTGCCAAATAAATAAAATCTTTAAATATATATATAAATCCAAGCTCTCTTACCTGGCAGCCCTGTGTCTTTGGGAGAGTTTCTTTCTCTGTTTCAGTTTGTTCTTCTGAACAAGGGGACAGTAATGGTGGCCTCAGAGGATTAAATGAGCTGTCAGTGGAAGACGCTTAGTGTAGTGTCTGGCCTGAAGCAAGCCCTATGTTCATATCACCACAACCACCCCTATCACCCTTGTTATTGTTAAATATTTGGCAACAGGTATCGGGGACTTGCAAAAAAAGTGTATCACGATTGATCCAACAATTCACTTTAAGAAATGTATTCTAAGTGAACTACTGGGCATAAATATTTGTGTACAACATGGGATTAAAAGTATTATTTTTAAAGATTTTATTTGTTTATTTGACAGAGATCACAAGTAGGCAGAGAGGCAGGCAGAGAGAGAGGAGGAAGCAGGCTCCCTGCTGAGCAGAGAGCCCGATTCGGGGCTCAATCCCAGGACTCTGGGATCATGACCTGAGCAGAAGTCAGAGGCTTTAACCCACTGAGCCACCCAGGTGCCCCATGGATTAAAAGTATTTTTTAAGAAAAGGAGTAAAAATTCTGAAACAAGGCTGCATGTTGGTTAAATAGGAATGGAATAGTATGCAGCCTCATCAGGAATTACCTACATCAGGGGAGCCTGGCTGGCTCAGCTGGTAAAGCATGCCAACTCTTAATCTTGGGGTTGTGATTCAAGCCCCATGTTGGGCATGGCTCCCACTTAAAAAAAAAAAAAAAAAAAAAAGAATTACCTACATCAGGAATTCCTAAACTTTTCTTGTTCACTCCCTTTGGCAGCCTGGAGAAACCTAATGGATCCTTTCTCAAATAATGTTTTTAGCTGTATAAAACACAATACACAGGATTGCAAAGGAAAAAAAAATTACACGGAAATAACGTTATCAGCCATTTAAAAAACTGTAACATATTAATAAATGTGATTCTTCCTTTTATAGGCACAAACGAAGATCTTATAAGTCTAATAGTTATAATTTTGAAGTAGTGGAAAACATAAGTACATCAAGATATGTGTGACGAGCTTGAGACTGATTCACAGGTGCTGCTAACATGACTGTGATTTGTTGCCTACATCAATAATTGGAGGAAATGTCAAATGTCAGTTACTATCAGTAAAAATAAAGATATAAGCTTATTCTCCAACCAGACTCATAAGCCCTGATGTTTAAAATCCATGGTCTAGCTGATGGGTTCCCAGACATTTTCTATAAAGGTTCAGATAAGAAATATTGTGGGGGACACCTGGGTGGCTCAGTGGGTTAAGCCTCTGCCTTCAGCTCAGGTCGTGATCCCAGAGTCCTGGGATCGAGCCCTGCATCGGGCTCTCTGCTGAGCAGGGAGCCTGCTTCCCTCTCTCTCTCTCTGCCTGCCTCTCTGCCTACTTGTGATCTCTACCTGTCAAATAAATAAATAAAATAAAAAAAAAAAAGAAATATTGTGGGCACATGAGTCATACTTTTTGGGTCACAACTACAGTGGACCCTTAGACAATGTGGGGAGCAGGGGTGCTGAACCCCTCTGAAGTAAAAAAAATCTGTGTATAACTTTTCTTGAAGATTTTATTTTTAGGTAATCTCTGCACCCAACATGGGACTCCAACTCACAACCCTGAGATCAAGAGTCTCACGTTCTACTAACTGAGCCAGCCAGGTACCCTCTGCATATAACTTCTGATTGGCCTAAAACTTAACTAGTAATAGCTGTTGACTAGACACCTTCCTCAAAACAGTTGCTTAACACCTATTTTGTATGTTATATGTATCATATTCTGTGATCTTAAAATAGAGTAAGTGAGAGAAAAGAAAAGTTTATGAAGAAAATCATAAGGAAGAAAAATACGTTTATAGTATTGTACTGTTTTTACAAAAAAAAAGTCCACATATAAGTGGACTGTACAGTTCAAACTCATGTTGTTCAAGGGTCAGCTTTACTCAATTCTGCCACTGCAGTGAGAAGGCAATATGTAAATGAGGAGGCGTGGTTGTGCTCCAGTAAAACTATTTACTCAAACAGGCAGAGGGCCTGATCTGGCTTGTGAAACACAGTTTGCTGCCCCCAGCCTAGAGAGCTATTTTCTAACAGACAAAAATGTCCCTAAACTTCTAAGAGAAAAAAATAAATATTTTTTAAAAAGATTTAATTTATTTATTTGACAGAGATCACAAGTAGGCAGAGAGAGAGAGAGAGAGAGAGGGAAACAGGCTCCCTGCTGAGCAGGCAGCCCTGTGCTATGTGGGGCTCGATCCCAGCAGGATCCTGAGACCATGACCTGAGCCAAAGGCAGAGGTTTAACCCACTGAGCTACCCAGGTGCCCAACTTTTTTGGATAAATAATTGTGCAGGGTCCCGTTTTGCTGAAAAAAGTATATGTCTTTGTCCATATGTATATAGATATATAAATACAAAAGTCTGAAGGGCCAATAAAAATGTTAATGGTAATTATTTCTGGGTGATAGGAATATGAACAATATTTTTCTACATACTTTTCTATGATCTCTTTTTTTTCCCTAGTCAGTATGCATTCATTTTATAATGAGAAAAATAAGAATTAAAAAAGAATCAATCGGAGCAGGCTTTTAAAACCCCAAACTCATGTGCACCAGAAATTGCCCCTAGAATCCCTTTAACCACTTCCCCTGTCTCCGTTCTTGGAGAGAAGGAACTCAATGGCATCCTTTCACAGTCCCCAAACAACTACAAGTATTGATACTCTGTTTTATGCACTTTAAAACATTATCCTGACAAGGGACCCATTAGCCTTCTCCAGACCACTAAATGGGTCCATGTAGTCTGTCTCCTGTAGGGTCTACAACACAGATCCTGCTGTAACCCTCTTGGGGTTAAATGGCCCAAGTTTAGTATCTTCACTGCAGCCCTAATAATATTAAAATCAAAGTCCACGCAGAGGCTCCCAAAGGACTGGAAACTGGAGGTCCTCTGTAATGCTCATTGTACCCTCCAGCCTGTCTACAGGCCAATGTCACCAACACTGGGACAGCTCCCAGTCATGCATCTGAGGGCTTCTAACTTCCAGAGTGCATGCATCTAGCTTTTCTACCAGTTCCCTGCCCATGTCAGACCCAAGGGGGACCTTCTCTGCCCCTTCTCAAGCCCCCTGCTTCATTCTTGGCTGACAGAAACCTGGTGACGTCAGATATTGGCTTTGCCATGTGTTTTGGGGAAGGTGATCCTTTCCCATCTCCAAGAAGGACTGAGCACTGATTAGTATACTTCATTGGTTTTTGACCCGGAGGCATTTTGCCCTGTAAGGGACCTGTGGCAACAGCCAAAGACATTGTTAACAGAACAAGGGAGCTGCTATTGGCATCTAATGGGAGGGGCCAGAGATGTCTCTAAAGTTCATACACTGTGTAAGACAGCCTCCTTGACAAAGACGTATCTTCTCCAAAATGCCAATAGTGCCGCGATGGAGAAATCTTGGTCTAAGTGAATCATAGTAATTCCATTTCCTTCCCAAGGTGATAAAATTGTGAGCGTAAGAGGAGGCTTGATGATTCAGCCATTCCACTTCTGAGTATTTATTTGAACAAAACGAAAACAGTAACTCAGAGAGCTAGCTGCACTCCTATGTTCACTCAGCATTATTTACAATAGCCAAGACATGGAAACAGCCTACTGTCCACTGATGAATGAAGGGATAAAGAAAATGTGATACATGTCTAAACAATGTGTTCACAATGTCCATAATGTTAGAATATATACATTAGAATATTAGCATACTATTCGGCCACAAATAGAACAGAATATTATTCAGGCATAAAAAAGAATGAAATCTTGCAATTTGCAACAACATGGATGGACCGTGAGGGCATTAAGTTAAATGAAACAACTCAGACAGAGAAAGACAAATACCAATGATCTCACCTCTATGTGGAATCTATAAAAAAAAAAAAAAAAAAAAAATCCCAACCATGTTCATAGATATAGAGAACAGACTGGTATTTGCCAGAAGCAGGTGGTGGGGAGTGGGGGCAAAATGGGTAAAGGGAGTCAAAACATACAAAGTTTCAGTTTTGAGAAAAAAGAGTATGGGCATATCACGTACAGCATGGAGACTATAGTTTATAAGCCTACACTGCTTATTTGAAAGTGGCTAAGAGAGTCTATCTTAAGAGTTGCCATTACAAGAAAGATATTCTGCTACTATGTATAATGGAGATATTAACTAGACTTACTATGGTGATCATTTTGCAATATATGTGAACACCGAATCCAATACCATAACACTTGACCCTAATATAGGGTGGTATGTCAATTACACCTAAATAAAAATGATTTTAAAAAGGAGAGAGCTGGGGCACCTGGGTGGCTCAGTGGGTTGAGCCTCTACCTTCAGCTCAGGTCATGATCTCAGGGTCCTGGGATCGAGCCCCCCCATCAGGCTCTCTGCTCAGTGGGGAGCCTACTTCTGCCCCTCTCTCTCTCTTTCTCTGCCTGCCTCTCTGCCTACTTGTGATCTCCGTCTGTCAAATAAATAAATAAAATCCTAAAAAAAAAAAAAAAAAAGGAGAGAGCTGAGGAGAAAATGACTTTTATCCCTGATAAAATAATGCAGGAGGAGATACTGTCCTTCCTCTGGGTCCCTGGGCATTCTTAGGGGAAGAAGTGGTGATGGGAACTGCAGTGGTTTTGAATCCTTATCACAAAGGAGATGGCAGGGACAAGATGGGAAAGGCACCTACGTCCTCAGCACCTGCTGAACCTTGGAAACAACCTGAAACTTCCCTGATACTCCTGACTTCTTACTGGTGAGATAACTCTCTTTTAAAATGTACTCTTAGTCCTTTTTCTGTTACTGGTATCAGAGCCCAGCCTAATGGATATACCCCTCTACATGGCCTTGAACCCATCGCCAGCCCTTCCTGGTGGATAATTCTTTGCTTTGAAGAGAAGTCTTAAAAAAGAGCATCCCACGTGCCACACAGCCTCTCTCCTGTCCCCAAGCTCAGGACCCACAGAGAACATATTGGCACTGTTGCCCAGACTCCCTTGTCTGCCAGCCTCAACAACACATTTTTGGCACATTCTCTTTATCAGGTTGGATACTAACAGACAGGTTACAACCAGCAGCTGTCTCTCTCAGCATTCTGTAGTGATTCTAGGAAGCCGAACCCCGGAGTGGAACATCTAGCTTTCAAAGCCATCTAGCTTTCAAAGCCAAGACCCATTCTTTCAGAAGGGTCAAGACTGAGTGCTCTCAAGCCTGTGTTTGGAGGGTATGATGGGGGAAAGAGTCAGTAGGGCAAAGAAAAGACTTCCGAATGCAAGGATGTCCCCGGGGTGGGCTCCTTAGTTACTCATGATTTCAGATACTTTTTTTTTTTTTTAACGTAATCGTGACAGAGTATGATTTCTTTGAGTCACAGCAACAAACCTACTCAGTGTAACTTAAGCACAGAAGGAGGGTGTTGGGCCCATTACTTGGAAGAGTAGGAGAGGAGATGAGTTAGGAAGGGCTAAGACTGGAGCCTCAGGTGCTGCCTTCAGAGATGTTGATCTGACTGCTCCCTGCCCCCCACCCCTACCACCCCTCAGCTCTTCTCTCTGAACATAATCTCTCTATGTATCTCATAGAGCAGAAAGGTTTTCTCCTCAAGGCACAGAGCATGGCCAAAGACCTTTTTGGCTTTATAAAATGTTAGCTTAATGAGCCAACAGAGTCTGACTGTCTCACTCTTTTTGCTTTTGTTATAAAAATCCTAGGGAAGAACCCTGATTGGCCTAATTGAATGATACTCCCACTTCATGGGCCAGTCATCAGTCAGGCAGGTGACATAAGAATCAGGTGCTCAACTCTGTGTTCGGTGGAGGTGATGTCCATCACCCCCAGAAAGAGATTAGAACGTCAGCAGACATGATGGCCCTCTAACGTGTTCACGATGTTGCACTCTGCACCTGCCCCTTAACATTAAACGTGAGTTAATTCATGGGCTCTTCTGATAATGACCTTGCACTGGAACAACAGTAATGACAGTGAGAGAGCACCCACTGTGTGCCAGTCATTTTATATATTTATCTCGAACCTTCACAATCACCCCCAGGGGTCGGTATTATTTTTCCCGTTTGGCAGATCATGGAAATGGAAACCGGGAGCGGCTGGCTGGCTTGCCCAAGGCTGCCCAGTAAGATGTCCACGGAGTCAAATCCAGATCAGATACCAGAGCTCATGCTCGTTCTACCACTCCACACGGCCTCCCTTCTTCGGCATCAGAGCGTGCCGTGCGGACCACAAGGCCAATCTGAAGTTGGGCGCCTCTAAGGGAAGACCACGTCCTAATGCTTTTTGCCAAGTAGATGATGCTTCTTGGCAGTGACTTCAAGGACGAAGTAAAAAGGAAGGTGGAGGACGATAGGGTTCACATAGAATGAGCTTCTGCGGTGAGGAGAAGGGAGGGGGGGTGGGGTTGGGCTGAAGCGGGCACGGCATGAGCGTGGAGATCTAGCTCGATGATACCTCAGGTCCCCTGGGGGTCCCTCAGTTCTCCGCTCCAGCAGGCTAGCTAGCCACATCCCTAGTCTTTCTTGTGGTTTCCAGTGTCCGTGCTGTGATATTCATCCTCATGAGAATGAATCAATCTCAACGAACAGCATACAGAATTTCTTTTGTCCTCTCAAGTCTAATGAGCTAGAGAATGTGAAAGAGAGCAGAGACGCGGCAAGGTGAAGACTTTGGCCCAAGGCAACCTAGCCACAGCTAGCTGGGTAAGGAGGCTCACTTCCCAATACACCTCCGGGCCTCTCTCTTGTCCATTCCCACCTTACCCCATCTGCCTGTTTCAGACTCCTTGGCTCTGCTCCCCTAAGCCCTGGCTCAGAAGGCCCTCACTTCCCCTTTCCTCAGTCAGCAGTCAAGGCTCAGAGGAGAAGCCATGTCCTTGGGAGAAACGTGTCTGTGACCCCTTCATTCCACAAAACCCTTTCCCTCTGCTGATGCCTTTAAAACGACTTCTCTGAACTTTATTATAAGCCTCTTATTATACATATCTTGATTTACCTGTAACATAAAAAAGCTACTTAACTGTAACTACTTAACTGTAACTACTTAACATAAAAAATACAATGTGTAACTACTACTCAAAACAGCCCCCTGGGTTAGGAAACCGAAGGCTACCACTTGCTGGTCGTGCAATTGTGTGAAATCGCTCTCGGAACCTCAAGTTGCTCAGCTCCCCCTGTAAGATAGGTAGGAGCTTATCAAGCCCTTGATGGCTTGTAAAGTTCTTGTGTGGATTAAGGCCGACATTGCATGGGGAAATGTTTGTTGTAATTCTCCAGATCGGTTATCAGGAAGCCTAATACCTAGAGGAGTCAGGCAGCTGATGGGAATGAGGGGAGGCTAGAAGGAGGCAATAGAGCCGGTGGGGACTACTGCCCCTGGGGACCACAGGCTTCATCTGAAGGGACAGTCATTGTTCACCTCCAGCTAATTGCAGCTATGTAGGAATGAGGATCCAGTGCTCTTGGACTTTAATCTTCAAAGAGAAATCAGAAATAAAGACTTTCTATGACATTTCTTAATTTTTGAAACCCTGACTATGCCAGATACAACCCAGGGCCTTATTTAGAGAAAGCCAATTTGCAACTCTTCTGTATAAATGTGTATATTGTTTTAAACTAGAACAGACATTTGGATTGGATCCCCGAGTTATTTTCTCTTCAGTGTTTTTCTCCACTATGTGCTCGTCTATGGTATTTTCGTTTTTTTTTTTTTTTTTAAACCCTCCTTAATATGACTGTAATGTTCTTGTGGGCAGTTCACATCTAGTTTACATCTTTTGTACCAGAGTATAATCCAAACTGATGAATCATCTTGGTAAATGGTACTCGCTAGTTAGTCTGTTCATATAGCTATTAAATTTCTTCTTCCTTTTTTAAAAAATATTTTTAATATATTTATTTGTCAGAGAGAGAGAGAGAGAGAGAGGGAGAGAGGGGAAGAGAGTACAAACAGGAGGACCAGCAGGCAGAGGGAGAAGCAGCCTCCCCGCTGAGCAAGGAGCTTGATGCAGGATTCGGTTCCAGGACTCTGGGATCATGACCTGAGCTGAAGGCAGAGGCTGAACCTACTGGGCCACCCAGGCATCCCAATAAGGCTCTTCAATTTCAGCAGGAGTCAGCATTGCCTGAGCTGCTTGTTAAACATGCTGATTTGCCTTATCATTTCTCTCCAAGGTACCTATCCCACAGAAATGTGTATATCCATCCATCAAAAAACATGAACTGGAATGTTCATAGCAGCTCAGTTTATAAGAGCTGCATACAGGAGTCCATCCAATTGTCTATCATCAGTATCAGAATAAATATAAAACATGCATTCCCAATAAGAACCTGCACAGCAATGAAAATGAATGAAATGCAACCGCATGCAAGAGTGTGGATGATCTCACAAGCAGAATATTGAGCAAAGGAAGCCGGACACCTCAGAGCATGTAGTGTATGTCTCCATTTAGGTAGATGCAGAAACTGGCCAAAGCTAATCTCTGGGTCATAAGCCACGGTAACATCAGGACAACTGTTGGAGAGAGGCAGTGACTAAAGGGGGTACCCGCACCTCTGGGGTGGTGGCCATATTCCTGGTTGCACGAGTATGTGAACTTTCATCGAGCTGGACATCATTTCTGCTTTTCTGTCCTTTACTGTCTCAGTGAAAAGCTGACATGTTAATTGCAGAGCTCGCCCACAGCCTTATAGAGTCGCTGTCTTGCCTGGGAGGGGGTTGGCTTGGGAGTCCCCAGGCAGTACCTGTGCAGGTCATTACATGACCTCCCCTTCGAGAAAGGCACTGCCCTTGAAATAGCACGTATTTATTCCTTCAAGGGGCTTCCACAGGCACTCTTGGCTAACGCAGCAAGTCTGTCTGTCCTAGTTTCTCTTGTGTATTTCCGCATTTTACTAGATGCAAAGAGTGACATAAAATTAAGAGGCATTATGGGTACCTTCAAAGGCACTTGAGGGCATAGAGAGAGACAGCTCTGATAATGTGCCAGCTTATAAAAGATGGCTAAATAAAATTAAAGGTTTATAGGGTGACTAAGACGCCATATCCCCAGGGAAAAAGTCAAGTGTTCACCGCTGCTGAAATCCGGCTGAATCCTGGTTTCCCTGGGGAAGGAAATCTGGGTGAAAGCCAAGAAGCTCTGGGGCTTTTCCTGGAAGGAATAAGGGGAGGTTCTATGACTGAGGTAAGGACAGGGAAGGACTAGAGTTGTAGATGTTTTGGGAGCTACACTCTCAAGCTTTTTGTCAGTGTGGGAAAGCTGAGGCTGAGAGATTTATTCAGGTCACATTTATTTACAATTTGTGCTCTTGCATTTAAGAATCCAGAAATAAACCAAATGTCAAAGGGGAACCAAAAATGAACCCTTTACAAAGCTACAGGAAGGCCACTACTGCATATAGCAGCTTTATCTTTGAATCTCCAGCACCTGGCACCAGGCCTGGCACATAAGAATACTCATTAACTTCATTGATTCATTGATTCATTCATTCGACATGTATTTATTGAGTACTTACTTTAGGTTAGGTACCATTCTTAAGTAATTGAGACAACTAAAAGTCACTTACCTCAAGGAGCTTATAGTCTAACTGCAGGGAGATAACCAGGTCATTGGATATATAGTATGTTCCATTCTGGTAAGTTCTTTGGGAAAAAATAAATCAGAGAAAAAGAATAGTGGGTTGGAGGGTAGAGAAATGTTGCAGTTTTACCTGGGAAGGTTGAGGAAAGACTTACTGAAAGTTTCAGCAAAGACTCAAAGATGATGAGAGGGTAAACCATGGAGATATGTGAGGGAAAAGTCTTCTAGGCATGGGAAAAGCAAGTGCAAAGGTCCTGAGGCAGGAGCATGCCTTGTGTGTTTGAAGATGTCAAGGAGGCTGGAGTGGTTTGTGAAGAGTGAGTGCAAGGAGGGGAGTAAAAAGTGAGTTCTTTTTACTCAGGTGATGGGGCTGCTGGATCATTCACTGTGAGGACTTTGATTTTAACTCTGAGTGATACAAAAGCCACTAGAAGGTTTTAGGTAGAGGAACTATATGATCAGACTAGATACTGATTGAATGATTAAATATGGCACTTCACATACTATACATGACTTTAACATACATTATTATATTTGATCTTCATAATGACCTTTAGCTATAAGAAGAACAGGAACTATTAGCCATATTTTCAAAGGATTACATTATGGAAATTAACAGCATAGGCTCTGGAGATAAACATAACTGGGTTTGCATCCTGACTCCGCTACATAAGAGCCAGGACCTTGTGCACGAATCAGTCTAGGTTTCTCCAGCGTCGCAATGGAGAAAATAACACTACTGGGAGAGAGGGTTAGACAAAGTTATGGATAGGCATGCTTAGGTTAGTGTCCAGCACATGTTTCGCTTAATAGATGATATTTGTTGCTACCTTTTCCAGCCAGAAGGGGTTGTAGGCACCATCCAACTTTGAGGATCTACGAGGTAGCTTCCAGAAAGCTGCATCAGCATCTGCTGGAATAAATCTACAGATTCCTGGGCCAGTGCCAGAACCACCGAGTCCCTAATTCTGTCGCTTTGGAGCCTCATTTCCATGGTCAACAGCTTACAGTGACTGTCAATGGGGCAGAAGAGCAAGGAGGTTCAGACAGCTCCCATGCAATAACTGATGAATCAGAGAGCCTCTCTGAGCAGCACTTTTCTCTTGAGTAAACTGAAAAATAGTGTCTACTCCCCAAAATAGCAGCAGGCATGAGGCCTGCAGAACCCAGCATGCTCTACCTGGGATGTATCTAATCTTCCATCAGTGTTAGCTACTAAGAAAGGTTCTCAAAGTTATATTATCCTAAAATAAACTCACCACGGAAAAATCCATTTGCATTACTTCGATTAATTTTTCACTTTTAATAATCAAACTTTCACATAAAAGAAACCCCATATCTAAAAGATTATTTGGTTGCTTCAGCAGTACATATACTAAACCTGGAACGGTACAGAGAAGATCAGCATGGCCCCTGTCCAAAAAGATGGTCTTTGTGCACCATCCACAGTCACCCTGAGGGCTACAAACACTTACTGGAAGGAGGACCCAAGGATGTAAAGGAATAATTTCAGGATCATGTCCCTTCCGGACACTTGGGTCTTGAGCCTGGGGTGAGTAACCCCAGTAACCTGGGGTCTGGGGGACAGAGGGGGCAGATGAAGAAAGGGTCAGGGAGGCTGAGAAGAGACAGATTGGTGCCAAGCTCTGGAACATGTACACAAGACAGGAAACCTCATTGTGCACAGGCCGACTTTCGCCTAGGGAGACCTGGCAACCAATTAAAGAGGTTGTCAGGCTGTACGGCTCGGAGTCAACAAAAAAGAACAGAGCTGCAGGGTTGAAGATTTATTCTCCAGGACTGTAAGAGCGCCACTTCGAGTACACAATTCATGTGGATTCTTGGCGGACTCCTCCTGGCTCCTACTGCTTTTTCTTTGCCTTCTTGGGTTAAAGTACTATGCAAGTATTTATGAAAAGAGAGCATCAAATGTGGCTGGAGTGCAGCAGAGTTCAGGGTCCTCAGCTTGCACCAAGCCCTCAAACAGGCTACGAGACCGATTTTGTTATTAAAGAACTGAGCAGGGGTTGGAGAGAACCAAACAGAATCACACCAGTAGCAAGCATTTCTCAAGTGCCTACCTTATCCCACGAGCAGTGGTAGAGACTTTTACTGTTAGCTTATGCACAGCAACTGTATAAAAGGCGGTCTCATTAGCCCTGTCTTTTTTTTTTCTTTTTAAAGATTTTATTTATTCCTTTGACAGACAGAGACCACAAGTAGGCAGAGAGGCAGGCAGAGAGAGAGAGAGAGAGGAGGAAGGAGGCTCCCCGCCGAGCAGAGAGCCCAATGTGGGGCTCGATTCCAGGACCCTGGGATTATGACCCAAGCTGAAGGCAGAGGCCCTAACCCACTGAGCCACCCAGGTGCCCCTCATTAGTCCCGTTTTAGGATGAGGAACTACAGTGAGGTAAAGTAACTTGCCTGCAGTCACATGGCAACTGAGCTGTAGAGCTCAAGGCAAATCCCAGCATGCCCCACGCCAAAGTCCCATGATGCAGCTGTTCCGACAACAGGTAGGGTTTTGAAGACAGACAAGAGGACAGCAAGACTCTGAGGAAGGCTACTCAAGCCAGGAGTATGTGAAAACAGAACTGAAAGGCATCTGTCCCGGTACTGGTTTAACCGAATTAAGAATGAACGTGAACAGATAACAGTGTACAATAGTAGACCAACCACCTGTGCCCACACCTAGAAGAGTGAGGGAGTCATTCATCCTGGAAGACAAGGAGACGTGTTTCCTGGCCAGCAAGGGATATACCTGTGGTGGGTCCTCTAGCATCATGTTCGGTTGTCCTGGGAAGAGTTTGCACAGGCCACCTGACTGCGCCCTTACCCAGTGGTGGAATTTGGGAAGACTGGATAGAGTATTGCTTGTCCATTTCTCTATCAGCAGCCCCCACAAAAGGCCCCCTCGGCTGTCCATTTCAACTTTGAAGGATGGTCACGTGATCAGGTAAGCTACAGACGCGAAAATGGTTTAGCAGACCCTTAGTACTCTCAGATGTAATATTTAATAATAATGATGAGATGAACACAGTGCTTGATATGTATCAGACACTATCCTAAGCAATTTTTTCATGGGATAACTTGTTTAACCTCTGAGGGCTATTATCTCCATCTTACAGACAAAGAAACAGAGAAGTAAACTTACCCAGGATCAGACACCTGCCAGGTGGCAAAGCTTGATTTTGAAGTACAAGAGGATGGTTTCACAATTTTCAGCGTCCAGGAGTCACTCTGCAGAAACACAGTATAAAGTCATGTGTCATCCTTCAGAAGCATGCAATGAAATTCACTTGCTATGAGGGGCTCTGTGCAAGAAGCAAGACACTTAGTGACTGAGCCCCAAATCACTGAGCAATACCTGAATCTTAGAAAAGTTCTCCCATTTTCTTGTTAACCTGATGTGGGCTGGGCCTTTTAGGCAAAAATTATATGCCACCGTAGATGTAATAACTATGATGCTTTTGATTATAAGGAACAAAAATACCAACTAATAGTTTTAAAAGTAAAGGTAATTTCATTTTCTCATATGACAAGAAGTCTGGGGACAGTGATTCAAAGCTTCTCAGCATGTTGGTGATACCTCCCCTCATAGTCCCAAGATAGTTGCAGCAGTTCCAAGCATCACATCTTCACACCCCAGCATTCCAACAAAAAAAGAAGGAGATGGGGGGGGGATTTCCTTCTCATGCACAAAAATTATTTCCTGGAGGTTTCCCCACTTCCTTCCTGTCACATTTCATCATCAGAACTGTGTCATGTTATCAGCTCCTAGACCAGTGTTTCTGAAGCTCAGCCTTACCAACATGTTTGGTCAGATAATCCTCTTTTGTGAGGGGTTCTCCTGGGCATTGAAGGATACTTGTCAGCATCCCTGACCTCTGCCCACTAAATGCCAATGACATATTTCCAGGTGTGACAACACGAAAATGTCTACAGAAACTGCCAATGTCCTATGGGTGTGTGTGTGTGTGTGTGTGTGTGTAGGTAAAATTGATGGGGATGAGAACCATTGCCCTAGACAAATGACTGGCCAAGAGAAATGGACTAGTCCCGGTGGCTGGCTTAGACCAATCACGGGTCATCTCCCAAGGCTGTGCACACTGAGAAAAGTTCTATTTCAAGGAAGAAGTGGCCATGGATTTGGTAGTCATTCTCCACGTTGCTTCTCTGTAGCTGAAAAAAATGTTCTTATTGGAAGTCCGAGGGGAGAATCGAGAGGGAGATTTTCTCTCTTCTTGCATCCAAGAAAGCGTTCATGGGGCAGGTCCCAGGAATGGGAGTTCCAGTGATATCTCATCTGTAGGTCTGTGACCACAGGAAAACAGTCAGGAGTCAGGGCAGCCGGTCTTTTTATTGAGAAAATCTACACCAGACTGTCTTTCTATGAGAGATTCCTCTCTTTTCATCTTGCCCCACCTCCCTTTTAAAAAAAGACAAACCTGGGGGCGCCTGGGTGGCTCAGTGGGTTAAAGCCTCTGCCTTTGGCTCAGGTCATGATCTCAGGGTCCTGGGATCGAGTCCCACATCGGGCTCTCTGCTCAGCAGGGAGCCTGCTTCCCTCTCCCTCTCTCTGCCTGACTCTCCGCCTACTTGTGATCTCTGTCTGTCAAATAAATAAAAATCTTAACAAAAATTTAAAAAAAAAAAAAAAAAGACAAACCTGTATTTGCCCCCAGATATTTGATAAACAAGAACTCTGGGTGGAAAATTCCTGTATTCGTTCTTCAGGAACATGCCTTGAATCTTTACAAATACATGTTGGTTAGAGTACCATTGGCCATTTTATCCCAATGTGACAGCAGCGTTCCCGTTATAAATAGGGTTATTGGAGGGTGCAAGTTTTAAGGACAGCAACGAACTTGTACTGAGCACTGGTTATGTGCTGGGTGTTCTGGTTAATGTCTGGATGTGGATGAAGGCTGTGTGGCAGGTGTCAGGGCTCTGAGTCACAGAGGAACAGTCACAGAAGCCCAGTGACATGCCCAAATGGCACAGCCAGGAAGGGAAGGGGCTAAGTTCTGCACTCAGAGAGCTAGATCCATCCCCCTTTCTTGTTTTCAATTCACTTTCAGAAACGAAGAATAGAGTTGTAGCAAACAAAAGTAAGAACAAACTAAAACCTACCTTTTTGCATGCTTACGGCTGAAGGATAGTGAAAAATTTAATTTTTTAATTCTTTAAATTTTTTTAGAAAGCAGTAAAGAAATATCTCCCTTCTCTAAGAGGCACGGCGTGGACTTTTTAATTAGTGTTTTCCTAAGTGAGAGCCTTTAAAACATAACATTCATCCCAATGTTTCCATATTTAGAGCAATCTTTCATATTGTTTTTGCTTTTTAAAATTTTTTTGTATTAACCATGTTTACAAAAACGTAGAGAATGACTTTGATGAAAGCCATGATCTGAAGAACTGTTGTTTAAAACACAGAGAAGTCACACTTGCACTCCCTTTAGCCCAAGTACTGTGTTTTAGCTGAAAGTTCTGAATCTCATCCTCTACATACAACTGAAAGTTTAAAAATAGATGGTGTGAGGTTGAAATGACCTTGGGCAGCCAGCTTGACAGAATTTACCAATGGTTTGCAAACAAACCGAAAAGTTTGGGGTAGTTTTGTTTGGGGTGTGCGTGTGTATATATGTGTGTGTGTGTAATCATAAAATAGATTTTTTTTTATGGCACCTCATTTCTTTTCATTTTTTTCACCAATCTGTAGCAATAAGAATGAAAGAATATTGAAAATTCTCAAACAGAACCCAGCTTTCCAGGATCAATATGAAATTACTTACATTAAGGGTTACAGACACCTATGAAGGCTGAAAACCAATTATAATAAAAATAAAGTTTGGTTCATTTAATCCCCCCAAACCCTGGAGGCATAAAAACTTCAGGAATTGATTAATTTTCTTCTACTCAGATACTGTATAATGATTCAGCAAAACAAAGTTATAAATACTTCAGCACTGAGTAACATTAAATTGGGAGCAGATCTGAACCTATTCCCCAAAGCCAGCTTGCCTTGAAAAAGTCAGCAATATCAAGATACGCTTCAGTGGAAAAGTTTATCCTGAATTGATTGGATCAGAGAAAACAAAATCTGATACATATATTTTTAAACTTCGACTCCTGGTCACATGCTCTGCACATTTCCTGCTCTCCCCGCAACTAAAAAAAAAAAAAAAAAATTTTTTTTTCAAAATGTTTAATTTGAAAACAGTTCATCAGATTTGGTAAAACTAAAAAAAGAGTACCCTTAAGGTGAGTGCTTATTTTATTTTATTTTTTAGAAGATTTTATGTATTTATTTGACAGAGAGAAATCACAAATAGATGGAGAGGCAGGCAGAGAGAGAGAGAGAGGGAAGCAAGCTCCCTGCTGAGCAGAGAGCCCGATGTGGGACTTGATCTCAGGACCCTGAGATCAAGACCTGAGCCGAAGGCAGCGGCTTAACCCACTGAGCCACCCAGGTGCCCAAGGTGAGTGCTTATAGATCTAAGACTCACTATTTGGGGTAGTCACATTCTCTAAAGTTGTAGCCTGCTGAATTAGCACATAGTGTATCATAGCCCCAAATGGAAATAGCGGGTTATTCCTCTGAGCCTTGGCCATACCAGTTTGTTAACCCATTGACACAAAACTTTGTTATATGTGTTTAAAGACATCTGATTTAACATATATTGTTGATTCATTAAATTGAACTTGAAGCCAACAGCACTGACTCATGTCTTAATGAATCTTATCTTTTTTAAACATAATCTTTAAAAAAAAAAAGATTTTTATTTATTAGAGAAAGGGAAAGAGAGAGAGCCAGCAGAGGGAGGGGCAGAGGGAGAGATAGAATCTCCAGCAGACTCCTCTCCGAGTGCAGAGTCCCACACAGGGCTAGACCCCATGACCCTGAGATCACGACCTGAGCGAAAATCAACAGCCAGTTGCTCAATAGACTGAGCCCCCTAGGTCCCCTGAGGGAATCTTATCCAACACCCATATTTACTTTATAAAGCACATCACGGCCTTCTGCTTAGGAATATCAGACAGCACTTTAGCACTACACTTGGGGGTCACTGTAAACAGCAAAATCACCATCAAAAAGCACAGAAATGTAAAAAACATGGTGCGAAACAGACCGTGGAAAGGACACCTGTTCGGAGTATGAGCCCTGAGAGAAGAAGGCAGGGTGTCAGTTTCCTTGACCTCATCGGGGAACACAGATTCTCTCGCTCCCAACTCAAACTTTCAACTGCTTGGGGTCTGTGTTTGTGAATGATGGCAAAAGTGCTACAAAGTATTGCATTTAGGGTTACAAATACATTTCAACCAGTAAGTGAAATGACAAGTACAGAACCCAGGAATAACAAGGACTGACTGTATATATATGTCTATTTATAGACAGATGTATACATACATACCTGCATATCTTATCTTTTGGAGCAAAATATCTGTTGGCTAAGGCTAAATGAAGAGAGGCATTCTTCTCCTCCAGGCCTTCATAGAAAAGCCCCAAGTCAGGAGGCAGTGGACTCTCGAGCATGGAAATGGTTGCCAGCAAAGCTGTGGGAGGTAAGGAGCAGGGAGAGGGCAGGAACCATCTCCCACCTAAGACACGGAGTCCGTGGCAAACAGAGTGGCAAACAGAAACCACTGTCTTGCCTATTTGTAAGGCACGTGGATGGCTTCCAGTCAGAGACCTGCTTCCTAGACGTGTGTACTTGGGCAAAGCCTGTACCTCCTCCAGGCTTCAGTTTCCTCTCAACTGTAGGATGGAACTAATGACGGAACACACCTCTCCGAGTTGTTGTGAAGAGTAAATGAGGTATCTAGGTAATGCCCCTGGTAGCACAGCCGGTGGAGGGTAGGACTCTTGATTTCTGTTGGGGTCGTGATCTCAGAAGTCCTAGGATGAGCCCCATGTGGGCTCGGCGCTCAGTGGGAGTCGGCTTGGGATTCTTTCTTTCCCTCCGCCTTTGCCCCGCCCCCTGTTCGCACTTTAAATAAATAAATAAATAAATAAATAACATCTTTAAAAAAAAAGTACTGAAAAGTACTTTCCTGGGACAACTGGGCATGTGGTAATTCTTGAGGAGGTTGTGTGAAACACACATCCCGGGAATGACATATTATTGCGAAAAAAGGCTGATCAGCGCTCCCCCTCCCTGCTGCCTGGTGCCTGCCAACCAAGGGGAAGAGAGAGGCACAAGTTCAACTCCTCTAGGCTTTGGAGGCAATCAGTGAATCCCAGGAGGATAGGATAGCTGACTTTGTTTTATTTTTGTTTATTTGGTTTTGTTGTTGCAGTAAGTCAAGGGGATCTGCTCTGGACTAGGAGATGGAAGGGACCTAACCATCTAGTGCAACAGGTGGATAAACCAATTGTCAAAAGACACTTTTGAGATGGCTGGGGACATCGAATGCTTAGTAAATGGTACTAAATAATTATTGTTGACTTATTAAGTGTGATAATGGTATTGCATTTTGCAGGAATAATGTCCTTATATTTCAGAGAACTCATGCAAAAGTGTTCAAGGGTGGGTGATATGCTGTCAGATTTGCTTTAAAATATTTCAGGAAGAAAAAGCAAAAGCAAAAAGAAGGGGACTGCTGAAAACTGCTGCTAAGTTACTTATTTAACTAAAAATGAGTAGTACATTTTTTCAGAGTGATTGCCATCTAAAGTGCTTTTGGATCTACGAAGGAAGTTCAGCTCAATTAGTCTATGTGGTTGGTCTTACTTGAGCCAACATTTAAGTTTGAGAGAGAGAGAGAGAGAGATGTGTAACTAAACAACCATTGCTAAGAAACAGTTCAGCCAGCAGCTCTGGGGTCCCTGAGATCTTTGAAGTGATGTGTGAGCTCAAAACTCCTTTCATAACAATACTACATAGCTGACATTCAGGCTGCATAAAAGCTAAGAAAGAAGGAGTGTTCCAGGCAGAGGGAACAGCATGTGCGAAGACGCTGTGCAGGTCTGGCTCAAACTGGTTCTGTGCGACGAGAATGCGCAGCTCACAGCACACAAGTTGAGAACAGCAGCTGATGGAATGGTTTGTGGGGGAGGTGCCTTTGCCTTACAGATGCTCGTTGGCATGGGGTTGAAACCTTGACCCTGGGCTCCATAACTCTTGCAAAAAGGTGAGAACCTGTCAAGGTTTGAAAGGCCTACATGAAAGGCATCTGACGCTATACATTTTCCCTTGGGTTGTTCCACACACTTAAGTATATTGTTCTTAACGAAAGCCAGGTTTAGGGGCGCCTGGGTGGTTCAGTTGGTTAAGTGTCTGACTTTGGCCCAGATCATGATCTCAGTGGTGGTGGTGGTGGTGGTGGTGGTGGTAGTGGTGTCTCCTTTCCCCTTTCCCTCTGCCCCCGACCCTGTTCATGCTCTCTCTTTCAAATGAATAAATAAAATCTTAAAAAAGAAAAAGGAAGCCAGGTTTGGCAAGGTAATAGTAATGATCCGGGTCTATCTTACAAGTTTATAAACCTAACAAGTTTATAAAGCTCTTCCCTACAAACATTCCTGCCTTTTGATTTTGAGCCTGCAAGGTAGACACGGTAGGTCTTAGAATCCCCCATTTACAGAGCAAGAAACTAAGGATCTGAAACACCAAGTGTGTTGACCAGAGTTGTCTGGTTAATGGGTGGCCAAGCCAGAACTTGAAGCTCAGTTCACATCTTTAGTAAATCAGTCAATTCATTACAGTCCTCACTGATTCCATAGGATTCTGTTGTAGGTGAAGGCTAAGATTCTAAGAGAGGTAAGACAGGGCCCCTATCCTCACATACCTAACTGAAGCTGTTCTCCACATATTTAAGTGCCCAGTAGGAGGTCACGGACCAACAGAGTCCTATGTCCTTCCAGTACCCATTCTCAATTCTTTGCCCTCACAACACTGGGTCTGATACTGCATATTAATAGTGAAAACCACTGGGGTGAAAAGAATTGGCTATTGAGCATTTCAAGGTAACCCATTCTTAGAATTACATCCTGTAAGTACCATGCCTCTGGCTTCCAGTCTTGCCCTTTCTAACCAGCATTTCATACAGCTGCACGGAAGTTTGCAAGAATACAAGTCTACCTTTTGCCCCTACCCGAGAGCTCTGAATGGCTCTCTACTTCCCAAGATGAAAGTGGCAACATGGTGGGTTTAGCCTCATGCTCACTGATAGAGTACTGGGGCCTTCCATGGTTTTCACTGTGTTTTAACTTTGAATTAGTCATCAACATTTACAAATGGGGAGGCTCGTACCTAGGGACCTGGATTTGTTTCTCTGACATCTTAGCAATGCTAGTTCTGCATTCTCCCACAATAACAGCTGGCTGGATTACTGACTGGCTTCTTTGGGTAACTCAAGAGCACTCTGGCTTGCTATACTGCCCACCATCCTCTCTTGTCTCCAGGCCAATGCACCGACCCACATCACCTGCCCAGTGTTGGCATTTGTGTATACCAACCCACACCTGCTTCTTTGGTGTTACAGCCTTGACCTCCATGACAGGGCTTCTTCTAGCCTTGTCTCCATCCTATTCTGAATTTTATGCCCTGGCAATAGGAGATGATGGGAGCTTCCCAGAGGACAGCATGCCTTGGCTTCCTTGGAAGACTCTTGACCTTTTGGACAGTTCTGCAAAGCCATACTGATGCTTCAAGTCCCAATTCAGAGATCACCTCCACCAGGAGGCCTTCCCTGATGCTTAGGGATGGATAAGGATATCTTTACATTCCCCTCATTGCTTGTGCCCTCTTTAACCTATGCTACTGAGATGATCTGGTCCCCAATGCAGAAGCCCTCTCTGCTGCCCACATTCACTTGTGAACCTCAGCACCTTTATGGGAGGGTGTTGTAAAAAGTCGAGCCCCAGTGCCTCCCATAGATAAAGGCCTTGGGAACCCAGACTGGGGAACTTCCCTGGGGTATACATCTTTCTGCAGCCTTTCTCTCCTTTTCTCCACACTTCTATTCCAAGAGCTCCGGCTGTGAAGAAGATGGCCACTAGTCCGGTCTTATTGGCTACTTTGGGCTTTAGGTAGGAGATACTAAACAATTAATTCTTTCTGGGCATCTTGCCTCTGTACCCTGGGATGAGGTCAAGGTAGGAGAGAAGGGGACTCACTGAGTCACTGGAGGGCCCTGAGACCACACCCCCGGAAAGGGGCTCCTGGCAACGTGCAGGGAAGGGAATCAATTCAGAGAAGCCAGCCGGGGGTTAGGACGGATTAATAACTATTTTTGCTCACTGCATCTATTAATAATGCCAGTTATTTAGATATGAAATAATTAATCACCACTAGTAAGCAGAGGTGCTCAGCGGGGGATTAAATCCCTTGCCCCGAGGCCATCCTTGGAATGAGGGCATGGAACCTGGTAGTCTAATTTAGAGACTGCTCTCTTGCTGGGCCAGCTCTAGGAAATTCTGGGTGAGAGGATCTGTAGAGGATGTTATTAATTACATTGCACAACATCCTCGGAGGGCTTCAAAGGAGAAACTGACGGACACCTATGTAATCAGGAAGAGGACACTTTTCCCTGGACAGTGCGAGTTATGTCGCTGTGCGAGTTGCTGGAAAGTTCAGAGCCAAACTTGTGACTTGTTTGAGCTTTTACGCATTCATTTTTGGAAGAAACCCCATTCTTAGCTCCGTGCTCTTATTTTCCTTTCTTTTAGTCTACCAATTTAAGAAAACAAAATAAAACAAACAAACAAAAAAAACAAACACAAAGGGGCGCCTGGGTGGCTCAGTGGGTTAAAGCCTCTGCCTTCAGCTCAGGTCATGCCTGGGATGGAGCCCCACATTGGGCTCTCTGCTCAGCAGGGAGCCTGCCCCCCCCACACCCCGCCTGCCTCTCTGCCTACTTGTGATCTCTGTCAAATAAATAAATAAAATCTTTTTAAAAAAATTAAAAAAAAGAAAAAAAAAACCCCAAACCAAACCAAAACAAAAAACTACAACCAAACAAACAGAATTCCTTACCCTGTCCTTTTACAAAAGTAATATAGATTCATTCTTAGAAAATGTAGAAAACACAGGAGACAAACACAAAATTGGTAAAATTCACTGTTCATATGTTCTGGTGTATTTTCTTCCATCTCCAGTCCCCAGTGGTATACACGTTTCTTTTACAAAATGAAATGAATACCGTATATAGTATTTTAGAGCAGTCCTCTGCAGCATCACTTCCTACCTTATATTAGGCACATCTTTGGTCTTGTAGATGTCCCATAATTTATTCAACCAATGTAGGGTTGCTGAATCTTGCCTTGTTGCTAAATTTTTTTTTCTTTTTATAAAAAAAAAGTTTCAGTAAACACTCATGGAGCTGAATCTTTATGCATATATATTGATCTTTCAGTTAAAGTTCTCAGAAGTTTTCACTGGCTTCTAATTTATGCTGCGTGCTTTATTTAATATATCCCGTTGAACACCCTTACTTTCTGGAACACACTGATACATTATTAAAGAAAGTGAGACATGTCTAATCTCCTGTAGTCTGCTCAGCAGAGCCTTCCATCCATCAGGCTGGGATTTATATCCTGTTTTCTCTGAGGATTCAGGATCCAAAGAATAAGAGACATTCTCTGTCCTCAAGGGGTTTACATTCTTAGAGAAACGTATGAGCTACAGAAATGTCACCAAGTTACCAACCACAAGATTGGGGAAGAGTTTTTATCAGCTATGACGTAGGTATCTGCAAGGTGCCAAAGGCGACAACTCAGGAGGGCAGGTGGGGACATTCAGCTGATGTGAATTGTGTGAATGCTGTGTGTTCACACTAGGGGTGCAGTAGGGATTAAGACACAATCTGCCTTCAAGGAGCTCCAGATCTACGGAGGGTGAATGGTGAAGGAGGAGGGGTCCCCGATTACTTAGATAACTGCATAACAACACTGGTAAGAATCTTCTGGGAGCTTGGATGCCAGTCTCTTAAAGAGGAAGAGGGGACCAAAGTAGGCTTCCAACAGTTTAGGCAAAAGAATGAAGAGAACACCAGAAAAGGGGGAAATATTTGAGTAACAAATTAGATCTTTTGCAGACAGAAGGGGACTCAAATCTTTTGGCTTTGCTCCCCATTTAAATTCACTTAAAATTTTGATCCAATATAGACACATCTTCGTATACAAGGAAAAACAAAAGTTCCATGCATCATTCCTTTCTTTACTACATGCAAAATGCTCCTCTGATTTCCACTTTCGTTCAGTAAAAAAAGAGCAGAGTTGCAATCCCACTAAATTGTTATGATCCACTGGGGAATGACTGCAGACTCAAGTTAGAGGAGCAGACTGAAGGTGGGTGGAGTGCTGGACCAAGCAAAAACGACAGGGGTTAGGAACAGGTCAGCTGGGTCAGGATAAAGGCCCTGAAAAGCCCCTCTTAATGTGCAAATGAAAAGCCTAAATAGACCTCCATTGTCTTGGAAAAAGGAATAAAGAACACCTTTTTGTTCTTTTGAGTGGTTTACCAAAAGCTGCTTCTCTCCTTTGTTATGTAAAGCTGTGGCTGCAGAGAATTGGCCAGTTTTGTGTAAATGACTCCCAATCTCTTTTATTTTTTTATTTTATAACCACCGCCCCCCCCCCCCTCCGGTCTCTTTCAGAGAGCTCTAGGACGTTCAGGATGGCCTCTACCAATGGTGGGACCGACAACGGAATCCCTAAAAGAGTTACGGTGAGGAGAATCAGACTCATGATTGCATTCAACTCAAAGCCACTGAGGTGGGCTGGTTTTGGCATAGGGGTTGGTTGGTGAACTGAACTCCCTTGGATCCCGCCATCTTAGCACGGTGGTCGAGCTTCGGTCAAAATGGTTGATTGTGAACATGTTCATGGAAAAAAAGCTGTTAACAGTAAAGCCCAACACAAGGGTTCAGTGCCCCTAGGCAGGCGCCCGGACCAATAAGGACAACCGAGTTATTAAGGGCCAACCTCCGGGGGTGGTGTGGAACCAGTCTTCAACAGCGCCCCCGTGTGTTCATGAGAAGCAATGGCAGCGGTAAACCCATCCCCATAGACTTGCTGTGTCCTCTGGAAGAGGGGGTAATTCCTTGTTTACTCGGTAAAGTCTGGAGTTCTGGGGAGATGTGGGGAGATGTCTTAAAAAGGATGATATAGAACATCCTGCTCTTAAAACAGAGATAAGAAGTTGGGAAAGAAATCACTGAAGACTGCCGAAGAGTGGCGGCTTCGTCTGGTGTTGAAAGCTGGCGACTTGGACCTGGTAGAGCTCAGACAAGAGGAGAATTTAGGTGGAGGAGAAGAGTGGTGTTCGCAGGGGGAGAAAGAGGACAAGGCTTCCCATAGGTCAGGCCGGCAGCCCTTGGGGCTCTAGGGGAAGGTGAGCCTTTCCTGGTATGTGGGCAACAAAGCTACAGAGGTAGTTTCGGATCAGACTACGTTGGGGTGGGGGTGCTGATTTCTAGGATGAGATGCCAATGCTTTATGTAGCACACAGTAAGGAGGCATGGGAGGTTCTAAGCGAGGGAATCCTAACCACGCATTATTATTATTACTACTACTATTATTATTTTGCTTGGGGCAAGCAATTGGATAGGTTTGTGTGTCAGTCCCTGGGCTACGGACACCTTCCGTGCATGTCTCATGTCATCCTTCCAATAGTCTCATGAGGCGAGAGCACAATCCTCCTTCCCCTCACCCCCACCATGTTTTACAACATTTAATTCAAATAAGAAATTTCAATACAAGCCATTTGTAGGGCTTGGGGCTTATTCTTTAAAAATCAAGAATGGAGGAATGCAACGAAATGATCTTCCCTTTTTTTTCCCCCAAAAAATGTCAGAAAAAAGGATAGAGCGTGGGACCATGAAGGATCTAATTAGTCATACCCACTTTCTCCCCCTACCAGTAATCTTGTGTCCATTCCATAATCCTCACATACATTCCTGAATGAAGATTTACAGCTCATCTTGGCTTACACAGCCATTGAAAAATACTCAGCACCAGCTTGCTTCTTATAATGCCAAACGAATCAAATCAGGAAATGACTTCGATAGGCATGTCTAGTGATAGAACTGAACTCAAACTTCGGAGCCCAGCTCTGGAACCCATGCCTTTAACCACCAGCACAGTGTTTCCCCAACTTGTCTGGACTGAGCCGCAGAGTCAGAAATATGAGTTACATCGTGACCCAGGACACACAGTAGGAAACAGTATTTCACTGTGTCATGTACACTGATTTCCCCTCCTCCATTCTATTCTCTTCTATGCTCTTCTATTTCATTCCTTGAAAGTTTTTAGTTATGGCTCACTAAATTGATTTCACATCCTACCAATGATGGGATTACAACCCATGGTCTGAAAAACAGTGTAGGAGAACATACTATTTTACAAAGAGAAATGCAACCAATATGATACAGGAAGTGGGTAGGACAGGGGCAGATGGAATTTATGCACCTAATTGTGGAGAGCAGGCAAGAAGGGTTACGGTCAGGCATTTGGAAGAGAGAGAGCAAAAAAGGAGAGAGAGAGAGAGGAGACAACTGTTAGGGGTCCAGTCACCCTGGATGACTTCCAAGGAGGAGGAAGACATAGTTCTAAGACTTGGGCATAAGTAGAATTCAGTGAAGAAAGTCAGGGAAAGACATATCTATAGAACACTTCAACAGTCTCCAGGCTGTGAGGGATTAAAGTCAGAACTACTCAATCTAGAATTATCATTTGTAAAATGGGGGTAATAACCGTCCTTTCCTGAACAGGTTACTTGGAGTGGAAGGAAGTAATGCATGTAACATGCTTTGCACTTGGTTGCTTCTTCATGAGAGAGCAAACGAGCACCATGTACATAATTTAAAATTTTCTAGGAGCCCTAGTAAAAAAGTAAAAACAGGTGAAATTAATTTTAATAAGATGTTTTATTCAACCCAATATATATAAAATAATGCCATTTCAATATGCAATCCATAAAATACTTTTAATGGGATAGTTTACATTTTTTTCATACTAAATCTTTGAAATCCAGTGTATAATTTTTTAAAAAAGATTTTATTGATTTATTTGTCAGAGAGAGAGAAAGAGAAGCAGACTCCCGGCTGAGCAGGGAGCCCAATGTGGGGCTTGATTCCAGGACCCTGGGATTGACTGAGCCCCTCAGGCACCCCTGGTGCATATTTAAGCTTACGGCACATCTCAATTTTGATTGGCCACATTTCAGGTGTGCAATAGCCACATGTGGCTAGTGGCTGCCCTAGTGGACAGTGTGGACCTAGCACATAAAAAATGCTGCAGAAATGTTACTATTGATGTAATTATCACCACTGTTATTTCAGTGTTGAGTGACAGGATCAAGGACTTTTTTTTTGCCCAGGGTGGCTGGGCGGAGCAGAGCAGAGAAACATCCTATTTTCCGACCTTCCAGGACACTTGCTTGCTGGGATTCCAGTGACGCTAAGGCGTTCAGCCAGTGAAGCCCAGGGTTCTAGAGAGTGGCCAACAGGGGCCCTTGGCGTGATGTGCAGACCGTGTGAGTATCCGTGTTTATAATACAGCCGTGTTTATACTTTTTGTTTCTGGTATGAATTAATTATTTACTTACGATATTTAATAAAAACCAGACATCACCTCACTGGCGTTTAAACAAAAACAGTGCTATTCATTTTATTCATTCTGCTGAGGTCATCTGTTGCGGGGTTCACAGGGTGATGGGTGGGGGGTGAGCAGGCAGCCTATGGGGCCTGGTGCCAAGTAGTCCTTGGGCCCCGGAGTATTAGCTTCTCATTGAGGGGGTCTCTGGTGGCCACTACTGAAGGGGGGATAATGGCCTGGGGCTATGGAATTGGGGTTCTGGCTGGGTCAAGGGAGAAGAATGCCAGCTGGTGTGTGCCCCTAAGAAATCTGATTCCTAGTATGTGGCGATGGGTGCCAAGCTCTGGAGGTACCCATTTTACAGAGGAGAAAACTACCGTCCAGAGAAATTGGGCTACTTGCCCCGCTCCATGGGGGTTAAGACAGTCTCTTTGTAAGGACGCCTTCCTTACAAAGAGCTCATGCTCTTTCCCACTTTGTGATGCCTCAACCCCCGCTCCAGACCCTTCTCACCACAGCCATGTTCCCCTTGACACGGTTTTCTCCTGCTTTGGTGGCTGCACTGAGTCGGCTATGAAGTCTGGTCCGACGCTCTTCTCCTTGGTGAACAGAAACCATTTTCGGAGGGGAGGTGAACAGGTGTGAGTGTGCTGGTGGGTCCAGGGGTCCCAGCTCTCAGGGCGAGGGGGTGAGGGCCGGTTTCTGCCCAGGGCCTGTGGCCTCTCAGGTTCGAGGAGCACGAGGGCGAGCGCCGTTCTAGTCTACTTTAGGATAGGGGCGTCAGATCACTCCCTGTGCCCCAGCCACACTGCTCCCTTTGTTTTCTTGAATTTGCCAGGCTCACTACCTGTTGACTGACCGCCTCCACCCTAGACAGTGAGCTCTGTGAGGGCAGAGAACACATCCGCTTGACTTATCCATGACCTCTCCATGCTCTGCACCACGTCCGGCCCCCTGGAGACTCTCAGTAGAAACTTCTCCCACAGAGGAAGAAATCATGATAGAGACGCTTCAAGGTTCAGGCGCACTGTGTAAACTTGGGTAAATTCCTTCCTCCCTGAGTCTCAGTGATCGCATCTGTGAAATGGCCTCCGGATGACCTCCGAGCTTTCCTCCAGCTCCCAAATTCCACAGCTCTCTGATCTGACACTGGAAACTGCCGAGCCTCACCCCATTCAGTTATTTTGCTTTTATCGCTCGAGCACTTCCTTAGAAAAGGGGGTGGGGATGTTCTCGTAAGACCTTAATTCCTTTTTGAGCATTTGGGCAATTTTCCAGTTCCTATAATTGTGTTAGCAACCAGCGAAGTTAACTGAGTTATTGATTCTGGAGTTTCGAGTCTGCCGGTGAGACCAAACCCACTAGCTGACAGCTTGGTATTCGTTTTTCTTCCTTCCTTTCTTCCTTTTTTACCCCCCTCTCCCTTTTTTCTTCTTCCTCTTCTTCTTTTTTTTTTTTTTCTTGTAATGTTGTGAGATTACAGGCTCGTCTCTGAATCAACAATTCTTTCACTCTATAATAAAGTTGTATTTTCAAATTTCGCTTTTGACTTTAACTGCAGCCAGGCATGAAACAAGAGAAGGAGGGTACCGTTCCAGATGAGCGCACATTCAAAATCATTCAAACTCTACTTGGAAGAGGAGAGGAAAATTAATAATGAGAACAAACAGGCCTTTGGAACCAGGCTCCCCCTCCTCCCTTCTTTGTAAAATGGAATCCTTCTCCTAACAGAGTAAATGGAAAAAACACCACCACAAACAAACTGGGAGGGAGCCGGCACAATTAGTTCTTTTGGTCTAGGCAGACCCAAATAATGCACAGACTGAACTATGTATGTGATAGAACCAGATAGTTCAACGCTCGATCATTCATGTTTTCGTCAGGCGAATGTTCATTGAGCCTCTCCTCTGTGCCAGATGTTGGGCTGGGTGTGGGGATAAAACGGTGAATAAGCCAGATAAAATTTCTCTCCTAATACAATACCACGACTCATGCTGGTAACACTTGTTAATCAAACTTACTATGTGTAAGGATAAGTGCTTTTCATGAAATTTCTCATTGGGTCCTCATACTATATGAAGCAGGTGATGTCACGAGTTCTGTTTTATTTTTTTTATTATTTTTAAAAAAGATTTTATTTATTGATTTGACAGAAAGATAGAGATCGCAAGCAGGAAGAGCGGCAGCCAGAGGGAGAGGGAAAAGCAGGCTCCCCACTGAGCAGAGAGCCTGATGTGTGGCTCGATCCCAGGACCCTGGGATCATGACCTGAGCCGAAGGCAGAGGCTTAAACCACTGAGCCACCCAGGCGCCCCACGAGTCCTGTTTTAGAGATGAGGGAACCAAGGCACAGGGGCCTGAAATGAGTTGTTCAGGACAACATGGCTGGGAAGTAGACAAGCAGGGTTGGTTCTGGGGGCTGTGCTTCCCCAGCGATGATGTTGAGAATCCTGCAGAGCCAGCTGGTGGGTGCATGGGTGACTCCAAGGTTGTTTGAGAAGTGAGAAGACAGCAGACACACAAGCGACAGGGCTGTCGGGAGAGGCCGAGGAAGTGCACGACAGGACGTCCAGGCTGGGAGCAAACGGGTGAGAAAGACCAGCCAGGTCATAAAGGTTGTAGAGCATCCAGAAGAGATCAACATATTCCAGAAGAGAGAGAAGCAGAAGTGTGATAGAGTGGAGTCCTGTTTTAGAGATGAGGGAACCAAGGCACGGGGCCCCCGCGCTCACCTGCGAGGTGAGCCCCGCAGCACTGACAGGAGGCCAGATCATGCAAGGTCTGGAAGGCCAGGCTAGGACCGTCATGTCCCGGCAGCAGTGCGAAGGTCCTGAAGCAGCACGGGCAAAGTAGCATCTGGAAAAGGCTGTGTTTAACTCATCTGGGCACAGCGTGGATGGGAGGGTTGGAGACAAATCAATTCCAGGGAGACCTGAGGGTGGTTGGTCATGAGGCTGGGGACCATGGTGAGAAAGGGTAGTGTACTGGTTTGAGAGCACTAAGGATGTATAAATGACAGGATATGGTGATAATTCAAATCTCCATGCTTCAAATCTGGCAGGAGACGTCACCACATTCGGTGTTGCCTGCGATAACCAGTAATTCTCCACTCTGCTCATGCTATGCGGGTGGGGTACATGAGAAAACCAGGGAGCCCTTCACTCTGTGAGGTCACCTTTTCTCAAAGGCCCACACAAAGCTGATGTGAAGAACATACCTGCCTGCACGTAAGGAGCCATCTTTTCCATTGTTCTTTATACTATTTTATTTAAAGATTTTTTATTTATATGAGAGAGCGAGCGAGAGAGAACATGAGCTGGGGGAGAGGCAGACAGAGAAGCAGAGGCAGACTCCTCCGTGAGCGAGGAGCCGGATGTGGGGCTTGATTCCAGGACCCTGGGATCACAACCTGAGCCAAAGGCAGATGCTTAACTGACTGAGCCTTCCAGGTGCCCCATCTTTATACTATTTTTAAAGTCTCTCATTTGAGTCCCTCTGCTTATTTACTTGTTATTTATTTATTTCTTTAGAGAGAGAGAGAGAGAGAGAGAGCTGGGGTGGTGGGGAGAGACAATCTTAAGCAGTCTCTGTGCCCAGCACCAAGCCCAAACAACATGGGGCTCTAGCTCATGACCCTGAGAGCATGACCTGAGCCGCATCAAGGGTTAGATGCAGGGGCACCTGGGTGGCTCAGTGGGTTAAAGCCTCTGCCTTCAGCTCAGGTCATAATTCCAGAGTTCTGGGATGGAGCCCCACATCAGGCTCTCTGCTCAGCAGGAAGCCTGCTTCCTCCCTTCTCTCTCTCTGCCTACTTGTGATCTCTGTCTGTCAAATAAATAAATAAAATCTAAATAAATAAATAAATAAATAAAAGAGTCTGATGCATAACTGACTGAGCCACTCAGGTGCCTCTCCCTCTTCTAATTTATAATTAGGATTTAATGATTTTCCTTTTAACTGGTGGTTGAAAGTGATTTGGTCCACCATGTTTTGCTTTTGCCTTGGCTATCAACAAATTCAGGATGAATTTTTATTTTATTATTTTATTTATTTTGACATTCATTTTTTAAAAAGATTTTATTTATTTATTTGGCAGAGAGAGAGAAAGTGCGCACAAACAGGGGAATGGCAGGCAGAGGGAGAAGCAGGCTCCCTGCTGAGCAAGGAGCCGGAAAGGGGACTTGATCCCAAGACCCTTGAGCTAAAAGCAGACACTTAACCCACTGAGCCACCCCAGGCATCCCTGGACTAAATTTTTATACTCCTAATAAATATGTTAGTCTAGGGACTTGACTTCTATGTTTCTTCTTCTTTAATTTATAGCGCTTTATACATGCCTTCTTTCTCTTCATAAGTGGCCTCCAACTTGTTTGGAAGAGGTGGTGTATATAAAGTAAGAAATATGCATCACCTGAGAGGGAGGTCGCCAGACCTAGGTCCTATGCCAGCTCCCCTTTCTCAACTTTCATGGATGCTGGGTTCCCCCATTGGACTCACTCTTTTGGGTTAAGACATCGTCTTCACGAGACCCTGGAGAAGCACATGTACACTGTTCTGGAGGGTGACTTTTCTGCACTCAGGAACAAGGAAGAAGTGATTCGTGCCTTGAATGGAGTGCCGGCTACTCTGCACAGTGATAGGACTTAAAGGGATGGGAGCCAGGGTGGCAAGGGGGTGGGGGATTTGGCAGAGATTTGGAGAGCTGGGACTTTGTGAAGTAGCCCCAGATGGAACCCCAGGGGGAGCCCTTGGAAGGACTGTCCCCAAAGAGGACAAGTATCATTGTCAGGAGAGGTGGAAGGCCACCAATCTGGTCAGAGGAAAGCAGGCTAGAGTATGCCTTCTCCGTTCAGTCTTGTTTTCCACCATTGTGTTGACACCAGCCAACTAAGCCGCACTTTCCACTGCCTTGGAGAGCAAATTCAAAATACAGCAGACCCCTCTTATCTGTGGGAGGTGAGTTCTGAGTCCCCCAAGGGGTGCCTGAAGCCCTGGACAGACCTACACGCTATATATATTAAGTATTTTCCTGTACTTACACACCTGTGATAAAGTTTATAAAGTAGGCACAGAAAGAGATTAACAATAACCAATAATAAAATAGAAAAATTAAAATATACTGTAATACAAGGTACGTGGAGGTGGTCTTTCTCTTTCAAAATGTGTTATTGTACGGTCCTCGCCCTTCTTGGGATGACAGAAGGTCTATGTGATGAGATGAAGTGAGGGGAGTGACAGGCATCATCATGTAGCGTCAGGCTGTGGCTCACCTTACGATCTGTTAGAAGGAGAATCATCTGCTTCCAGACTGTGGCTGACCATGGGTAACTGAAACCATGGAAAGTGAAGCCATGGTCAAGGGAGGCTGCTGTACCATGATCAGGTACCTGCCTGTTGGAATGATGCTTAGGGGGCTTGGAAAGAGGTTTCTGCTTTCTCTTGTCCAAATATCCTTATCACATTTCTTTTTTCTTTTTTTTTAAGATTTTATTTATTTGACAGATGGCGATCACAAGTAGGCAGAGAGGCAGGCAGAGAGAGAGGAGGAAGCAGGCTCCCTGCTGAGAGAGCCCGATGTGGGGCTTGAGCCCAGGACCCTGGGATCATGACCTGAGCTGAAGGCAGAGACTTGAACCCATGGAGCCACCCAGGCGCCCCTCCTTATCACATTTCATTCAATGTATCCAATCATTGCCATTTCAGGAAGTCTCGGCTAAAATGTGAATACCCCTGAGTGGTATCTGGCAACAAGGATGAAATCACGGGAACACAGGCCTTTGAGCTGGAAGGGGTCTGGGTGATAACTGACAGCAGCCCTCATGTACGTGAGAACTGGTGAAACTTAATCCCAGGAGGTCAGACTAACTGGACGAAAGTCACTAAGCCACTTAGCAGCAAAACCTGGATTGGAAGGCAGACCTCTGGCTTCTGGCAGAAGCTCTTTCCATGACACATGATTAGAAGCTGGTCTACATCCAATTCTTTTCTAAAGTAAGAGCCAAATAAAAGGGAACACGGTCCAGGATGAGCAGGTTTGGATATGAAGAGATAAGAGAGACAAACAGTAATTACATGGACCGGCTTATGGAGTTCTGAACCGTTTTTGTGAACACATGTTGTCTCTGTAGAGAATTGTTCTTTGTTCACCCTACATGATTCTGGTGGGTCCATCTGCACAAGAGCCTAAAGCCGCCCCCTCCCCATTCCTCCGTATAGGAGAGGACACACGACTAAGTCTGGATCCGTGCCTGTTCTGTAGATACCAGGAGAAGCAAGGAGCAACTTCCAGATCCAACCAGAGTCCCTCCATGAAATGGGATGTACGGAAGCCTTGCTTCCTCTGTACAGACCATTTAGCACGGAACTGCAAGGGGCCATCTTTCTCATGACATTTGAAAGACACTGAGTCTGAAGCCAACACTGAAGAAAGCAAAGCCCAAAACGAGATAATGAGCAAGACTGAGAGGAAGGTGGGGACGGGAGGAGAGGAGGAAGGAGAAACAGATTGAGAGGGAGATTAAGAGATTGAGACAGAGACGACAAGGGCAAGCAAGCATCTGGAAGAAATAATCTGAGTAACTGGATCCAGCCACGCCTGAAGGCAGATGTACTCCAGAACTTTACAGTTTATGGAAGCCAGTAAGTCTGTTTTATTTTTTTCTGTTAAAACTAGTTTAAGTTGAGGTTCTCCTATTTGGCTATAAAGATCCTGTTTATAACACAAGTTTTTTAATATAAATTATCCCACTTGATTTTTCTCAACCACCCGATGAGAGAGATATAATTAGGATCACCATTTTATGAATGGGCCCCCAAAACTCAGAGATATTAAGTCACTGGCCTGAGGTCATAGAGCTTTATGAAAGCCGCCTGTATTAGTCTTTATTAGAGCTTTTACTTTTGATCAGCTAAGCCCTTGTTGTTCAAGGGTTTCGGATGAGAACCCTGGATACCAGCTTTGTCCCTTCATGGTGTGGTAAGGAGCTTGCTGTCTTTTCTGCTGACTGTTCTTCCTCACCTGTTGGGTTCACGCATCATTAGCTGCCCAGAGAACGCTAACGAGCTAAGATAACTAGACTGGCCACATGAATCTGGGCATGGGACGCTCAGCAGTCAGAGGTGGGCTTGTCTCCAGCTTCGTGTGGGTGGCTGTGCTAGCCGCCTAGGCCACCGCCTCCTCCTCTTGAACCACAGCAAGCCTTAGTGGGAAGCACCACCGTGAGCCATTCCCCTTTGAGGCCAGCCTGTGGTACAGCCGGAAGCCTGTGGTCAGTGTGCGGCAACTCAAATAATACACTTCACCAGTGTGAGAAAGCCACAACACAGCATGGAGGAAACCGTTCACCAGAACTTTCTACCTCCCGTCTGCTGGACAAGATGGCCGAGCTTGGGATGTAGCAATGCCTCTGAGTTTCTCAATACACACTCCCCGGAGAATCGTGTTAAAAGACAGGTGGGTTGTGACAAAGGAGAGCTCCTATAAACACAAACTTAAAAGGCCTGGTTGTCCATGTCTGGTATATTTCCCCCAGCCCTGGGGCTGGATGAGGACCGACATCCTTCTCCTTCTGAGGCTTCTAGCCATTCCCTCAGAGAACACGCCAAGTTCCGCACCTCCCCAGTGAAGACACCCAGCCATCTGGGGTGTGACAGGGTTGTTTTTTTGGATCAGTTCTTTGGATAACTTGGTGTGTCCACCTCGGTTTTTCCTCCGTGTTCCTGGAGAAGGAGCGTTCCTGGGAGCCATATGGTCTAGCACCACAGGAAGAAAAGTCTGGGAGTTACCGCTTCTCCGGCGTGTGAGCACATTTCACCTCTGATGTCTTCTTCCTGAACGCATTTCAGCTCCACTCTTCTGGTTCTTTCCCATCTGGTTTCTATCTGACCCAAGCAGCTGTTTTTCCCATTTAAAATAACACACTTACCTCTTTCTTCTTTATGTGCCATGTTTTCAGTTTTGAAATGCTTTTTCATATGGATTGAAACAGATTGTTTTTTTCTTCCTCTTCAAGAAGAGAAGTACCTGTATTGTGACTCAGTTATGGGCAAATTCTTTAAGCAGACCCACAGAACCATGGCAATGAGGGTCTTTGCTCCCTTGGCCAGGATACCATTCTGCATATCCACAGTCACTGTGCTCTGGGCGCAGGAAGACTTAGAGCCATGACTAATATTAGCAAAGCACAGTATATATAACATGGCCGGTTGGGGATCATAAATATTTATAAAGACCATAGGAACCTCTCTCATAATGCAAAGAGAAGTGCTCAATAAGAATTAAGCAGTGTGTGTTGGATGTTTTTGGAAAATGATGAATAGATGACCTTTTTTCCAAATGACAAAATGCTCCTCCCTCAAACCTCTTGAATTTTAAAGATAGCTGGGAAAAAGCAAAGCCCTGGAATTTTCTCTACTGATTGAGGAGTGGGGCGGAACGCTGCCATCAGCGATGGAAGAATTTATTCCCATTTTAAGTAATGTTTACGCTATCCAGCCCACACCATAGGGAAAGGAATACAGGGGGAATTTGAGAAAGACTGAGCCTCCATATTCAAGACGGTGACTGTTTAAATGAATGACAAGGCACTGGGGTCAAAAGGAAAATCGAATCCTGACTCTGCTCTCTGCCAGCTGGGTGATCTTGGTGTTCCTAGATGTCCCTGCGTTCTCAGGGTCTATGCACATGCTGTTCCCTCTATGTGCAATACTCTTCCTCCATTCTTTTTTTTTTTTTTTTTTTAGATTTTATTTATTTATTTGACAGAGAGAGATCACAAGTAGGCATAGAGGCAGGCAGAGAGAGAGAGAGGAGGAAGCAGGCTCCCCGCTGAGCAGAGTGCCCGACGCGGGACTCGATCCCAGGACCCTGAGATCATGACCTGAGCCGAAGGCAGCGGCTTAATCCACTGAGCCACCCAGGTGCCCCTCTCTTCCTCCATTCTGATGGTGGGTCCTTCAGCTCTCTGCTTCAATGTCACCTCTGCAGAGAGGCCGTCCGTGACCACCCCATCAGCACGGGCCCAGTCATTCGCCTCATTTGTTTCCTTCCTTCCCGGCACGGAGCACCAGCTCTCCATATCTCCGTTTCCTTGCTTTGTGTTGGTCTCATCCTCTGCCAGTCTTCATAATGGCAGGGGTTCTGGTCTTCCTTTCTTGTTAACCGCCCCCCCCCCCCCACCAAAAAACCCCCACCCCAATAGACTTTATTTTATTTTATTATTATTACTTTTAGCTGCTTTGGGTTTGCAGAAAAAAGAAGTAGAAAGTACAGAGACTTCCCACACACTCTATCATGTGCCCCCCCCACTCCTGAAATTCCCCTGTTATTCACATCTTTCATTAGCATGACACATTTGTTGCCACTGGTGAGCCAACGTTGATACATTATAAACTCAAGTTTATAGCTTTCATTAGGATTCAGTCTGGGTGTTAGATATTCTGTGGGTTTTGTCAAAGGTTTAAGGACATGTATCCATCATTTAAAGATAATCCAGGACAGTTTTGCTGCCTTAAAAATGCCCTGTCTCTCCACCTGTTCATCCTTCCCTACCCTCAACACCCGACATCTGACCTCTTCACTGTCTTCACAGGTTTGCCTTTTGCCAGATGTCATATCGTTGGAGTCATACAATATGGAACATTTTCAGGTTGGCTTCTTTCACTTGGCAATTCTTTCCCGGCCTCATTTTCCATCCCATGTTTTCCTATGTCCCTGAGGTAGGGAGTACCCAGGGAGTATTTATGGGATGAGCAAATATATGAGCCTTGAGTTGTCCTAATTTGCATACCGGTCTACTTTATAGAGTTGTGAGGAGTCACAAAGGCAAGCTGTGGGCAGGTTTGCTGAGGGTATGGCTGCTGGTAAGCCCTCGGAAGTGGTGGTTGCTACTTTTCATATTCTGGCACCGTACCAGGTCCTAGTGATGCTGGCATGCTGTTGGGAAATGTGGAGGGGCTGAGAGTGTGTTTATGAAACTCAGGGTCTTTTCAGAGCTCTGGTAGGTGACACTACAATTTCTCTGTCAGCCTTTGTCCCTCCAGACAGCTGCCCCTTAAAATTACAGAGCCTCTGGAAGTCTTGCTGAGTTGCTGTGAGGATGTCTCTGGTCACAGTTTTCAGTGCAAAATATTTCCATGATTTGCAGTTCTTTTGAGAGATGCTTCTCATTGTGGCTCTGGCGCTCTTTATGTGAATTGTCCTTATCTCTTTCCCCCTACATGCTGTTTAGTAACCCTTGCTTTTCTGCAAGTATTTTTACTTATTTATTTGAGAGAGAGAGAGAGAACAAGCATGAGCAGGGGGAGCAGCAGAGAGATGGGCAGAGAGCCTGATGAGCAGAGAGCCCAAGGTGGGACTCAATCCCAGGACCGTGGGATCATGATCTGAGCCGAACGTGGACCCTTAACCTACTGAGCCATCCTGGTACCCTTAAATCCTGGTTTTTAATCAGCCATGTGTTAGGAACAAGAAGCAGGGTCTAAGATTGGATGGATGAACCTCTACATAAACCCAGGGGACAACAGGGCAACAGTCCTAGCAAGTGAACTGAAGAAAAAAAAAAAAAAACAAACAACAAATCTAATGAGGGGACACTAGGCGTATAGTACCTGCTCCAACCTTTGGGTAAAGAAAGAAAGATAACAGAATTCCTTGCCATATGTCAACTATTCTTCAGTAATAAAAAATACTTTATTGCTAAAAAATGTTAACCGTCATCTGGACTTTCAACAATTCATAATCTTTTTGCTGGTGGAGGGTCTTGCCGTGGTGTTGATGGCGCTGACGGATCAGGGTGGTGGTTGCTGAAGGCTGGGGAAACTGTGGCAATTTCTTTTCTTTTCTTTTTTTTTTAAGATTTTATTTATTTATTTGACAGAGATCACAAGTAGGCAGAAAGGCAGGCAGAGAGAGAAAGAGGAAGCAGGCTCCCTGCTGAGCAGAAAGCCCGATGCAGGACTCGATCCCAGGACCCTGAGATCATGACCTGAGCTGAAGGCAGAGGCTCACCCCACTGAGCCACCCAGGTGCCCCTAGCTGTGGCAATTTTTAAAACTAAGACAACAGTGCAATTGACCACATTGACGGGCTCTTCTTTTCGTGAGCGACTTCTCTGTGTAGCCGGCAAACACTGTTTGATAGCATCTTGGAATTTCTTTCAAAATTGTAGAATTTCTTTCAAAATTGGTGTTAGTCCTCTCAAAAAATGCCATTGTTTTACCAACTAAGTTGATATAATATTCTAAATTCTTTCTTGTCATTGGTCTTCGCAGCATCTTCCCCAGGAGTAGATTTCATCTCCAGAAACCACTTTCTTTGCTCATCCGTAAGAGGCATCTCCTCATCCACTCAAGTGTTCTCATGAGATTGTGGTGATTCAGTCCCATCCTTGGGCTCCCTTCTAATTCTAGTTCTCTTGTTATTTCTACCACATCCCCAGTTCCTTCCCACCAGGGAAGCCTTGGAAACCCTCAAAGTCATCCATGATGGTGGCAATCAACTTCTTCCAAGATAACATGAATGTTGATAAGTTGACCTCTTCCCATGAATCACAAATTTTTTTTTTAAAGATTTTATTTATTTATTTGACAGAGACACAGCGATAGAGGGAACACAAGCAGGGGGAGCGGGAGAGGGAGAAGCAGGCTTCCTGCTGAGCAAAGAGCCCAATGTGGGACTTGATCCCAGGACCCTGAGCTGAAGGGAGATCCCAGGACCTGAGCTGAAGGCAGACACTTAATGACTGAGCCACCCAGGTGCCCCACGAATGTCCTTAATGGCAGTTAGAATGGTGAATCTTTTCCAGAAGGCTTTCAATGTACTTTGTCCAGAACAAACAGAGGAATTACTATCTAGGAGATCAACAGCCTTATGGAATGTATTTCTTAAATAATAATATTGGAAATTCAAAATTACAACTTGAACCAAGGCTGCAGAATGGATGTGGGGTTGGCAGGCATGAAAAACAACATTAATCTCATGGTCCTTCTCCATCAGAGCTCTTGGGTAACCAGGTACACTGTCAATGAGCACTGTCATATTTGGAAAAAGAATCTTTTTTTCTGAGCAGTAGGCCTCAACAGTGGGCTTAAAATATGTAGTCAACCATCTTATAAGCAGATGTGTGGTCATCTAGGCTATGTTGCTGCATTGTGCATAGGGCACAGGCAAAGTAGATTTAGCATAATTCTTTAGGGCCTTCGGATTTTCAGAATGCTCAGAGAATAAGGACTTCAACTTAGTCACCAGCCATAATAGCCCCTAACAAGACAGTCAGGTTGTCCTTTAAAGCTTTGAAGCTAGGCACTGACTTCTCCTCCCCAGCTATGAAAAGTCCTAGATGGCATTTCCTTCCAACATAAGGCTGCCTGATCTACACTGAAAATCTACTGTTGAGTGTTGCCACCTTCATGAATTCTCCTTGCTAGGTTTTTCAGGATCACCAGGTACAGCTTCTCCATCAGTACCTGCTGCTTCATCTTCTACTTTTCTGTTTACGGACATGGCGTCTTTCCTTAAATCTCATGAACCAACCTCTCTGCGAGCTTCCAACTTTCCTTCTACAGACTTCTCACCTTCCTCGGCCTTCAGAGAATGGAAGAGTTAGGTCCTTGCTCAGGATTAGGCTTTGGCCCAAGGGAATGTTGTGGCTGGTTTGATCTTCCATCCAGACCCCTGAAGCATTCTCCAGATGGGCAATAAGGCTGGGTCATGTTCTTATCATTCCCATGTTCACCGGAGTAGCACTTTTCATTTCCCTTAACAGCTTTTCCTTTACATTCACAGCTTGGCTAGCTGTTTGGCACAAGAGCCAGCTCATCTCAGATTTAGAGATGCCTTCCTCACTAAGCTTAGTCATTGCTAGCTTTTGGCCTAAAGCGAGAAATATGCAATTTTTGCACATTTGCATTTTTTTTGCATTTTGTACATTTTGCACATTGCAAATTTTGCACAATTTTTGCAATTTTTCCTTTGACCTGAACTCTGAGAGGCTGTTGTAGCGTTCTTAATTGGCCTAATTTCAATAGTGTTGTGTCTCAGCGAATAGGGAATCCCAGGAGAGGGAGAGAGATGGGGAAGAGCCAGTTGGTCGGTGGAGCAGTCAAGACACATAAAACATTTATTGATTAAGTTCACTGTCTCATATGAGCACAGTTCATGGCGCTCCCCTGCCCCCAACTGCAAACCCCAACATCAAAGATTACTGATTGCAGGTCACCATCACAAATATTATAATGATAAACAAGTTAGAAATATTATGAGAATTACCAAAATCTGACACAGAGAAGTGAAGTGAGCAAATGCTGTGGGAAAATGGCACTGATTGGGGTACCTGGTTGGCCCAGTTGGTAGAGCACGTGACTCTTGATCTCAGGGTTGTACGTTCAAACCTGACATTGGCTGTAGAGATGACTTAAAGATAAAATTTTAAAAAAAGAAAAGAGAAGAGAAGAAAATGGCGCGGATAGATTCTTGACCACGGGTTGCCACAAATCTTCAATTTGTAAAAAACACCGTATCTTGTGAAATACGGTTAAACAAAGCAAAATAAAATGGAGCACAGTAGAATGACATAGGCCTGTATGAGGTACCTGGAACTCACAGAGACAGGAAGTGGAACAGAGGTTACTAGGAGCTTGTGGGGAGGACGAAAACAAGGTACAGAGTTTCTGTATGGGGTAATGGGAAAGTTCTGGAAATACAGAGAGTGATGATGGTAGCACACACTGTGAACATACTTGATGCTATTGACCTGGACACTTAAAAATGGTTAAAACGGTAAATTTTATGTAATGCATGTTTTACCACAATAAAGAAAGAAAGAAAGAAAGAAATGGAAAAAAGAGACCACCCGCCAAGTGAGCAGACAGAGTGAAGCAAAGGGACTTTGGATTTGGTTCAGAATCTTATCTCAGCTCTTGGCATTTTATCCAGAAAATTGTCCTTATTGTTAGCCATTTCAATGTGTGCATAGACACAGCTGGGATAACTTTAGAGAGACATTGCTGAAGTCCATCAAGAGTTTACCTTCCCATATAGAATAAAAGTGTTATTAATGATCCAAAAAAAAAAAACCATTAAAACTCTATTAAAACGTGAAATTTCAAACAAGTCTGGAGCAATACCACAGGTTAAAATGCAGAAAGTCTCTGATTCTTGTAGGGGTGGTGACGACCGTGTTGCTGTGACTATGGTGGGTCACAGTGTTGTAATGACCCATTCACAGACAGGTGCCCCAGTTGTTGCTTCATCACAGACATGTGTTATTGGAAACAGAATACGTGACCTTCACCTCCGAAATGATGAGCCCTGGCCAACTCAGCTCTAAGAGCAACTTGTAGATTGTATCCAGCCTAGGGCTGTTTACAAACATCACATAAAGCAGAGCCTGTAGTTTGCCCCTGCTGAGGATGAGCGAAGTTCCTAAGAGGTCAGCTCAACATGTGTAACCAGATAATGGACACCCAAAGAATTAATACAGATCAGGCTACAGAGTGTTACTGTGCATGGGGACGTAATTCATCACGAGTCATGGTGTTCAGAAGACAGACTTCATGACTCAGGAATGAAGGTGTGGCCTTTTGGTTGATAAGAAAACCATCGCACTTGAGAAAGATCAAAATTGCATGCTGCTAGGGCTACTAGGAGGGATTCACTGTAGATTCACTACAGTGAATTCTAGTGAGTGCTTTCTACAGTGTGGCAGATAAACACACAGTGTCTCTGTCCTCTTCTATGGGGTACGTGTAGAGTCTTTCCAACAAATCAGCTGAAGGAAGGCTGTGCTAATCACTGAGTGAGTTTATGGCTTTTGGAGGTTAGCATCAACATTAAGAGCGTGATGAGAACACCTAGCCAGAATTATTTAGGAAACTCTTCCACCTAAAACGCCTATGTAGATGAGAATTACTTTATGTGGTCAATTACTTTATGCTCACTTCTGCTCAGTGGTTGTGCCTGTGGTCTCTGTGTTCAGCGTACAGGGAATGTGGAAGGATATTCATTACTCAACTCTCTAAAACTAGGGGCGCCTGGGTGGCTCAGTGGTTAAGCCGCTGCCTTCGGCTCAGGTCATGATCTCTGGGTCCTGGGATCGAGTCCCACATCGGGCTCTCTGCTCAGCAGGGAGCCTGCTTCCTCCTCTCTCTCTCTCTCTGCCTGCCTCTCTGCCTACTTGTGATCTCTCTCTGTCAAGTAAATAAATAAATAAATATTAAAAAAAAAATAAAAAAACTAGTCCTATCTCTCTCGCCACTGCTGTCATCCAAGCCACATTCAACTCACACCTGGGCCATGGTAGTCGCCTCCTAGCTGGTCTCCCTGAGACCACCCTTACTCCCCTCAATCTGTCTCCAGTCCCTCAACTGTGCAAGCTCATCCTTTCACTTCTCTGCCTAAAACCACCAAAGAGCATCCCAGTCGCTGTTCCTCTAAGGTTTTAATATTTACTAAGCCTGTTGGATTTAGTGCCTTCCTGGCATTCGGTGCAAGGTGCCTGGTCTTGGCCTTAACCCTGAAGCTCATTGCTGCCCCCCTCCCATCCTGCTAACAAGTCACACCAGGCTTCTATCAGTTCTCCGAGCTCACCTCAGAGCTTTTGCCACTGCAAGTCCCTCTGCCTGGAATATCCTTGCCATTAGTGCCTTTAGTTTTGAATTGGCTGCCTCTTATTCTATACCCCCACTGTTACGTCACTTTCTCAGAGAGGCCTTTTTGGGGCACCTCATCAAAATTAGATCCTCTCTTTCTCTCAGATCCCTTTCCTAGCACTTGTTACAGTCAGTAACTATATTTTCACCTGAGTGCTTATATACTTATCTACTTAATGTCAGCCACCCACTGCACTATAACATGAATGGAGCAATGTGTATCTTATTTATTAACGAATTTTCAGACTGGAGCAGGTAGATAACCTGGCACACAGCAATTTTTCAATAAATACTTGTTGCGTAAGAAACCCCTAATCTTAACAGGCTCCCTGTGGTCAGGAGGAAGATGCAGGTGGGAATGACTTATCAACAAACCACAGGCACTTTATCAGACTCTGGGTTAGTTTTGCTAATGTCCAGATACCTCGTTAAATTTACAAATCATGACAATAGAGGGAAAATCTGATGAATCATTTAACGTTCCTTTACGGTTAACGGGACTTTCCCAAACAGATGGGGAACTACACTCGCCTTGTAAACAGATTTATAAAATGTGCGCAGTCAAAACGCACACAAAGCAATTCCATCATCTCCCTCCTTTTCTGCTTTTATTATTCTTCCACTCATCAGGACCAAGAAGCAGTCCGCTACTTGGCAACAGGGGGTGTAGAAATGAACGGGGGACACCAGTTAACAATTGACAAGGGCCCCCTCGGAGCTCCGCTTAAACCCACATTCTCAGGAAATCCAGTGCAAGGAGCGGAGCAAGGAAAGACAGGGGCTGGGGAACAAATGCCTTTCCAAACCACTGCTTAATGTCTCTAGATCCACCTGGAGCAAAGCAGCCAGAACTGTTTTTAAAAAATGACCCACTTTATTTTAAAGCTCTCGGAGAGAAAGAAATGCCACACTCTCCATAGGGATGAGACAAAGATTAAATCAGATAATCCATGGAAAGGATTTAGCCAAGTGGTGGCCGCATAACAAGCAAGCGCTCCATCACACCGTCCCTGAGGACTATTAGCATTCAGCAGCGCAGGCGGGGAGAGCCTCTTTCAAATTTTTGCTCTCGGAATCCGTAACCGAGGATCCTAAAACTCTCGTGGTCAAAAGGTTTTTGATAAAGCACATCGAGATTCCCCTCCCCACCATTCAACAGTGCTTTGCACCATTTAATAGTTCCTCTACTTAAAATATGAATTAGAACACGATGAGTAACTTTCACGCCGATCACACGTAAGGGAGTTGCGGCGAAGGGCAGGACCCTAGCAATTAGCCCAACAGCTAAGCCGCAGTCTCCCCCTTTCTATCCCGGCCCTTCTTGTTTGGGGAAAGGCATCAGCTCAGCACTTTGTTTTGCCTGTCCGCATCCTCAGTCTCCGCTGTGCAAAAAGGGATGTCCTTTAATGATTTCCTTGAATGGCTTTCCATCCAGGGAGGAAAAGGGCCCCTCTTGTTCAAATACAAAGGAACCATCCATTCACCAGGACCTTTCTTCTCTGTTAAGTGTCTCTTGAATTTCAAAGGGGGACTTGCAATTTCTTAGTCTGAAACCCAGAATGCAGTTCTAGAACGCCAGCTTATTTCCTTTGTCCCTTTAAGACCAGAAAACAGACCAGGCAGTGAAAACAAAAAACAAAAAACAAAACTGTTCTTATTTTTCTTGGTTTAAAATGAGACCCGATTCCAACCTGCTAATGCTGACTGTTTCATAGTAACCAAGGAGTTTATGATAATCAGCTCAAGAATACTCTTCCCATCCAAACAAGGCTATGGCTACCAACAGCAACAGCTGTATTTTACTAGTCAATCCTCATGTTAAAGATTTACAGTTTTAAATTCTGTCACTTGGTTTGCCAACTGTTCCTCTTCCTGGAGCTGCCCAGTTGTTGCTGAGGAGCCTTGAAGTGGTTTCCTAGCTATTTCAACTCTCCCTGAATGACAATGCGCTCTTAGAGTCCGCCCCAAGAATGGAATTCCCTGTTTATATCCACAAGGCTTCTCTCGCTCTCCTTCTTTTAAACATATGCAGAGTCATCGCAGAAACTGGAACCAGATTAAAGAAATGCAGGCTTTTAAGGCGAGTTTGCAGGACGTAAAGCTGGAAGCCGGCTTCGCGCTCGCTCCCCGGCCCCCTCTCCGTGTTATGTGATTCATCTGCTCTAATCCGGCCCGATTCATCATGCTCGTCCATCAGCGTCTTCAAAGCAAACCCGGCAGCTGCTTTTGCCATTTATCAGTGGGAAATAAAAGAGAAAGGGGGGAAAGTAAGGAAAACCCATCACCACGTTCAGGGGCCTGGGATGATGGGTGTGAAAAAAGGGTGGAGGGTAAGCTTATCTAATGAAACCCAGAGCCTTCCCGGGATGAGAGTTCTCAAACAAAGGACCGTGAGGGAGAGCGAGACCAGCAGCCCCTCTGCAATAAAGTCTCAGGGATACAGCCCGATGGAAACAAAAGGTTTAGTGGGGGAACTAGAAGAATGTGCATGGAATGATATCCACTCCAGAGGACTTTACTACCTCGCAATATTTGCAGAAATCTGTTCTTCTCTTTGACCTCTCAGCTTTCTGTCCCGTGATACAGCAGGCATTAGCATTTGCTCTGACTGCCCTCCCTCGCAGACCCTGGGGGGAGGCTGGTGTGGTAATTCACAGTCCTCGTTCTCTTAAAATGCCTTGCAAATCACCTGCCCTTTAAACACGGTTGATGGGTGTCTCAGTCCCAAATTTGTGATGCACCAAATTTTGCTCTCAGGTTTGAGAGCTGAAAAGCAAGAACTATGACTGGGGTGGGGGGAAAGGGTGGGGGTGGGGTTTCAGTTCTTGGAATTCAGCCAATATATTGATATATTTGTAATCCATGCGACATGCTATAAAGAGAAGTAAATCTCTGGGATGGCAGAAGGTAGAAACAGCAGCAATGTGCATCAGGAATGGGGTACAACATACTTTATAGGAAGAATGAGGAGGGAAAGTGAACAGCGTGTATGCTGTGGAAGACACTCCACACTGTGAATACTCCGCAATAAAAAAGAATGAATTACTGATTCGTGCAATGGCATGCGTGAGGCTCAAAACCAGAAGAGTACATACTGTAATGATTCCCTTGATAGGAAACTCTAGACAGGCAAAGCTATTTTATGGTAGGAAGAGAACAATAATTGCATTTGAGGACAAAACAGTGGGAATTTTCTGATACAGAGCACGAGGGAAGTTTCTGGGGGTGATGTTCATATTCTGTGTCTTGATAGGAGTGTGGGTTATGCAAATGTATTCATTTGTCCAAATCAGCGTCATGGACCTAAGAGTTGTGCACTTGTCAAAACTTAGAACATTTGCTTAAGATTTGCACGTTTTGCTGTATGTATATTTCACAGAGAAAGAAAAAAACTAAACACATGGTAAACTCTAGGTCATGATGCACTGGCTGAAGTATTGATGTGAACGTGTATTGAAATCTGCAATTTACTTTGAAATGAATCCAGGGATAATCGGTACGACGGAAGAAGAGAAAGATGGCAGCATGGATATTTGGCAGGTAGGATATTTGATCAGGGAAGAACTGGAGGTTCACGGATGGTAAAACCTAGCTGGTAAGTGCTCATAGGTATTGATGGCCAAACTACTCACTCTTTGCTTTATTTTGAAATGTTCATAAAGGGCCAGGGAAAAGAAGAATGAGGAGGCTTTTTATGTCCCATTACTCATCTCCAGTTTTATTGTTAAGGGAAAAAAGTAATAGTATTTGTGGCGAGCTAGCAGTTGTAGAAAAAAAGAACGCGGCTGCAGGCATGTGTTACTATGTATCTATACAGGGAATTCACCCTCAGAAGGGATTGCTGCAGAGCTAAGTTACAGCAGAGGAGGGAGGTGCAGATGAGAGGACATATTTTAAACCATAAGGTTAAGTAATTTTATACCTTTGGTTTTTGTCTGTGCGTGGATTACCTATTCAAAGAAAGAAACAAGAACAAGGATACATGTCTGAGCCATTGCAAATATCTGCAACAGATTTCCTTTGCATGGCTGATACCTGGAGTTTATTTTTTTAATATCCATTCATTGACCCAACATTCACTAACCTCTCTGTGCCAGATCCCGGGAAGATGGGGGAAAGAACAAGAGCCAGAGGTGGTCCTTGCCTTCACAGAGCTTATGGACTGGTAGACCTAATAAGGCCAGGTTCGCATCCTCTGGTGACCTAAGTTAGCCTGGAGTGGGAGGGATGTAGGGTTTCTGCAGTGGGGGGAACACAGGGGTTCAAGTCCCTGGAAGAAGGGCATTTTGGAGGATCACAGAGGACACAGAGGGCTGAGGGAGGAGAGGAGGGGATACCAGAGGGGACGGAACATTTGGGATGTTGACCTTGATCCTGTTTTTTTTTTTTTTTTTTTTTAAAGATTTTATTTATTTATTTGACAGAAAGAGATCACAAGTATACAGGCAGGCAGAGAGAGGGAGAGAGAGAAGCAGGCTCCCTGCTGAGCAGAGAGCCTGATGCGGGACTCGATCCCAGGACCCTGAGATCATGGCCTGAGCCGAAGGCAGCAGCTCAACCCACCGAGCCACCCAGGCGCCCTTGATCCTATTTTTTAACACTGTAACTTATTTTCTGAAAATCCGTTTCTTTCTGTTTTGGACATTAAAAAAAAAATAAGTTCTAAGAGGGTATCAGAGCAGAACTTGTTACAGTTCTTCCCTGGAGGAATGAAACATCTCGGGCTGGCAAGGGGGTCTCCTGGGGAGTTGATGTCAGCGGAGAGCAGCCCTCAACCAATGACTCACAAGTGTTGGTAGAGTTCTGTCCCAGCTTTTCTTCAACTGGCTTTCACAGGCCTTTCTCCCCTTCCTCAGTGGGAACTGTGGAGAGAGCTGGCTTTGATGATTTCAGTTGCAGAATTTAGGCTCTGTTAAGATTCCAGGTGTTTTGACCTCCAAGCCCAGGGGTCATGATAGGACCATGTATTTATTGCTTGTCATATTTTCTCCTCAAGAGCACAACTAGCATTTCTTTGATCTTTATCTTCACTAGATATAATCACAGAAGATACATTCATTGAAAAATGGTGCTAGCTTCTGTTTTCTATTAGGACATCTGACTAACTCATACTCCTGGCATAGGGTTGCTTTATACTTTTCCATGGTTCTCCTAAATGAACCAATACCAATATTCTTGAAGTGATAAGAACCAAATAAACAGATGCCAAGTGGTCTGGTTGGAACAAAGATAACACTTTATTTGATAATTTCTGAAGGGCTTTTAACTTTCAACCTTTCAATGAATATACATTGCTTGGTACAGCTAATTCTCCACATCCTGTCTTTCACATTCTTCACCTGTTCTTTTTGGAAAATTAGTAGAATTTTTTGCAGAGATCCGATGTGAAGAAATCTAAGGCAAGGTGAAATCTTCTGGTCCAGATGCTGCCTTTCCACTGAGGGGCCACTTCCCTTCCTTCAGAAGCACGAGGCTGTTTTAGGGTGGGTCTCTATGAATGACTCAAACCCAAACCCTTTTAGTTTGGGAAGTCCAAGTACCCAGATAATTTTCACGCTGGGATTACTTGTCCAGATGGTTTGAGTACAGTTTTCTTGGCACGCTTGTAAGAACACAGGAATTTGTAGGGGAAACCAGAGAACATAGTCGGGAGGAGGAAAGGTGGGGGAGTGCGAGCCATGCCTGAGAAGTCAGAGAAAAGTTTTGGATTCCACAAAGTGGCACTGGCCAGCTGAATTGGAATCAGTCCTGGTTACATTTGGCAATGGTATCTCTGTCCCTTCTGCAAAAGCGCAGACTTCCCTTCTTTACGGTGGGAATTACCTGGTTCTCCAAACAGAGAACAGAGGTGGAAAGGACCACAGGGGAATTCTCAGAGCTGATGGAGACACAGCACAAAGCATCCACACCAGGAAACGTGTGGTCAACTCCTGTATGCTTGCACGGGGTGTGGAGCTGAACTGGGGGCAAGTGAGATAGGACACTTGTTCAGGGAGATGTCATTGCAAACAGCTGAGTTCGACCTGGAAACACAGCCTTAAAAACAGGAGTAGGCAGAATGCCGAGATGGTGCCCAAGATTCCTGTGGTGTTTGTACATTTCCTGCAGTTATTCAGTCAATCACTGTTCTAGGCACTGCTGTGAAAGCATCTCACAGAGGTAACGAAGGTCTCCAATCAGTTGACCTTAAGATAGGGTATTGATCCAGGGGGATCACAGGAATCCTTTAAGAAGAGAGAAAGAAGAGGTGGAAGGAAAAAAAAAAAAAAAAAGAAGAGGTGGAAGGGGGTCAGAGACGTGTATCTGCTGACCCGAAGAAACCAGAGGTCTGTGTCTGTGCAATGCCTATGGAGCCATGTGACAAGGACCTATATATGGGAGAGTGGTCCCTGGCTGACAGCTAGCAGAAAAGCAGGCACGTCAGTCTTACAGCTGCAAGGAAGGGAATTCTGCCAACAACCAGCCTGCTTGCAAGAAGAGCTACTGGCCCACATGCCAACTGCAGTCCCGGCTGCCATCTTGATTTCCACCCAATGAGACCCTGAGCAGACGTCGCCATGCCCAGATGGCTCACCTACAGAAACTGAGATAATAAACCGGTGTGGTATGAAGCTGCTACATTTGTGGCAATTTGTTACTCGACCAGAGAATCTTAGTACAGAAGACGACAGTTAGATCCACAGCCAGAAGGCAGTGATGTGTGGATCAAGAGAATGCGCTATTTCTTTGAACTTCTCTGATACAATCCTGGCTCCACTGCTTTACTGGCTGCGTGATCTTGAACAGATTACCTAATCTCTAGAAGTCTCAGTTTCCACATGGGTAAAGCAAGATTAAAATATTAAAACAGGCATGTTAGGAAGATTAAGTGCAATAATGTGTATCCTGTTCTAAACACGATGCCGGGCACATAATGACGGGTCCAAAAGGGAGAGTCAGCAGCAGCAGCCATGGTTTGTGCAACACAGGGCACACATTCAGCACTGTGCAAGTGGCTTTACAGATTTAATCTTCACAGAAACCCCATGAGGTTGGAATCACTGTGCCCATTTTACAGATGGGGAAACACTCAGGTTCCATAACCTCTCTTGCCTAATGTTATGTGACTAGTAAGTGGAGGCAGCAGGATAAATTGCAAGGCTCTTTGATCTTGAATCCCACCTGCTGAACTTCTCAATCTTTTAAGCTCTCTTCATGGTGAAGAAGTCATAACTCTTCAGCTTCTCCTTTGGAGGGTGACAGGTTGAGATTCTGACCTGCCAAGGCTCTCCAAATGGATGCAAAATGATCCCCAGTGCTCCAGCCATTGGTTAGTGATCCATGGACGCTCTCCCTGAAGTCCCCCTTGTTTATGTGCCTCTTTGTTACCTCAACTGCAACATTGCTTCTGCAAGAAGGCTTTCCCTGGCCCCACAGATTGAACCAGATGTGCTCAACACATTCTCACAAAGTCCCTCTCCTTTGTAATAGTTCTCACATTTTATCATTATGTACTAGAGCAGTGGCTCTCATCTGGGGGCAGTTTCGTCTCCCAGGGAACATACATCTGTGTCTGGAGACACTTGTGGAGGGGAGTGCTAATACCATGAATCCCTCAGGGATGCTGCTAACCATCTTACAATGCACTGGGCAGCCCCCACAAAAATCATCCGGCCCCAACTGTTGACTGTATCAAGGCTGAGAAACCCTGTCCTGTATCTACTTGCATTTAAAAAATAAAAACGAGATCCCATTGTAGGTATACTTTTTAATCACTTGTGTTTGCAAGTTAAGAAATCATTTCAGTACTTTATCTAATATTACGAGTCCCCTTCTAGTGTGTTGACGCTTACAGGAGAGAAAGAATAATTTCATGGTATCATGAAATGATGAACTTTTTACAGCAGCATTTTTTCACAACTACATGTCATTAACATCAAATGGCTATATGAACATTTATTCATACAATATTGTTGGACATCTCGATGGCGCCTCATCCCCTTTTTTTTCTTTTCTTTACCTCCTTTCTTCCCTCTCTCCTCCCTCCCAATCTTCCCTCTTCCCATTCTTTCTTTCCTATCATAAATACTGTTGTCTTGAACATCCTTGGGTCTTCCCCTTTACACACATCCCCGATGACTTTGTCAAAATCATTTTGGCCCTAACTGCTTTGGGGAATCACTCGGTGTCACTGAATTTAACTGAGATGACACGGCCAATAGCAAACCCACAAACATTTCAAGCAAAAAAAATGCAAGTGCTTGCTCTCTCCTAATAATACCGACAGAAGAGCCAAGCTTGTAAGAGAAACAAGGCAGCACAGCCAATTCTCAGTAGAGACATGGCTTTCACATCGTCTAAACCTGCTGGGGCAGGCCAGCCTTTGGCAGGGAGCAACTTTATAATCTCTTCTACCAGAGATTCCAAAAATTCTCAACTTCTTTTTGAGTTTCCAGCGAAGATTCTTGACATTCACAGAGAGTTAAAGAAGAAAAAGACGTGCTCACGGACGAATTAAAACAGCTAACGCCGACTGGCTGGAAGTCATCTTTTCTGTGTATGGAGCCTGGTCAAAGCCCTAAGTAAACAGCTTACGGAGACAAAAGACAAGGTGTTTTCTTTTCTGAGCACTGGAAATTCAGGAACAACGTGTGTCAGATTTTGCAACCTTCACAAGAGTTTGGGTATCATAACATAATCACCTTACTCCTGGAATGGCTTCAGGACCAATTACCAGGTTTCTTGGACTGAAAGCCAGAAATGGCCATGGCATCAGCCCACACTGGGTTAGATCTGGGGGACGGTTAAAGAGAGAAACAGGGTTGGAATGAAGGTGTTGGAGGCAATGTGGTCTATTTGTAAAGATACCAACGCCATTCCCTCTCTCAACTCTAACAATAGCGTGACTCTACAGGTTTTGAACTTGAAGCCTTCTCCAGGTGAGCACAGGACAAAGGCAAAGGGAGGAAGGATGCATTCTAGTCCGACAAGGAGCATACCTTGTGAAGGTGGGAGGGAACTTCTGGCATCAAGTTCTCAGGACAGAAGGGGAAGGAGCCACGGAGCTCCAGAGCATTTAAAGTCGTGTGGTTTTCCTGGCATAAAGCATAGGAAAGTGTCCAGGGGAAGGGAAGAATGTTTTGTTCATAAAATATAAACCTAACCGAAGAGTGCAGGTTGGAAAGGAATTGTAATTTTTTCATATTATGCAAAAGAATAGATGATAAATCCTCTTAGAATTGACAGAAGTGGGGCGCCCAGGGGGCTCGGTCGGTTGGGCATCTGACTCGTGGTTTCAGCTCAGTTCGTGATCTCCGCTGTGGTGCGACGGAACCCCACGCTGGGCTCCCTGCTCAAGGAGGAGACTGCTCCTCTCCCTCTGCCCCGCCCCTACTTGCACGCGCACGCGCACACATACACGCTCTAAAATAAATAAGTAAATCTTAAGAAAAAGAAATAAAAAAAAAGAATAGACAGGAGCCGTGTGTGAATAATCCAAAAAGCATTGCTCCGATCCTGGGAAGGACTAATGTGATGTCTTGCCCCAGCATATTTCTTTTTCAATATGTTTTCTGCAATTTACCATTCGAATGAATGAGCTTCCCTTGAGTGGCTGGAGAAAGGTGACCTGTGTGTTGGGCAGCACATAGAAACCCTGCCTGGGGTCAGACGTTCCTGTGGAGAACTCAGGCAGGCCTCAGTGGGCGCTGACTGCGCATGCTCTTGTCTGGGACCTTTCCCAAGTTAAAAACCCCTCGAATCCAGGACTGCCCACTGATACCTTTGCTCAGGTTATTCCAGGCTCTGCACTCTGCTGCCCACGGAGGCTGCGTTCTCTGAGCCAGAGTACATTCACCGTCCCTTGTCTTCTGGGTTTATTCACTTATTTTATTACCATTAGCTGGAAGGATATTATTTAATTTTAATTTTATTTATTTTTTTAAAATTTCAACCAGGCACATAAGCAGTGAGGTTCAGGAGCGCCTCTGTCCTGTTCACTGTGGTTCTCTTTCTGCCTCATAGACAGGCATACCTCCTTTTATCGCGCTTTGCTTTATCTGCAATTTTTTACAAATCGAAGGTGTGCGGCAACCCTGCGTCGAGCAATCTCTCAGCAGGATTTTTTTCCACAGTGTTTGCTCCCTTTGTGTCTCTGTGTCACATTTTGACAACTCCCATAGTGTTTCGAACTTTTTTACTCTTATTATGTTTTGTTTTATTTGTTATTATTACACTTTATTTGTTAGGGTGATCTGTGATCAGTGATTACTACTCCCCTTAGAGTAGCTTAGAGGATGGTTAGCCTTTTTCAGCGATCAAGTATTTTTGAGTCTCGGCATTTACATTGCTCTTTTAGACCGAATGCTAGTGCACACTTAATAGCCAATGGCATAATGTAAATATAACTTTGATGTGCACTGGGAAATCAAAAAGTTAGTTTGATTCGCCTTATTGCAATATTCGCTTCATGGTAATATTCGCTTTATTGCAATATTTGCTTTCTTGTGGTGGTCTGGCACCAAACCATACTGCTAGGTATGCCTGTAGTGCTTGGCACACAGTAGGTGCTCAGTAAACCTTTGCTGGCTGCATTGACAAATGTTTCCATCTGATAAACTTTCTAGGAAGAATTCAGGCCTCTCTGAAGACTTTGTGCTCCTTGAGCTCCTTTCCATGGTCTTCCTCCCTTCTTCTTTGTTTCTTTTTTTAAAGATTTTTAAATTTATTTATTTGACAGATAGAGATCACAAGTAGGCAGAGAGGCAGTCAGAGAGAGGAGGAAGCAGACTTCTTGTTGAGCAGAGAGCCGGATGTGGGGCTCGATCCCAGGACCCTGGGATCATGACCTGAGCCGAAGGCAGAGGCCTAACCCACTGAGCCACCCAGTTCTTCTTTCTTTTTAAAAACTAAAGGTATCAATAATAAGCAGTAAGATCAATCTTAATCCATCCCCCTGTGCAGGTTTTGACAAATGCCAATAGTCATGTGACCACCAGAATCAAGATACAGAATAGTCACACCCCAAATTCCCTGTGCTACTCAGGTGACCCCTCCCCTGCCGCCAATGTCTCCAGCATTGATCTGGTCTCTGCCCTTAGCAAGTAGCAAGCCTTAGATTCTGGCTTCTTTCACCTGGCATAACACACTTGAGTTTCAACCTCTTGTATCAGTAACTCATTCCTTTCCATTGTAGAATCGTGTCCCATTGTACGGATGTCCTACGGCGTATCAACCATTCCCCACCATAGGGCCAGGCCCACATCTCTTCTTACTCTCCTTACTGGCTGAGAGCACCGGCTTTGGGGCCGCGGGACCTGGGACTGAGTTCTAGGCCTGACACTTGCTGGTGGTGTGAACTTCAAGCAAGTCAGTAAAATACTAGGACTCATTTTCCTGATGAAGAATAGTGGAGATAACATATATATTTAGTACCAGGGCTGGCAAATAAATGTACAATAAATGGTAGCTCTAATCACTAAGGGGGTGGGGAGTGGTCCTGCTCATACTTGCTTTCTTCTGATCACCTCACCAGTCTTTAGTCATTCAAATATTATTTAATTGGTCTGAATCTCAGTTTAACTGAAAAGTGGGGATAATCACTCTAACTTCATAGAGGTACCCTGCAGTCCAAGTGTTAGTATCCCTGCATGCAGGTGTCTGGCCCGGGGGAGGGACTCAAGAAATGGCACTTGTGGTTTGAGGCCGAAAGCTCTAGGATCATGTGACTCTCATCCCATCTTCAGGGCTCGCGTGAAGTGAACCAGAAGGAAGCAGGGCTGTTGAGGTGGGAGGAGGGGACATGCTCTGGAGTCAGACTGCCTGGGTTTGATTCACTGCTCTGTTCCTTCCTGGCTGAGTGACCCCGGACAAGTTGCTCAACCTCTCTGTATCAGTTTCCTAATTGGAATCATGCGTATAAAAATACCCACCCATGGGGTTGTTTTGGAGATTACATGAGATGATGGGTGTCCAAAGCTTAGAATAGTGCCCATCGTATGGAGTTTGAGAAATGTCCGCTGACTCTTGAGGTCACCTGAGCTGTAGATATCTCTGCCTTATTATGGGATGGCCCAGCTCCAGGCACCTTGTAGGAGTACAGTGCATGTTTGTTGAACTGAATTAAGGTGGCTAACCTTTCTCCCTTTGGGTCACACTGTGATCTCAGATTTTATTGTATATGTTGAGATGCAATGCAAAGTGATTTCTCAAAGCACCTGCTCTGCAAAGCTATCAGCCATGACATTCAGAAAAGCAGTTGAGGATGTACATTACCCTTGTAGGAGGCCTTTCCTTATGGTGATCGTGTGAAATTTTTTCATCCTGGCCCTTCTTTTGGGGAATTTCGTCTTTGCTTCATCTGAAAGAGCTCTTCAACAGTACCCTTGCATTTTTCTCTACAAAAGAAGAAATCAAGTTTTGGCAATGGGTTGGTAGCCTTTGGAAATCAGACTTTTCTGTTTGCTGACTGTAGGACTAGCCTGCTGTGTGACTCCAGGTAAAGTGAGTGCCTTCTCTGTGTCATAGGTGCACCACTCTGTGCATTGCAGAGTGAAATCCACAATTCCTGCAAAGTTGCTTGGTATCCATAAAGGTGGTGGGTGTGTGTTGGGGGTGGGGGAAAGCGCTAGGAGAGTTACTATCATTTATTATAAAGAAGTAAGGAGTTTTAGACCTTATTTGGGAAGAAGATAGGCTAGTATAGATGAAACTACTCATGCACATCAAGTTACTAAGTCCTATTGAGGTCTGTTTGTTTATTCATTCATTGATTTTATACTTGTCAAACGCCTACTACATTGCTTAGTTATCAGTCAGAGAGCCTGCCTACTGGGTGGGGCAGAAGGCAGGTTTCACTTTATATCCTCCTGGTGGCTGTGAATGGTCAGGGATGCTTAGGATCAAAACTGGTTCCGTTGGACTCAATCTCTAAACTTTGGTGAGAATTGCCAGAGGTTCAACATTTCCATTGAGCTACGCTATCCCCGTGTCTTTCTACAGATCTGTTTTTGATGACCTTTTAAATTTTGGAAGCCACTCACTTTCCCTCTCTGATCTTTCCTGGCAGGTGCAGGCTTGGGTTCGGTTGCCCAAGGCTTGTAATAGGAAAAGCCCTGTTTAGTATCATAACCACTGGCTTGTTATGAGATCTTGGGGGTTATTTAACCACTCTGAGCTTCAACTCCTCTGTTTGTAAAATGGGGTTAACAATTTTCAATGTGTGGTTTGCTGTGAGGATAAGAAATAGTATTAGTATATAATAATACATGAAGAGACAAGTCTTTCTCAAATGCCACCCTTCCTGGGAAGACTACCCGATCCTCCCACTAGAAATTCTGAGGTCTCTGCATGCCCCATCCCAGGAGGCCTGCCTCCTTTCTGTAGCGCTTATTTCTATCTATGGCAAAGCAATTTATGTAACTGTTCCAACGGATGGCCTCCTTGTATCTGCATCTTTTGCTCTGCAATTTTGTAATCCCCTACCGCTCTGAGTCTGGGCTCTGTCATTTGACTTTCTTTGGCCAATGGGATAATAATAACTATGATGCAAGCAGAGAGTCAAAATGCACGTGTGCATGGCCATTTTCCCCCTTGCAGGATGGGGCTGTTCACCTTTGCATGTCTGTCTTGCTATGGGAACATGCTTGGGCCAGCCTGTCGGAGGGATGTGAAAGACATGGGAGCCAGGAAGGCCTGGTTTGCTCCGGTGACCTCGGATGACCAAGCTCTCAGCAGCAAGCCAGCCAGCTGCCTCCCAGACTTGTGAGGGACCCCAGCTGAGGCGAGAAGAACCACTCAGCCCACCTAACTGATCTGCAGAATCAAGAGCTAAAGAAATGGTTACAGTTTGAAGCCACTGAAATTGGGGACAGTTTGTTATGCAGCAAAAACTACCTGATACACTGACATAATTTACTAAGTTGCTATGTGTACTATTCCTCCCCTCCCTCCCCACCCCGGAAGCTATACTGTGAGTCCCAAGAGCGTATGGATATTCATCTGTTTTGTTCTGAGGCCATGGCCTGTCTAGAACAGAGCCTGGCAAACAGTAGGTACTTAGTAAATATTTACTGCGATGAAATGACATACAAAGTACCATATGAAGTACCACTTGAATTGATGTTTAACAAACGGTAACTATTACAATGATAATGGTAAACATTTTTATGCCAGAGTCAACATTTTCTTTTCTCCCTCAGGGTCTTCTGTTATTTTTCCCTCAGATAGTGTTAAAAAACCCAGACAAGCACAAATGGGTCTCCTATGGGTATATGAGGGAGGAAGATGTGTAACAAGCTTAAAATTTTTTTTCTTATCAAATCGACTTGGGATTGTAGGTGTTACAGAGACATGGCCTTGGGCTCTTCATTTTTTAGCTCTGGGTATGCCATGCTGGTCGCCCCTGGGTGGGGGGCTGGTATTTCCGTATGTAGCTGGAGCAAAAGAGAGAGTTTGGCGGCTAGACGTCCAGAAGGTAGACTTGCAGCGTGGGTCATTTTCTTTCAAAACAATCATCGCATTTGAAGTAACTAATTAGTTACTGGATTGTCTGTTTAGTTTCCTCTCTTCTCTGGGCTGTCTGCTCCATGAAGGAAGGAACCCCTTCTACTTTCTTCACCATGATGCCCGCCCCAGCCACCAAATCTATTGGTTGAAGGAAATGAATCATGACCTTGCTCATTCTGAGTCTGTAAGTTTCTGGACTGGAAGGGCTTCATCTTTCCACAAATACGATGTGGAGCATGACACTACTGTAGCACTTTTCAAGTGTGCCACCGTTCTCATTTGGGGGCAAATCACAACAAGTAAATTTTATTGAGACGTTACTCTGTGCCAGGCATGCCAGGCACGTGATAGGTGAAGTCACCATAAGCCCCACTTCACAGATGAGGAAGGAGAAACAGAGGGAGCCTCTTTTGGAATCCTGGGGGGTATCTTGAGCAAGTCACACGTCCTCTGAATCTCTCTCTCACGTGTAACCTAAGGTGCTCAATTTAGAGCAAACTTTCCTATGCCTTCCAAGGAGAACTATAAATCACATGTTCTAGGAGAAAAATAAAGACTTCTGTGGTAAGCAAACGTGTGTGCCATACCACATTCCTTTGGCCCACCTTATTTCAGTCTAACTGTGTGGAAACTTCCATGCACGTTGCCAAGTTCTATGTCAAGTGTTTCCCTCCATGTCTCTTTGCTTTGCTGCCTCAGAGCTTTCCCGAGAGCCGTGGAGGTCAGGTGCAACCTGGGAAGTGCGGGGCACCTAACGCCCCTGCCCCACCCCTCAAGGTGCAACCTCCATTCCAAGGAGCCTGACCTTCAGTGGGCTGATCCTGAGGCATACTTTTTATGGTTCCTCAGACATTCTCCAGCAATACTGTGCTCGTTACTCACATTTCTAATCAACCCATTAACACATCTTTATTGTCTTTGGTTCTTTCTTTGTCTTGTTTGGCTCACTCTGCCATTTTTGATCACTGGAATCAACTCCGAATTAAGCCGTACTTGAACCCAACTTCTTGTGTCTGCTTTTGGGAGAATTCAAACTAAAACATATGGTCAAATAGTTTGAGAAAATACTGCATGCTCTGTTCCTCCTTCAGATACTTAAAGTGCACATTAACATATTCAAAGCTCTGACAAGTCCTGCTGCAAAGACACACATCCAGCTGTCTTCAACTCAAGGTTCTCCAAATTCAGTGCCCACAGAACTTTTTACTCTTAAGATCTATTAAGGTTCCCCAGAATAAGTGTCCCATGGAATATGGTTTGAGAAATGCTGGACTGTATAATCTCTAGGATCCTTTTCCTCAGTGGTATTCGTCAAGTTCATGGGTGGATCTAGTGGCCTCAGCTGCCATTCCCAGGCACGGGGCCAACAGCCAAACAGAACTCCCTGGACAGGAGATTTCTCTCAATGCCTGGGAGCAGAACCTTCACACGGGCCTCTCCAGAAACCGCCTCTTTCCCCCTTTTCCTTATAAATGGGATAGTCAGCTTGCGGGTGGGGCCAGGAATGTTTGGCTGACTGTGCTGGGAATGCAGCTGTGGGCACCCTGAGAAAAAGCTCACTTGCTGATGAAGCAGGAGACCAGATGAGATGAACAGGAAATGGATGCCAACAAGCCCGCCTCCCCACACTCTCCTGCTAACAAGAAGCCATGGGAGAATTTAATTGGCATGAGTCCAGAGGGGATAATTATTTCCTATGGCGGTGCACAGAAGGGCACTCAGGAGACCTAGAGATTGCGGGGTCAGGGGAATGTGTGCCGCCTCCCAGTGGGGGCTGGTTGGTGGGAGTGGAGGGGGTGACCAGCAGCTCACCCATGCTCCTTCACCCCTCAAAAGCTTCCATTCAAGTAACAACACTTGGGTTCTTAGATTTGGGGGATGAGAGAAAATTTTGAAAATTTTATCATTCTCTTGTTTAATAAAAATGAAACCAGTGAAAAGGGTAGCAACAATAATATCAATTTCCAAACTCTTTGCTGAAGGATGGACTCATACAGCCTTTTATCAAATCCTGTAGGCTCAATGACTAGTCTGTGTCTGAGTCTCTCAACTTCAGACTATTGGCATTTGGGGCTGGGTACTCTCTGCTGGGGGGCTGTCCCGTGCACTGCTGGATGGTCACCAGCATCCCTGGTCTCTCCTCACTCGAGGCCAGGAGCACCTTTCTCCTCCCAAATTGTGACAACCACAAATATTTCCAGACATTGCCCAATGTTCCTTCAGGGGCAAAATCAGTCACAGATGGAAACTACTGGTCTATGTTAAAAGTGCAGTAGAATATAATTGTTGAAGCACGGGTTTCTAGCCAGGATGTCCTGGTCCAAATTCTGGATCTACCATTTTTCAGTGGTGTGACTTTAGGCACATTATTTAATCTATGACTCAGTTTCCTCTTCTATTTAATGGGGATAATATTACCTGATAGGGTTATTGTGAAAATTACATTAAGTGAATATAATACATATATATGTATATTTATAAAGTGTTTAAGATAGTCTGGCACAAAAAATCTCAATAAATGCAAGCCATTATGCCATAATCATCACTATTTTTTTTGCCTTTACCTCCTAGACTATAAATGTTTTGAGTGCAGAGATCAAGCCTGTTTATTTTTAAATTAACAAGGTATAGCACAGGTGCACATTAAAGATTAACGAGGAAAGGAGGGAAGGAAGGAAAGGAAAAGGCTAGCAATGGAACATCCAGTGTGAAGACAGGAGAGAGGAAGATCAAGAATTCTCCCCACAGAGCTGTCCTGTGCACCAGAGCCTGGAGCTGGAACTCTTGGTCTGAGAGCAGACTCTCGAGCAGAAGAGGGGGAAAGTCCACATAAACACTGGAGGGTGTGTAAAAGGATCTAAATGTAAAACTTCAGTGGGTTATCAAAGGCATGGGAACTTGCTGGAAACTTCTTGGGGATGGAGGCTGTGGGTAGACTCTGTGCTAAGTAGAAGTGATTGCTGCAGCCTGGAAGAAGCAAAGCAGGAATGTATGTTGTCTGCTCATGCATCAAGAGGGAATGAAGTGTGGCTAACCACGTATCACTCACTCCTCCATTGACAAGTTTCATGAAGTTCATTCATGGACTTGGGGTAGACCTCTTATACAGAGGGTTGAAACACTACAGCAGAAGGGGACAAGGCTTCCACTGGCCACCCAGAACATTGTCTGCATCTAAGTGCTAGGACGAGGGAGGGCAGTGAACAGTATTGTACAGCTGAACTTCTACGATCACGGAAGTGTTTTATATCTGTGTTGTCCAATATGGTAACCACTAGCCCCACAGAGCTTGGAGCACTTGGATTATGGCTGGTGTGACTGAGGAACTGAAATTTACGTTAAATCTAATTTAGATTTAAATGGCCACATGTGGCTAGTACCTACCATATTAGAGAATGTGGGTCTGGAAGAAACCACATGTGTCTTGGATACTCAGGCTCTCCAAGGACACACCGAGAGATGGTGGGCTCACTGCTCTCAATGGGGAAGGATGAGCTATAAATGCCTATGACTCCCTACCCTGGTCCTCCTGCCAGACAGGAGAAACACTGTCCTGCTCTGGACCATCCCACATGGCTGGGCCACAAGGGACCTGGTGTGAGGGAAGACACAACATAAACCATGAAGACTACTCTATTCGTACTGCTGCTATAATCATAAACATTTATGGAGCACTTGATATGGGCCGAGTACTTTCCTAAGAATCTGGCATGGACCATCTCTCACTGGGGAGGTCTACGCATTACCCCTGTCTTACAGACACAGAAACCGGGGTACCAAGAGGTTACCCACACTCAACCAACCAGTGGACTGTGGGGCTAAGTGGTCAGAAACAAAGACTTCGGGATAAGTCAAGGTTAATGTGAGACTAACTCAGAATCTCTTCTGGGAAGGGATCCAAAAGAAAGTTTTAATGTTGGCTACTTCTGCAAAGAACATTGGGGGCTGAGGAGATGTTCTTTCCTTTCTCTGCGTTTATGTCTTTCTGTATCATATGAAAAAAGCTTACTGGTACAAGCATGGCTTTCAGTTAAGGAAAAATATATCAGCAGGGCTTATCTGTCATTGGGATTATGGACCTTTTAACTTTTATATTTTCTGTACTAAACTATGGAGAAAGGTCACTTTCCTGAGGGCAACTGTAGGTAAATCTCATGCTCCCGATCGCTTTGCAGACTTTACTTTTTCTCTCTCTGAAGATGGGGCTTGAAGGGAACCCCTGGCAGACAATCCCTTTGATGCCACAGCAGGTATCTTGGCTAATGGACCTTGGAAGAGGTGTTGGGGGGTAACAAATGTTCCTTGTTTGCACAGGACTAGGAGGCTTCTTGAGACATGGGACTTTGAGTACGAGCTGGGGAAATCCCAGGCAAACCAAGACATGTTGATGACTCTACTAGGAAGGGAGAAAAAGATGAACCTCTTTGGAGACTTGGATCCACAAAGCTCCTGCAGGGAAAGAGCAGCTTCCCAGTAGGTCACCGTTCAGGTGGAAGAAGGGATCGCCCAACCAAGGATATGACTTATGTTCCTGGCATTGTTTGTTTGAGACTTGAAGGTTCAAAGACAGCAGACTGAGGAAACACCATCAGTTCCAGGTAGGGCTGCATTGTAAGTGTCATGGACCTTGGTCATTTTTGTCTCCATGGGTCCCCTCCTCCTTGAAAGTATTAAAAATTATATATAAGACTGTATTTGTATAAAAAGAAATGTAATCAGGGCTGGATTCATGATTATATATCTGTTATTGTTATTTCTACTGATTTTAAAATAAATTAAAATGAAAACCTTTTTTTTTTTTATAAATCCTTAAAAGTCTTGGGGGCCCTAGGCTTGGTGTGTCTACTATACCTAACCAGTTGGCCCTGGTTCTAGAAACTGAAAGAGAAGATGGGGAAAGGGGAAAATTGGAGATATATTGCTCAGGGTTTCCCAACTTAGGTAAGCCTGGATGGGGAAAAAAAAAAAATTGCATGTTAATTTTCAACCACCTCTAACTGATATTTAACATTTCCGTCTGTTACGATGTGGGCAATAAATCCTACTTGCATGGTAGTATCAGCTTCTCTTCCACCGGAAGAAATCACAGCAATTTTCAGATCGTATTTCAGTTGTGGTGGGAGCCTTGGAATAGCACGTTCCCTCGTCGGCTCTTCAAAATCATGGTGGTTACGAGACTGGCCGCTGGATCGTGTTATGTAAGGCACTGCTAAGAAGCTCACATATTGTTACAACACAACTTTTGAATTTAAACACTGTGTCTTAACCTAATGTGTTCTTCTATAAGCCAATTTATTTTGTTTTGTGTATTTCACAGCCTTACTGTGAGAAGGCTTTCCTGGGCTTCACCAGATTGCCAAAAGCTCACTGTCAAAGAGAAGGCAAAGAGCTCTACACCAAGTGTTCTACAGCTGGTGACTCTAGCCCTGTCCTCTGTCTTGCCTCTCCAGTGAGGAAACCCTGACTCAGCTTCGCCCCCCTCATAGAGACGTCCAGGACAGGGTTAAAGACTGGCTGGCAGAGGATGACGTCACACCCCAGGTGTGCAGCCTAACAAGGTGTTAATTGGGAATCCACCGAGCTGGAAGAGGAAGCCCAGACAGGTTGCATGGGGTGTTTTTTTCCTTGTGGTTTTGTTGTTGACAGAACATCACCAACCCCTCCTGGGTGGAAACAGGTTGAGCGCCTCCCTTTGAAATGCTTCTTTTGCAGAAAATTCCACCGCTGCAGTCCTGGGGGAGACCCTGAATTTTTTTTTTTTTTTTTTCATGTAACTTGACTCATGTATTTATCTGTCTTAAACCTCTGTTGAGGACTTCCTGTGTGCCTCGCAATTTGCTAAGTGCTCTACACGCATTATCTCATTCGGGTCTCACAACAATTCCATGGGGAAGGTGTGCTTATTATTTCTATTTTTATGTATGAGGCAATAGTGGGAGGCTGAAAGGAGCAGGTAAGTTGCCTAAACCCACATAGGCAGCCAGTGGTAGGCTGGGACCTGACCTTGGATCGACTCTTCCGAGAGGCTCTTCCCTTTGAAGTTTTGGGTTCCTCATTTTTTATTTTGACTTGATAGAACATGGAGAATTTTAAGGATGTAGCACAGCTCAGACACATCAGTTGTTAGGCAGTGAGCCCAGACGCAGCTCGAGTGGCCAACAACATGGTAGAGTGTGTCCACACAAATGCACTGAGGAAATCCTTGGAATCCAAGCCCCCTGAGTGAAAGACAATCTGCATCACACCCACGCTTTTTACTCTATGATAATCACAGTGGCCAGAAGTAGACAGGTCTTGTGTGTGTGTACGTGTGTGTGTGCATGTGCACGTGCACTGTTGGTGGGGGTGCTGAGGCTCAGAGAGAAAGCTATCCTCTCATGTTGCGATAAAGGTCACACAACTCCTGCACACATAGCCTTGATTGTAATTTTTAAAAAAAAAGTTATTATTATGTATGGATGTATCTAGGAGGTTCCATGCCAAGTGTGGAATGCAAGGCCAATGTAAGGCCTGAACTCACAACCCCGAGGTCAACACCTGAGCCAAGATCAAGAGTTGGACGCTTAATGGACTGAGCCACCCAGGCACCCCCATATCCTTGATTTTTAATTAAAAAGTCAAGGGGAGTTAAAAGGTACAAAGTTCCAGATATAAAATAAATAAATCACAAGGATATAACACATAGCCTGGTGACTCTAGTTAATAGGATTGCACTTTCGGACATTGCTGAGAGAGCAGACCTTAAAAGTACTCATCACAAGAAAAAAAACCTCTGTAACTACGTATAATGGCGGACGCTAACTTGACGTACCATGGTGGTCATCTTGCAATATATACACAAACACTGGATCACTATGTTGTATACCTAAGACCAATACAATGTGGTATGTCAGTTTTACCTTCATGGAAAAAAAAGGCAAGAGGAAAAAGAACATCCCATGTCTGTCCTCTTTAACTCCTTAGCCAAGTTCTAGACTTCCACCTCTGGGACTTTGCGGGGAGTGGCTGGCTTCCTCCCACCACTGTAGATGGGATGGGTTTGCCATCAAAGTTGCTCTGTCCTGGCTCTGGGGTCATCTTTCCTCTGCCCTACCTTCAACGACCCAGCAATGCCAGTGTTCAGAGGCAATGACTCCACAAGGCACCTATCCTTTGTCACCCTCTGTTTATATTCCCCAGGAAAGATCTGATGTTGCAAGACACGGCAACTTAGAGTAAGTGGAGCGAGGAACAATCCATTCCTTGTTTTAAATCAAGTTGTCATAATCCAAAGGCAAGCTCCAACTTTAATAACAAACACCCAGTGTTATGACATTTTACCTTTTCCAACTATTTATGTAGGCACAAATATTGTGTTTAAATTTTAAACTATACAGTTAACATAAAACAGCCCACTTACTTAAATACAGTAAAAATAAAGCAAGTGATGCCAATTTTGCTTCCCGTTTAGGCCTCCTTCTTTAAATAGATCCTTCATTCAATAACCGTCCACGGAGTGCTTGGTGTCAGACACCGTGCTTGGCACGACATACCCGAGAATGAACCAGAAACGGTCCCTGTGCTCCGAGCACCGAAGGGGAGCAGGTAGAACAAGACGGGAGGGACTTTTACATGGATGTGCATCTTCCCATCTGTAACATCTCGAGAAAGAGATACCAGAGGTGGTCCACTTTCCCTTTTCATTCTCTACCATGTGCTGTTTGTTTCCTGGCCTCAAGCAACAATGGGGTCCAAAAGCTGTCCACGTGGAGCATGGTTTTCAGCGGCTTTTTGAAGTTAGTTGGCGAAACACAGGCACAGAAGTGATGGAGAAAAGAGTACGTCACAGTCACCCCAAGAAAGGCAGAGTGTGTGCTGCTCAGGACTTGGCATCCCGACCCTTCGCCCCACATTCTGATGGCAATCGGATTTTAACAAGGAGTGGGGTTTGTGGTTTGGGAAATAAGGCATTTTTACTGCCTTGGGTCATATTTGAAATATTTGCAGGCGTTTAAAATAGCGTAATGTTATTTTTTCCCTTGTCTTCAAAACAAAACCCACAAGTTTTTATAAGTCATAACAACAAGCATAAAATTGGGACATTGGAAAACCCACAGGCAGGGCTTCGGAAAATCCATTCTCCCCAAGGGCAAGTGTTTGGATTTGGGTGCACAGGACCATGAGCTTCTTGGGGACCCACCTGACCTTGAATGACTTTGAGTTCCTGAAGGAAAGGGGTAATACAGCGGGGAGGTCCCACCCAGCCATTCTTCAGGGCAATGACAGAAGTATACACAGGGGCTTTGTGACTTTCCTTCTAGCCAACGTGTCTTGTTTTTTACTCTGGAAATTTCTTTGAAAGAAAAAATAAAAATAATCCAGAGATTCATATTTATTTAAGCAACCAACTCCCCAAACCTTAGAATTCTGTCTTATGAGCCACTCTCTCTGGCGCCTGTTCTTGACATGTGGGAGCAAATACCAAAACCAAGAAGGGAACCAGCCTTAAAAGCAAGGGTACCCAGATTTTTGTTTTAGAGCAATGAAGGGTAATCAGTTTTTGCCCAGAAGGAAATATCTAAGTTAATATGTACATGTATATTAATAGTAAATGTATAGTTATAAAGTATACATAGATGTTAATCTTGAGCATCTAGTAGGCCACCTTCCAATGAATCATCACAACAATTCTATAAAATGTGTGCTATTCTTTTCCCGATCTGATTCATACAGAAAGCTGATGTACAGGGGCACCTGGTGGCTCAGATGGTTAAGCATCTTCCTTTGGTTCAGGTCACGATCTCCAGGTCCCTGGATTGAGCTCCACGGTGTGTGCTGGCTCTTGGCAGAGTGGGGAGTCTGCTTCTCCCTTTGCCTCTCCCCTGGCTCATGTGTGCACGTGCTCTCTCTATCTCTCTGTCTCAAATGAATAGATTTATATATATATATAAAAGAAAACTGATGAACAGGGAGCTTAAGTGAATTGCTCAAGGTCACACAGTTAGGAGGAGTTAGGACTGAGATTTGGAACTAGACAGCTGGCTGCTGGGAAGGAGACCGAGTTTCACTGCTTGTTCCATTACTCACCCAGGGCTTGTCTGTCAAGCGCAAGTTTAAATGAATCCCTACCTCAGGTATCTGAGATTTCGAAAATCTGGTAGCGAAGGAAGGTGTTTGACGGCTTTCCTTCTGATTTTAAGTGTTAAAAAATAAGTACAATTCTCAGATTATCTGGAAGGTGTAAGAAGAGCAAAAAAATCAAGAGTGAACTGAATTCCCTGGGGTGCCGGGCGGCTCAGTAGGTTAGGTGTCCCACTATTGATCTTGGCTCAGGTCTTGATGTCAGGGTTGTGAGTTCGAGCCCTGCATGGAGCCTTAAAAAATAAAAATAAAAATAAAATAAAATAAAAATAAAATCAATTAAAAAAATAAAAATAAATAAACCAGGTGTTCCCTATCTCCAACCTAACCATTATCCTTTCCCAAAGAGCCGCTCCTGCTTTGGGGGATTATCTTTTCAAACTTTTAAATTCCTGGTCTTCAGAATGAAGGAGAAGGCATAGGGGAGAGGAAGGGGGAGGAGGAGGAGGAGGAGGAGGAGGAAGAGGGGAGCTGCATAAAGTCCCTTTCAAAGCTGAGTGGGTAGCATCAGCACGCAGCCAGCAGTGAGATGCTGGGCGGCCGCTGGAGGCCTCCGGAGTGTGGGAGAGGCCTCTCTGGAGGAAGGACACGGGAATGCTTTGAGCATCCTGCGATAAAAGACTCGAGAAGAAAGGCGCCTCTCAATGAATGGTGCTCAAAACAGGGGGATGGCTGGACCACAGGGGAAATGGCCCTCTCAATAAAAAGCCGAAAAAGTGCCTTTTTTGTTGATCCTCTCACTGTGAAGCGCGGCTCCCCCTTCCTCCTTGACCCTTTCCCGGCTCATCTCTTTGGGCTCAGAGAAAAGGCTTCTTGTTGTAATCCCATCTGCCTGCTGCTCCCCGACATTCTTTTATCTCTGCCCAGGGCCTGGCAGTTGGGCTGGGCTTTCCGCTGCCAGAAATTTTGGATTTCACATTGACTATTCCCAAGAAGGGCATCTGAGAAATGTCAGTTTACATCAAAACTGCCTTCACGAACGAAGAGCCAGAACTGTTCTCTTTCCCCAACAAGGTCAGGAAATAATTCTCTTTTCGAGATCCTGCCAATACAAACTCCAATCCACATTTGGGATATTGGATTTAAAGGGAGAGGCAACACTTAGGTTTTACATTAAAAAAAAAAAAAAAAAAAAAGTTGATTTTAAAATGAAATTAAAGATGGAAAATTAGTAATGCTTGCTTCTTGACAATGCTTGCTGTGACAATGAATAGTGCACCCTAACAAATTCTTAAGAACAGGGTCTGTGGCTCTGGTTAGAGCAAGGACTGTGCAGGGAAGTTAAAAATCACCCATAGAGAGGAGGGGAAAAAAAAATCACCACTAGATAACAGCTTGTTGTGTGGTTGGCAAGTAAAAAGACCAGGGGAGTGGGGATGGAGCTAAGAGGATAAAGGAGAGAGAGAAGACCCTCTTAGAGAAATTACAAGGACCTAACTTCCTGTTAGCACGCACAGAAGAAATTGGGAGAAAATCTGATTTTTTTTTTTTTAACCCTGCAGGAAATCTCTGGTCAGAATGGTCATTAAGCACGGGTGCTTTTATCCCCAAAGGTAACATTGGATTCTTGCTGTCTTGCAGGGGACAATTCCAGCACAGGGCTGGGGCAGAGCTGTCTGGGCTCTAGGACAGCTTTGCCCAGGAAACCCTGTTTGCAGCGCCCCCACCCCTACCTTCCACCATGTCCTTGTGTCCTTTGTTTGCCAGATTTTTATCTAGGAGCGGGTCTGGGAGGCAGGAGGGCAGGGCGAGGAGGACAGTGAGAGAGCTGAGAGCTGGGGGTGAGGGGGAATGGGAGGGTGTATGTGTGTGTGTGAAATAAACAAGGAACTGACCCCTGTGGCTGGGTGTGGCCATCCTAACTGCAAAGGGAGGGTGATGGCTTGGAGTTGACCACAAAGATTCTGTTCGGTTTTGAAGCCCTTGGCAGCCTTCTCTCCACTCCAATTTTCCCCTCCCTTCCCCTCCCTTTTCCCTAAACAAATACCTTCAGGTCAGCTTATTTTCCCTTTTCATCAAGAGTGTGAATCCCGAAGTTAGCCAGGCCTTTCTAGAATCAAAATGAGACGCTAAGAGTCTAGCTAAAGACCCTGACAAGGGTCCGCCCTTGTCCACAGGGTAAGGTGCTGTCCTCACTGTGGTTCAGATGCCGGGGGACTGTTTCAATTATCTTCCAGACAAGGACATTTCTGAATGTGGATCTGGGGCCTTGAGAATGCCAAGGGCAAAGGCCATATGCAAAGGCTGTCCCCGGCACGTAAGGACTCGCTGTCACTAGCTCAACAGGCTCGTACCATTGACCTACCTCCTCAGCTTCTCCCTCCCCCTCTGCTCTCTGCTATGTTGTGCTGGATTCTCCGTTGTTCCATGTGCCCTGTCTCACTCCAGGAGCTCCATACCTCCTCCTGGCACACCCTTTTTGTCCATCTCACTGGCTGGTGTCTGTTCATCTGTCCCCGAGTCCTGCTCTGTCCAAGGAGGTCTCTGTGGCTCTCACGACCGTACGAGGGCCCACTCCCGGGTCCCCAAAGACCAGGGGGGCAGCCGAACTATGTAATCCCTGCTGGGTGCCATGAATGGACGGTACCAGCAAATGGATGGATGAATGAATAAAAATCCCCCTTTGTCTTAGCTAAGGCTATAGGAACAAAACCGCATACTAGGTGCACTTCAGCGACAGACTGATTTTCTCCCCGTTCTGGAGGCTGCAAGTCCCAGAGGTCAGGCTGCCAGAAGGGGTTCAGGTGAGAGTCCTGTTCCTGGCTTACAGAGGGCTACCTTCTCACTGTGTCCCCACATGGCAGAGAAAGGGGGAGAGCAAGCGCTCTAGTGTCTTCTAATAAGGGCACGAATCCTATCACAGGGGCCATCCGCATGACCTCACCTAAACCTAATTCCTTCCCAGAGCCCCTATCTCCAAATACCTCCCATTGGGGGTTAGGGCTTCAACATGTGAAATCTGAAGAGGATGCAATTCAGCCCATTGCTTTGTAAAAGCTATTTATTTTGAAATATTTATAGACTTGCAGGGAGTTTTAAAAATAATACAAAGGGGGGTATCCTTCACCTAGTTCCTAGATACCCCTGTGGTATCAAAATCCAGACATTGTTATTGGTATAACTCAACATCCTTACTCAGATGTCATCAGTTTTATATATACTTTATATCTGTGGTGTGTGTGTGTGTGTGTGTGTGTGTAGCTCCACACAATTATATCACATGTGTAGATGCATATAACCACTACTGTGATCAAGACACAGGATTGCTCCATCACCAAAGGACTCGATGTGCTACCTTTTTATAGTAAGACTCAATCCATCTCATGGCCACCGCCGTCTTGTCCCCAACCCCTGTGAGCGCTGATTTGTTCTCCATTTCTGTAATTTTGTCATTTCTAGAAAGCAGTTTTGGCAGAAACATACAGTATGTAGTGTGTTTTTTTAAAATCACACGATATGTAGCCTGAATTTTATTAATTTATTTTAAAAGATTTTACTTATTTTACAGAGGGAGAGAGAGCATAAGCAGGGGAAGAAGGAGAAGTAGGCTCCCCAGTGAGAAGGGAGCCTGACTCGGGACTCCATCCCAGGACCCTGAGACCATGACCTGAGCCGAAGGCAGACGCTTAACCCACTGAGCCACGCAGGCGCCCCCATAGCCTGATTTTTAAAGATTGTTCATGTGGGGCTTCTTTGATGTGGCTGCCACCAGCCATATGTGTCCCTTCTGGGTCATGATCTGACATAAACTGTACTGATGTTTTCCCAACAACTTCCCCATGATATCAGTGGTCGCAAAGGACCTTGAAGGCTCTCTGTGGGGCTAGGAGCGCTACCTGCACATTCAGGGGAGGATGCCGGAGTGTCTTAAGGGGTCTGGAGATGCCCCATCTCAGGCGCTGACAACAGGGACACCGCCAAAGCCCCTTGCCTTGCCATTTGCTCCCCAGCCCCAGAGACACAAGCCACTTGGGAGCCAAGTGTGTGCTGCCAAGTCCCTCTGAGTCCTCCTGCTCCGGGACTGCCCACTTCTGGGTGACAGAAAAAAACTTACACCATTTGCTAACTAGGACAGAAATATTTTAACATTTTAACCATCTTTATTTGAGCTGGTATGTTCTTACTACATATCACCTTTTCAATGTCCTGTTCAAGGTCTGTCTTCTCATCTCCTAGAGGTCAGGTGCCTTCTGGTACTTGGCCTATTGCCAGCACCCAGCTCCGTGTTTGCACACAGGAGGTGCGCAGAGCGCCTTTGTGAAATGAGTAAGTGGGAATCTGTTCTGCGGGCAGCTTGTTAAATCTACACTGATTCCTCTTAAGAAACTATTCATTCCTTTCCCCCAAAGATGCTTTCTGCTCAAATTCCACAATTTTTTTTTTTTTTTTTTTTTAAATCACAGAAGAGAGGAATGTGTCAGCAGCTACTAGTCTAAATGGGCTAGTGATGGTGTTCCGTGCCTCCCGCCCTGCTGGCTATTTTGAAATAAGCAGAGGAAATTACGTAAATTGCCAGTAGGAGTCCAATCGTTGGGATTGGGAGGCAGGCTTATTTGCTTTCCCAATTTTCTGCTCCCCTACCAAGGGAACACATGGAGCTGTGACCTTCCATATGTTTTTAATGCATGTCAGAGATAAGTGTTCCAACAAGCTGGAAAGCAACAGGTTGAGCGTTTCCTCCCCCCTCCCCCATTTCATCTGAAGCTGTTGCAAGCAGGCTTGGACCCAGGGGAGAGACCAAACATCCTCCCAGGACACTAGACCTTCTCGGAAAGTTCAGGACTCCTACCCCTTTAACCATTTGTTCTGGAAAGCCTCACTGACTTGCAGGGCTGGATTAGGTGAACCCCTGCCCCCAGCACGCTGAGCTGACCTCTCCTGGCCTTGACTACACCCTAATGGAATTGACTGTTCTCTGGACTGTCACCCACACCAGATGGTAAGCCCAAGAGAGGCTACAGCCCTGTTCGTTTTCTTCCCTACCTTGTCACAGCATCTGGCTTAGAATCTGACAACCCAGGAGAGGGGCCGAGTACGTATTTGTTAGATGAGTGAATGAGAAGGGAAACAAGAGAATTAACCAGAGTTTTATGACAGTCACAAAGCCTTTTGTGACTTTTGGCACCTGTGTATGTTCTGATTCTTATCGCAACAATCACCAGAGACCACTGTCATTAATCCTACAAACCAGTAATTCTCAAGTTTGAGAGTGCATTAGAATCACCCAGAGGATTTGTTGAAATAGAGATTGATGGGCCCTATTCATGTAGTTTCTGATTCAGTTTATTGTGGGTAGGGCTTGAGATCCGCATTCCTACCCCATTTCCAGGGGATGATGATGTTGCTGTGCTGGGACCCCAGTTTAAGAACCGGTGTGATAATAAACAGAAGGATTGCATTATAAGTGCGTTTCTTTTAACACTCAGATTTACGGGAGGATTTGAAGATTTATGTATTTGAGAGAGACACAGAGAGAGAGAGAGAGAAAGGGAGAGTGAGCGAGTACGGGGAGGAGGGACAGAGGAAGAGGGAGAAGGGGAGCAGACCTCCTGCTGAGTGTGAAGCCAGATGCAGGGCTCCATCTCAACCACCCAGAGATCATGACCTGAGCAGAAATCAAGAGCCTGATGCCCAACAGACTGAGCTACCACCCAAGCGCCCCTATGGGGGGTATTAAAAAAAAATGGCAGTGTTACTGCTTATGATGTAAAATCAGCATTATTAATTAAAGTGTAATTTGAGAAACTTAGGAATCTATAGCTTTGGTTTTGTGGGAGAAAAATAGATAGGGCTTTCATCAATATAAATTTTGTATTTGAAAGGCACATGAAAGAAAAATCATGGGCTCTGGAGCCAGTGACACTTGACTCTGAATTTCACTTCACTACTGACTGGCAAGGAAAACTGGGGCAAATTATTTGCTCTCTTAGGATCTCAGGATCTGGAAGATGGGGACAGTAAGACACTTTTCACAGTTGCTAGCAGAAACAGTACAAAAGCAAAGGTAGTCCTTCCTAGTCAAAGATGAATTGGTTTATGAGACCGAAGGAGTGAATTTCTGTAATAAGGAATATAGTGTTTTCTGAAACTCTTCCACACCTAAATTAGAACAAAGATTTTATAGGAAAATTTGTGTCAATGTCACGGAGCTTAGCTAGTAAGAGTTTGAGTAGAAAGGGACATTTGTACAAGTAAAGTGACTTGTTACTAAGTAGATGCTCAAGAAATGATGGTGTACTAGAAAAACTGAATGCAAGTGAACAGTGTAAGCATAAAAATGGTGGATAAATCATATGGGAAAGATTTTCTTTACTTGCATATTCATTATTTGAGAACTTGTAGGTAACAGCTGTGAAGGGAAGCCGGGACTGTGGTAACCTGGGAAATATCCATCAATGACATGACTGTTTCAAAGTTCTTACTGAAATCCTTCCTTGTTTAGCATGTTTTGCTCAGCATGTCACAGTCTTAGTTGGTGCCAGTCTTGCCGTCCACCGGGTACCCACCCCGCAAACAAGCAATCCCCATGAAAACCAACTTGAACGTGAACAGCAAATCTTACAAATGGCACAGGATTTCCTAGAGTTGATGAAAAGACATTGGAGAACTATTTCAATTACAGGGAAACCGGGATCTAGCAGGGTTGGATCAATTTACACCTGAAGAAGAGAAAATCTAGAAGGATGATGTTCTAATAGTTTCCAAAGAAAATTATTTGGCTCTCAAAGGATAGTAGCACACCCTGAGAAAAATTTTAAAGTCTAGTTTTGCACAGTTGACTCTTTTTGATAAAACTGCTGACGCCAAATAGGGAGGGATGACATTGTATTGGGTTAGCACACATTTTGTCAGAAATATTATGTTAAAATCCCGCATGAGTCTTACTTTTTCTAAGAATTAGTATTGCTTACAATTTTGACCCAATTAAGGGTGGCCATCTACAGCTCAATGGCCACCGTCTAGCCACCATGGATTTTGTAAATAAATCTCTACTGGAACCAGCTATGCTCATTCATGTACTTCCTGTCCATGGCAGCTTCTACACCACACTTGGAGACTTCCGTAGTCACAGCAGAGATTTTATTGACCACAAAGCCAAAAATATTTACTATCTGGCCCTTTACAGAAAATGTTTGCTGATTCCTGACCTAACTTTAAGAAAATAAACTTTTTTCCTTCATCAAAAAAAATTTTTTAAAGACCTAGTTCTTTTTGTCTTTAAGATTGATTTATTTATTCAAGGGGGGAGGGGCAGAGGGAAAGGGAGAAAGAGTCTCAAGCAGACTCTGCACTGAGCACGGAGCCTGATGTGGAGCTTGATCTCATGATGTTGAGATCGTGATCTGAGCCAAAACCAAGAGTCTGATGCTTAACCATCTGCGCCATACAGGCACCCCTAAAGATCTAGTTCTTTTTTTTTTTTTTTTTTTTTTAAGATTTTATTTATTTGACAGAGAGAAATCACAAGTAGTCGGAGAGGCAGGCAGAGAGAGAGAGAGGGAAGCAGGCTCCCTGCTGAGCAGAGAGCCCGACGCGGGACTCGATCCCAGGACCCTGAGATCATGACCCGAGCCGAAGGCAGCCGCTTAACCCACTGAGCCACCCAGGCGCCCAAGATCTAGTTCTAATAAAAGTTTTTCCTCCATTATTTACACTTATATTTTGATTTCCATTTAAAGTTGATTTATTCTAGGTGATGCCTGCCCCTTTCCTCCTCCCCAAATCATCCTTAGCTGATGAGGCAACCCTGTATTCAGGACAAAGCATGACGACGAACCATTGCTGGATCCCAATTTAAGAACGCAGGGACCACACTAACTGTTTGAATCCGGGTATTGCTACTTCTTAGCTAGAGTGCAGGCAAACTCGTTGGCCTCTCTGGGCCTCAGGTTCATCCTCTGTCCAATGGGGATAACAGCATTGCTTACCCAGTTGGTGAACTAAAACAAGAAAACGAGGGTCAGGTTCTTAGCCCAGTCACTGGTGCACATATACACCATATGTATATATACCATATATACCATAACCGTGCTGGCTGTTCTAATTTCTAGTTCCCTGAAGTCTGTTTGGTTTGGAGTGGCAGCTCACACAGACTGCATTCCAGGCTCTAAGTTCCACTGGGCATGCCCTGAGTTGCTTGCTCTAAGGCTGTTGTCTACCGCTTATGGTTGATAAAACCCTACTTTACCAAACTAACCAGCCTGCTCTGTTTGAAAAGTCAGGAATGAATTAAGCATTGACCTTCACCATTAAAGGTGTTTCTTTTAGTGGACTGATGTCATACATATGTGCAACAAGCAGCATTAAAAAAACTTATCCTAAGGGTCCGACACCAGCAGGGAGACGCAGCCCAGCCCAGCACACGTAAAATGTTCCCAGATGCTCTGATTTCCAGAGGGGCGGCGCATTGTCACCAGGGGCAGTGGGCAAACATGAACGCGGCATGGTGGTGATTGTAGTGACGGTGGTAATCAGCAGCCCAGGGGAGAAGCAAGATGATTTCCTGACTAGATCATGGGTGAGGAACAATACTGGCTTTACCCCCCCAGACCCTGTCCTTGCTTCTAATACTCACAGAAACAGTTCTCATTAAGCTCCCCTGGTAGGCAGTCCCCAAATTGGCCCCAACAATACTGCCTCTTTGGATTCATGCCACATATAAATTCTCTGCCCTCTACTGAGTATGGACTAGAGCTAGTGACTTTCTGCTAACCAACAAAAAATTGGAAGGTGATGGGATATCACTTCTGAGGTCAGGTTGTAAGCATGTCTAATGTCTACCTTGCTAGCAGATTCTCTATTGCCATCCCGACTTGTTTGTTTTTATGAAACAAGGTACCTGACATTGGGAGAGACCTAAGGAACTCAACAGTCCTCAGTGAACCTGCCAACGACATGGAAGCAGATCCTTCCCCAGTCAAGATTTCAGATGAACCTCTAGTCCTGACTGACATCTTGATTCTAGCTGGTGAGTGACCTTGAAACGGAGAACCCAGCTGAGATTCCTGACCTGCACATGCTCTGGGATAATGAATATGGGTTGTTTTAAGCCACCAAGTTTTGGGGCAATTTGTTATGCAGCTATAGATAACTAATGCAGATTTCTTCCTTAGAGTTAAAAAGTAGAGGAAAGGCCTGCATTTCTGCTGAGGGTTGGTGTTTAATTAGATTCTCACTTACTTGATTTTTTTCTCACTTGATTTTTTTTTCTCAGTTCTTCTTATTCTAACGCTGTCCTATATTTCAGGACAGCACATGGCTGATAGATCAGTCTGCCTACCACAACCTCTGATTCCACCAGACACCTATTTAAAAACATTTCCTGGCTCACACTGGCTGATGGAAAGAAGCTCAACTTTTCCATTTGGTGAACAAAGCTCACTTGGACATCTATCGTCTACCAGCCGCTAGAACACAAATTAGCACATGTTACTCTTGTACTTAAAAGTCTTTGTTGGAGTCCTGCTACCAACCAGATTAAATCTGTGCCCCGCAGCATGGCAGTCAGATTTTGCCATGATCTGAGTACTCCGCCTTCCTGCCTCACACTTAAAATTTCTGCAACACAGAAGAGCTTGTCCCATGCACCTAATCTGTGTCTTTGGCCCACAGGCTTTCTCTTGCCCTCCATGGCTACATTCTTTCTTCCATTGTCCAAATCCCCTTCTCTGGAAGATTTATACTTGAAGATTCAGCTCAGATCCTCACATAACAAAAAGGAAAAACAAAGAACTAAAAACACACTCGTTTATTTGGATCAACAGAGACCATCTCTGGAAGGATCCAGAAGAAACCAGTGACATTGGTTGACTCTGGGAAAGCGGCATTGGGTGGGCATGAGCAGGGGAGGTTGGGAGAGAGAATTTTCCCTGTAAACCCTTTTTTACTTTTGTAATTTTGGGGCATATGAATATGCTTATCTCTTCAAACACTAAATGAACCAATTACAATGAAGGAAAAATGTTCATTTTTGGACTCACCTTTGCTGAGAAGCCTTTTCTGACTCTCACATACTGAGGAGATTGTGTGAGGATATATATATGTATCCATCAACCTCTAGTGTCTGAAGTCATAGAGATCAGGGATCAATCATCCCTTATTCAGGCTCATCCCCTCCTGCACAGTCCAGCCCCATGCCTGCTACTTCACAGGCCCTCAGAATATCTGAGGACTAAAAAGCTACAGTTCCTCAGCACTCCTCAGTGAGACTGGCTCAGCTCCTCGTTCTTCAGATCCCACCTCAGAGAGCCATTCCCTGACCACCTAATCTGGTCAAGCACCATTGCTGGTCTCTGCTGTGTTACCGTGCGTTCCCGCATGGCACATACTGCAAACTGTCATGATTTTTTTTTTTTTTAAGATTTTGTTTATTTATTTTAGAGAGAGAGAGAGATAGCACCAGCAGGAGGGGTAGAGGGAGAGGGAGAGAGAGAGAGAGTCTCAAGCAGACTCCAAAGCAGTGCGTAGAGCCCTACTTGGGACTCAATCCCAGGACCTCGAGATCATGACCTGAGCCGAAAGCAAGAGTTGGATGCTTAACTGACTGCACTGCCCTGTCATGATTTTTACGTGCTGAATTGTCTCTTTCTCCTCCTGGACCGTGAGCTCCTTGAGGGCAGGGACTGTGCCTACCCAGTTTTTACTATTTTTTGTAATGTCTTGAGCAACGTCTGTCACGTACTGGGTAAATACTGTAGGAAAAGGGATTTACAGACTGACTAAACAGACGAATGAAAGAACACCACTTCATCTCCATCAGAGTGACTGTTTGAGTGTCTAACAGGCTCTCAAAACTATTTGTTGAATGAATGAATAATGTAAGAGAGGACATTTAATCATGATCATACTGATAAATGAAAGTAACTCATTACATGGTTCTCTCAGCCCCTTAATATCAGCTCATGGAAAAGAATAGCTTCCTTCAATTCCATTTAAATTATTCAGAATAAAGGAAAGGAAGTAGGCTCTCAAGGGACAAGCTAGAATATCCTTGTCTGATTGTGTGCGCACGTGTGCATGGGTGTGTGTGTATGAGAGAGAGAGAGAGGAGAGAGAGAGAGAGAGAGAGGTGTCAGCCTGCAGGTCTAACTCTTGGTAAAGCAGCTGTCCATAGACTTGGGGGTGAGAGGGTTGGTGATAGGGGACTGAACTAGTTCTATGGTTCTCTGTGCAAATATGCTGCGCATGTAATCTGGTTTTCCTCAAAACCAGCAATTTAGAAATCGGGATACTTACTTAATATGGGTTTTAAAGCAATACTGTTTTGGTTTTATTTATTTTTTGGGGGGGATTCCCTTTTTTTTTTTTTTTTAAGATTTTATTTATTGATTTGACAGATCAAAAGTAGGCAGAGAGGCAGGCACAGACAAAGAGTGTGGGGGAGGCAGGCTCCCTGCTGAGCAGAGAGCCCAATTTGGAGCTTGATCCCAGGACCCTGAGATCATGACCTGAGCAGAAGGTAGAGACTTAACCCACTGAGCCACCCAGGCACCCCTGTTTTGGAATTTAAAACTGACACGTGCATTGCAAAGAATTTCAAAGCTAAAGAAATGTAAATAAGAATAATCTCACCATCGTGGTGGTCCATTTTTTTTTTTTTTACTTATATGTGTTTTAGATTCATTCTCTCCCTTTCCCTGCTTCCTCCCTCCTACCTTCCTTCTCTTTAACACGCTTTGATTGCTTTATATTCTGTCCTGAACATTATCTGTCAACATTAAATGTGTTTTGACAATTATATTGGAAAGAACTATACATTATTCTTCTGGTGATTTTCCCCAATCCTTTACCTCAGTTGTTTTCTCCTTATTGCTACTATCATTCTATAGTTAACTAGTATACAATTCAACAGTGAATAGATTCAACTTGAACTTTGCATTTCCTTTCACTAGATTTATAAAAGTGGCATTATGGGCTCCACGAGGACAAAAAAAATATTGTTTACAAGTACAGCCAAATTAGTTATGGTCCTAATCTCATTCATACTCTTTTTACCATCGCTGATATTAGTACACGGTTATCCTGTAATACTTTTATATTCAATGAGA